>NW_027225599.1:255000-557500 GCF_038994185.2 Dermacentor albipictus
TGGTCCTCGTGGTGGAAATGGCGCTCGAACTACCAGTTGGCTCCCGCGTAGGGGTAAAAGGCATGGTGGTGAGACAAGCGCCACCCATGACACATAGTGCACAACATAGCAACCACGAATAACGACCTCCCAAACCGCACGCTAAACGCATTCTTGGACAGCAACCGGGCTCACTTTCTCATGATTATTTTGCCGAAGCCTGCCGCGGTAATTGTTGTACAGTTGAGACATTTCTAGACGCAACTTCAGCTGTTGAGATCGGCGGAAAGATCGCCGCTTTTTGATACAGCGACTGGAGTATGCATGGATAATTTTTCCGGTGCCGCGAACATCGTGGATGGTAATTTTCGTTTCGTATAAGGATGGAGACCGTATTTAGAAGCAACAATCACTAAACAAAGACCAGCACGTGTTTTATATATCGAAGTGCCAAACACAATATATGGGAGGATTGCGAAAGGTACAAGTTATTTCCTGCGGGTATATTGTGTGTACAGCTGCGACAACAAGGGCGGACAATGCTCGTGCGCAAATTATATATGCAAGTTCTTTCATCGCCCCGGGCCAATACCGCCGCGGCGTTCTCTCATTACTTTGCGTTAACTTAAAACACACGCGCGCATTGTGCTACGACGCTCTTTATTCTTTCTCGCGACAGGATAATTACCAGCCCGTTCCCATTCATTATACCGAGTCCCATCGGCTCCCTCTCCCCCACCGCTTCGTTATAAGGAGGGACAAAAGGCTCTCCCGCAGCAAGCAGAAGCGGGAGAAGAATCAGCAGCGAGCATTGTCAACGAGGCTAATTGAAATAAATGCGCGAGCACCCTCTTCATAAACTGGGCGAAGGGAAAAAGGAATGAAAGATGGGGCAGGGATGTCGTAAGCTATTCATAAGCACCTAAGCTCACGCGAAGAAGTACAAGCAGCATTTTTTTCTTAATGGTTATATTTCTTGTCTTTTCGTGCACTGTAAGCAAGTGCGCTTATATCCCTCCGTCCTTCTCTCTCTCTCTCTTTGTCTTCTCCTTCTCCTGTCATTTCTCAACTTTCCGTTCCACAGTCAGTAATTCCTTTCGCGTCCAAGAGTCCACCCTCCCGTCCCTACACGACCGAGCCTTTTTCCTTGTACCGTATAGACTGCTGTAATAGTGGCACTTCTCCCGTCTGGATGCGAACGAAAAATTAATTTATCTCGTCAGATATATAGGTTATACCTGCTATGTATAAGCGTAACGTTTCGCTGTGGGTGAAGAGATTAGCGGGCGTTTCTGGGCGAGTTATCGTGGATTCAAAAGCAGATTTAGGCGCCACGACAGGAAGGCTGGTTGGTATGGGTTGATCCTCCGTGAAAGGGTGCCGACCGCTTCAGGGGCGTTGGAATAGGCCACGAATCTGCCGGTAGTATAGGGAAAAAAAACAAAAGAAAACAGAAGTTATTGTTACGAGGGCAAACGTAGCATCTATTTTAGGTATGTGTATTTATGCTGACAGGTGTAACGCTAAGGGATTAGAAAAGAGAAGATTGGGTAAGGGATGCGTTTGGCAGGCATTCTCAGATCATGAACAGCAGGTTGCCATTATCCCTCAAGAGAAACGTATATAATAGCTGTGTCTTACCAGTACTCACCTACTGGGCAGAAACCTGGAGGCTTACGAAAAGGGTTCTACTCTAATTGAGGACGACGCAACGAGCTATGGAAAGAAGAATGATAGGTGTAACGTTAAGGGATAGGAAAAGAGCAGATTGGGTGAGGGAACAAACGTGAGTTAATGATATCTTAGTTGAAATCAAGAAAAAGAAATGGGCATGGGCAGGACACGTAGTGAGGAGGGAAGATAACCGATGGTCATTAAGAGTTACGGAATGGATTCCAAGGGAAGGGAAGCGCAGCAGAGGGAGGCAGAAAGTTAGGTGGGCGGATGAGATTAAGAAGTTTGCAGGGACAACACGGCCACAATTAGTACATGACCGCGGTAGTTGGAGAAGTATGGGAGAGGCCTTTGCCCTGCAGTGGGCTTAACCAGGCTGATGATGATGATGATGATGATGATGATGTTGATGATGATGATTTATGTTCGTCCACTTGTCTGCAAAATTGAGAGCTTTTGTACGTGTTCATGGACTATTCAAAGCTCATTTAATTAGTTATGCGGCGGTACGCGTGATTGTGCGCTTGATCTTCGCTGGCTTGCTGGACGACTCGCTTGCCGCGTACTTTGAGCATGTGGTCATGCTCTGAGAATGTATGGAACGTCCTTCGACAAACTTCACTATTTTGTTTTGTTTGCCGTGAGACGACGAGCGTTCCGTACCATCCTAAAGGCGACAACCTTAGCTCGGAAGAGACACTAAAAAAACAACAATAATAGTTTGAGTTGTATAAGAAAATTACGCTCCCAAAATATCGAAAAGGTAGCCATTAACTCGAGAAGCGGCTTTGTAAGCTAGAAAGGACATGGAATCAAACGGTGGGTCGAGACTCTGGTTTGAAGTTCTTGCGTCATAACACCGTGACGTCATGGATTTGTACGGCTTCTACACTTAGTATTAGGCGTGTTTTTTTTTATTTACCGATAAGGATGGACTACCACGCCATTTAGACTAGCTAGCGATTGAACCTGAGAACTTCAGAACTTGAGAAGTGGAGCAGGCTACGTCACTGACGTAGCCATAGTTTACAGGCTGTACAGCGATCACTCGCGCTCTCTGAAGAGACCTGTGCATGCCAAGGAGCAACTTGATTTCTCATTATGCTCCATTTGTGCTCTCAATAAACGCCTCTTCATAACGAACTATCTAATGACAGAAGCTTACTGACATTAAGAATACTATTATATCAACATCTTTGTCTTTTCTTTGCTTTTTTTCTCTCTCTCTTTTAGATTAAACGTGATAACGGCTGTTAATTATTCTAAAACTATACGAAAACTATTCGATATTCGATTTCATTTGATTCTGGCACTATCCGATTTGTATTGGATTCGTTCTCAAAAGTCTCTGTTCGCACACCCCTAATTCTAGTAATACTGAGCCGACTAAGAACGCAGGATGAGCAAAGCGGAATGATATTTCAGCAAGCGGGGTTTCTTCATTATAAACTATTTGTAATTATTCAGCCACACTCGCCGTAAACCACGCGCGTAACCTAAAGAGACACGTCAAGCACACCATCATCAAGGAGTGCGCCCAAGTGTCATGGGACCAATTAATGTTTAACGACGTGTAATGCATACGTAAACATGTAGTCCTCACCAACAGCGATGTTTCTTCGGTATAGGCCTGGTGTCGTACTAGTGTGAAGGTTCAACGACACATTACCATTCCTTGTTGAGCCAGTTGCGCTGAAAGTGAAATTGGCTTATCTCCAGCCAAGTTATATCCAGCCAAGTTATTGTTTTATTCAATTTAGTTATTCTATGGATTACGGAGACCAGCCCTCGGTGTGAGAGCTTGGGGGGAAATTTGTGTTCTTTATTTATCTTGAATTATGCGATTTACTTGATTGACCGCTGGTCAATTGCATAAAATGCACAATGCGCCGTTTCGTTGCTTCGTTGGTTGTTTGGACAGAGTTAAGAAATGTGCGTTACTGTCGGAAAGTTTTTTTTTCATATCACCTCATGTTATCATCTTTTGATCACCGCAAAATTTCTTGTTCTTCAAGAAGCCGGCGACACAATGGTTGCAAACATTTCCCGATTTAATCTAAATAAATGCCTCGCTCAGGCAGCATTACAAAAGTAAATGGCTGATCAGTTGAACGGAACAGTCCCAGGACTAGCACATAATATTTGTACAGTCGATACATGATAACAACAAGGCATCGGAAAATTGCGGAGTCAAACAATCGTGAGATCAGAAACCACGGTAAGAAAAGAAAAAGAAAAATCAGACGCACGCAAGACCAATAGGCTTGTAGTGTAGATTACCCTGTAACTTCACCAACGATGACATGCGTGCCAGCTCGTGCGGCTATCATCAAAATCGTGCGGCTATCATCATAATAATCATCATCATCATTGTCGTCGTCGTCATCATCACCATCATCATCATCAGCAGCAGCCTGGTTACGCCCACTGCAGGGCAAATGCCTCTCCCATACTTCTCCAACGACCCCCGGTCATGTAATAATTGTGGCCATGTCGTCCCTGCAAACTTCTTAACCTCATCCACCCACCTAACTTTCTGCCGCCCCCTGCTACGCTTCCCTTCCCTTGGAATCCAGTCCGTAACCCTTAATGACCATCGGTTATCTTCCCTCCTCAGTACATGTCCTGCCCATGCCCATTTCTTTTTCTATATTCCAGCTAAGATGTCATTAAGTCGCGTTTGCTCCCTCACCCAATCTGCTCTTTTCTTATCCCTTAACGTTACACCTATCATTATTCTTTCCATAGCTCGTTGCGTCGTCCTCAATTTAAGTAGAGCCTTTTTCGTAAGCCCACAGGTTTCTGCCCCATAGGTGAGTACTGGTAAGACACAGCTATTATGCACTTTTCTCTTGAGGGATAATGGCAGCCTGCTGTTCATGATCTGAGAATGCTTGCCAAACGCACCCCAGCCCATTCTTATTCTTCTGATTATTTCCGTCTGATGATCCGGATCCGCCGTCACTAGCTTCCTGCCCTATGTAGACGTATTCCCTTACCACTTCCAGTGCCTCCCTACCTACTGTACATTGCTGTTCGCTTCCGCGACTGTCGCGACGTGCGGCTATAAGAGGAGTCTATACGGTACTTGCTACAACCTTCAGCTTTACCGTGATTCGTACGCTCCCGCCCCCTTGTGGCGTCGCTGTCTCGAGTCGGTGTAGTGTTCCCGTTAAGTCGCGCTGAGCCCGGTTGCTTTCATTCGTGACGGCGTTACATATTTGCTGTGCATTTGTTTTACAACAGAGCGATGCAATGCATACAACAAACGACGCTGCAGAGCTGATAGCTTCGCATCGTGCGGAGGCGTTTCATCACGCGAGGTGCAAGTTGCATAACCGTTCGAAACTTGTTATGTATTCGTTGACTGGCGCGCGGAACGACGCATTGGGGAGTTGTCGATTCAGCGCACACTTCGCCGTCATTCATAAATTTCCTCGACAAACCATTAAAATATATGCGTATGCAAGAACGGCACGGTTTTTCGAGGCTGAGCCTAACCAGATAGAGAATACACGACAGGAAGAATGATGCGAAGCTGTTTATCACAAAAAGGACAAATGACTTGTTCGCGCCTGTGCCTTCAACACACGTTGGGGCAAGATGGATGCCGAAGCGATGGTTGTTTCTTTCTTCAATAACCCTGCGCCTGCGTATCGTCGTCTCGCTGGCTTAGGTGCAAGACGTATGCGTGGTTGGAGTAATTTATCGCGGAACACATTCAGTACTTTTTTTATAACACTAACTGCATTTTTCAAATGGGTCCCGGCACATTTTTCACTGGTACATTTTTCGCGATGTGCACATTTGAGCGTACTAGAGGCGCCACCCAATTGCAGAGGTAAGAAAATCTGCACTGTAATGATAATGGAAGCAAATTATTGTGAAAGGGACATAAACATGAAGGGTGAAGAGGGAATGTCGAGCGTCTGTAAATACAATAAAAGCGTAACGTTGTAAACGTATTTCCTGTCAAAGGAAACAGTGGGCTGGTACTTTGGTATTTTGTTGGTATTATGGTGCTATGATTACGGACGCTGATAGGCAGCAGTGTTGTAAACTGTACTGAAAAAGCGCGTCCCAATGTTTTGTACTCGATTGTACTAATTCGTGCGCTAATTAGGATACGTCTGTACTACTGTGCTACAACATGTGTGATACTGTATAATGATATTGCATCATTATACAATGTCACACATTGTACAATGATGCACATTGGATAATAATGAACATTCGAGATGGGACTGTTATCGCCAAGAACAGTCCCATCTCCAATGTTACCGCGATTGAGGGTAGTAGAAATAAATATGTTCGGTGCCTTAACTGTACTTTATAGTACTAGAATGACCAAAGCTGGCGACATTCACAGATGCAGGTTCATGCTTTGCACCACTGATTAAAGACTCACTGCAACGCCTTCCATTTCTAAAGTGTGGGACAGCAACCGCATTGATACGCAATAGAAAGGAAATGCTGGGGATCACTACAGTTTTGAAAATTCTGAAAAACCATGGGGATCGGTCAGAGTTTTGATTCGACACGGGTTTAACTCGACAGAGCTTGGACGATATAGAGAGTTTGATTTCGACATAACTCGAAGTCGAGAGACTCTGAATCTGACAAAATTTGAAGCTGGTCGAGATTGAATTCAACCAAATTTGATGTCGAGGACAGACGAGTGTCTGGAGGAGCACGAAGAGAAGCCTGAAAGAAAGGAACAAGACGAAGTATTTCACATACCGCCTTCAGGTAAGTGTGGCTAGTCGAAACAAAGCTGTAGCCGTCAAATCGAGTATCTCAACTTCGTACACGGGATCAGCTGCAGAAAGAAGAAAGCCTTCGTTATCGTGGTGCATGGGCGCAAATATGAGAAGGCTTCTTCGAAACCCAAGAAGAGTTGCGAAATCTAGAGGCTCTCTTGGCCGGCTTTAAGAGAGAGAACGGTGCACTTCCCTAGCGAGTGCCTTCATGCCGTCACCAACGCTCTTAAGGCTGTGTGTCGTACTTGGCAGGAAGCCCTGTGGAAGCTACGGAAGTAGTGCGTACCAGCAAATCTCCCTCCGCGGGTTTCGCAGTGCAGTTGTTCTCCATGTGCAAAGTTTCCCAAGATATGACTACTTCGCATTTTGCAACTATGCAACTTGTGGACGCATTGCTTACGTCAAATCGCAAATTACTTCCTTGTACTTGTGCTTCTAGTAGGCGACGTCTTACGCTTGTTTTTCTTTCTTGTTTTCTCCCAAGAGCATGCGATGCACTGTAGCCGAGGTCGTGGAGACATGTCAATCCACTCGTTTGGCTGAAGATAGGTTCAGATCTCCGACGCCTTTCAAGGTTCATATACGTCATATTTCGCGACCTAAAAATGAGAGGTTTGATTTTTTTTTCATCGAACTACACGGCGCGCTCCTAATGCCTTTCCTTCGTATGGGAACGCACTACTTTCTGGTCCCCGATGCCAGCAGACAGGTAAGTCTGTCTATAGATTTCGCAGCGTTACCTGAGAATGTATGAAACAAAGTGCAGAGCCGGAAGCGTCTACAAAGCTTGGGATCACAGCACTTCCACGTGCGGCCGCCAAGAAAGGCGTCACCCTCGACATCGCGTCTTTTTTTTTTTGCCTCTATCCTACCCGCAGCTGCTTTCGCCTCTGGCGTTCGGCGTCCGCTCACTCTGGCGTGCTTGGTGCTGGCATCGCCTGGGTTAGATTGATCATGACGGATGAGCGGTGCCACGATCCGGCCCGCGGCGTTCGATTGCTTCTTTCTGTTCAAGTCTCCTCCCCTCTCTCCACTTTCTTTTAGTGGGAGACCGTTACCGTAGTTCAAAAAAAAGAAAGGAAGATTTACACGAAAGCTCTTCCAGGGTCTCCTAAAAACGGTTCAGGCCTTGTAGAGGCACTGGGAAAGGTAAGCGGAACAGTAGTTCCTTCGCGTTTGCAGATAGACTATATAAACACAAAACAGATAAATAATGAACTTCCTTGGATTAACCGGGATACGTTGCACTTGTCACAACGTGTCTGTAGACTACGGAAATCAAAATGTTCTAATGCTGCGTTTCGCGTTCCTTTTGAAAAAGCGAAGGGGGAACTTGGTACTGGTACTAAAAATGCTAAAGATATCTATTTTTCGGTGCAACTCCTTATACTACTTAAATCAAATCCCCCCAGGTTCGGAAGATCAGTTCTACCTAGTGCAACGTGCAGTACCTCTTTCAAGATTAACCACGCTATTACTGACGACCCCACCGTACTTTCGAATGCTTTTAACTCGTACTTACAATCTGTTCTCACCCTCGATGACCATGTAGTTCAAAAGTTTAGTTGTGATGCACAAACTAATAAACTAGGTGATATCGTAATAGATAATGATGGTTTACTTAACCTAATATTGAATCACGACAATAAAGAGTGTACCGGTTCAGATGCTATCCCGAATTTTTTCCTTGTAAGATACCCCCTATGGAGAGCTCAGTACCTCACCGTAAACTTCCAGAAATCCTTATATTCTGGTGAAGTACCATCTAAATGGAAAACAGCCACAGTGCTGGCTTTGTATAAATTGGATGATAAATAACTTCTCTCTAACTACAGGCCGATATCTCTGACACCCCAGTCATGCAAGATGTTAGAGCAAATTATTCACAAATATATATTCGAATTCCTTAACTCTAGTGACGTTCTAACATCTGCCCAGCATGGTTTCCGTCGCAGTTATAACACTGTAACTTAATTAGTCGATTAGTCGATTTTGTTCATGATATCGCTTCTAACCTAGGCCTGGGTAATCAAGCGCATGCCATTTTTACTTACTTCTCTAAAGCTTTGACTTTGTGATTTGGTCTAAACTACTGGTAAAATTAAACGCCACATTCAATAATCCCTGTCCCATTTCTTTGACAGCCATTTTTATTCATTGTCGTTCACAATTTGTTAACTGCGGGGGCTACCACTCCATGCTAAGTGAGAGCTCTGTCATTGTTTTGTGTGCGACGCACTGGGATCTGTGCATTATCTTAGTAAGGTAAGAGATAGGGCCGGCTGGTTTTGCATATTTCACCACGGCGAAGTTCAATACACAGGGCCAAAGAACAGCGTGGTATTGACTGGGTTCGCGACCTGCCATTTCGTTCGCTGCTTCGCCATTTCATTGCGATAGCAATTATATGGACACGCCAGGCGCCTTTTTACCGTCGCCGTTAGCTTCGCCCTCACAATAAGGTTCCGTATAAAACCCAACACCGTCGCCGCGCGCCGTATGCTGTATGTACGATTACGAGGGTGAGCCGATGAGCGGGCTTCAATCTCGCGTGCGCAAGGGAGGAAAACGGGGAGGAAGCACGCCGCCTTCCATCGCGCGCAAGGAACTTTGGGGAGAGGAGCTAGGGGTACGTTGTACTTCAGCAGCAACTGCGTATCTCGAGGGCGCGCGTGGTCGTGCAGACTTCATCTTGAAAGTGCTCTGCTTTGGGAGCAGAGTCTAGGTGGGGCTGACGGCTCGTCGCTTTGCATGAGCTGTGTTCTCGCTTCTCAATTTGCGTTGAATGATGGATAACACAAAGGTCACTTCGCTCGCTGCTGCTGCCTCGCTTCCTCACGCCAGCGTTTTGACAGCGAGCGTCCGCGGTCATCGAGTGCGATGTGTTTAGGTTCGCCTGTGCACGCTGACAGCATGCGTGTTAATTACAGCGAAGCTGTTTATGGCTACGGTTCAGTGCATATCTTGTGTCCGTCAACAAGTCTGTGCGAGCAAATACTATCATCATCAGCAATGGCTCGTGCCACTGATCGCGCGTTCGTATCGTCCGTCGGCTTCTTCTACGGCTGGCTCCGTTGCCGCTCATCGTGCCGGCCTTCCCATACTGCCGGTACGGCTGTAATTAGCGTCAATGTAGTCGTAAATTAACCACATCGCGCTAAATCCCTGTAAAGGGTGCACCGCCGTAGTTAAAAGCTTGCTGAGGGAAAGCCACCGTACTGGACACTTGCTTGTGTGTGTTTTCATTTTTCTTTTACACTGACGCTATTTATGGTGTTTTTATGTGTACGAGCAACAACTATCATCATAAGCAATGGCTCGTGCCATTTCTCGCGCGTTCGTCGTCTTCTTCCATAGCTGGCTCGTTGGCGCCCTTCGATGTAACCGCGCTTATGCACTCGCGCCACCGCTCAAGCGTTCGTCGTGGTTGTCTTCTTCCAGAGCAGGTTTCGTTGCCGCGCATCATGCCAGCGTCCCCATAGTGCCCCTCATGATGATGGTGATGATGTCCTTGATGAGTTTGGCGCTTACCCACTGGCGGGGATTAGCCAAGAGTCGGGCAGACTTTGCTTATGTGTTCAGAAAATGGAGGTAAAAATCTATAATTTTGCTACATGAATTTAGGCGAAGAAAAATCGAAACGGTTCAGAAGACTGTCATGCTATGAAGAGGAAAAAAAATAATCTATAACATATAAATGAGGCAATAGAGGAGGAATGAAAAGAATAATACGGTCATCAATGAAATCCGTTTGATTCCATAATAAATTTTTCTAAGGCGAAGCACACATTCCTGTGTGAGTGCCCAAGCACAAACGCTCCGAAAGACAGTAGTACCGGAGTGTTCAATGGCAGGCCCAGCTGTCGCACTGTATTTTCTAATGTCATTTTCCTCATAGAGGAGAAAGGCCGGCATTCCAGTAAGTAGTGCTCGTGCCACTGCTCGCACCTTCGTCGTCGTCTTCTTCCACAGCTGGCTTTCACGGCACTCATCATGCTAGCGTTTCCATGCTGCTCCTCCCTTTATGAAGGCGTTGTCGGCACTGGACCACTGCCAATCGGTGCGGTGGTTTCGGACTCCAATTCTTTGCCTCAGTATATCGCGAAATGAAAACACGAATGTATATAACGAACGTATATAACGAATGCATAACACGAATGAACACGGATGCGCAAAAATAAACGTGTTTGTTTTCCTTTCGTAACGATGACCCCCGATCATGACTATGAATGTGTTCGTACACTCTTAATCCGGTTACACATAGGTTCCATTTAAAAGTAACGTTCCACATATTTTTACTGGAACGAACCTCATATTTATGTGGATCCGGCTCTTCTCGCGATTATTATGGGTATCAGGAATTGCAACCTCTAAATTCTTTCTTTATTTTTTCTTCATCTAAGCGGAACATGCAAACGTTATGTGGATCAACGAATTGTTCCACTTACTCTGTTGCTCTTACTATTTTCCCGTTCCACTTACACCTTGTGAGCGAGATAATTCTTTTTTTCTGCTGTTCCACTTGAAAACATATGCATTGCAGTGAAGCAAGTGGCGAAGAAGCTAAGTGACGACTTACGTTTTCTTCGGATCCCCCTCTTTTACTCAAGCAATCGCAGCGGGCAGTCACCATGAATAAAAGGAAAGCATAAATATTTCGAACTTAAAGACCAAATCGTCTTGCTAACCGTACTTTTTGCTTCATTAAAACGCCGACGTGAAGTTACGCTGGAGCACAAAGCTCACGACAGTTACTTGCTTAGTATGTCGATCAGCACTGTTTCGAAAAGCGGAAGGGGTATTGGGCTTATGGTTTCATCTGGAAACGCAAACTCAACAGGGCAGAGCGAGACACAAGTGGCGCAGAGTGAAACAAATTTATCCGCACAAGCCATAAGTATACGAGGGAAAGTATGAATATAAGGGGAAGGTAGCCGAGAGGAACAAAGTCAACTAAGTTCAAGTGCCGTTTAGAAATGAAATTTCACAATTTAACAGTGATGTAGACTGTGAACTCACCATCTATATCCACAGTTTTCGCGTCATGATTACGACGCACAACTTAAGTGTGCGGAAATTTTGAAGCGCAGCCACATTTTGCACAATGAGCAGACATATACAACCCCGGCGCAGACTTCAGCGCGCTGTGGTGTTCTCGAAGGCGCACATTCAGGCAGCTCCCATCGTACCCAATGTATACCTTGTCACAGGACAAAGAGAGGCAGTAGACAAGATTACATCTACAATTCGTCTTGCAATGGATATGAATTGCACCACAACCTTTTTTCAAAGCGCGAGCCCTTGTTTCTAATTTTTAAATCAATTTTCGTATCGTATTTGGTGCCTGCTATTGCATGAAGCGGAGAGGGTAACTCTCGACCACGCCAAAAATAGCGCAGCAAGCAGAGAGCAATATAGTCTCTGAAAATTTTAATTTGTTCACAATGATTGTAATTATTGTTAGTGGTGTGACACGTACAGGCAATATTCGAGGACCATACGATTGGAATAATTCGCCATGAAAGAACTGTCGAAGTTATCCCGCGATGGTGAGACAATGACAATGTGCTCAGTAATTTCGAAGTACGAAAATGCTACATTATGGTGTCAAAGTTATAACTATACAGCGACCAAGCGTGGCCGCACAACTTATTCCGCGTGGCAAACTGGGAAACAAAAAACTCACCTACCCTTTTCAAAAGATCCGTCGTATAATAATACATTCGCTTACTTGTGCTTTGAGGCCGCGCATGAGCAACCATTTTATGGTTTGATTTCATCTGTGCTATGTTTCGTGGCCAACTGCCCTTTAGCCTCCAATGTGTAAAGGAATGGCATAGGGGCCGCAATTTGGATGATCCTTGCAAACGTCTACGTTTTTTTACAACACCACAGGTCTATTTGTGAAAGCGTCGTTTCCTTTTTCTACTTCTTCACATTTATTTTGTTCTAGCGCTTAAACCGCGAGAAACTTGCCGAGCCCGTTCACACTAAAATCTAACTATAAAAAGAAACATCGCCAGGTTCGAGCAAGAAGGAGCGAGCGACTCAAAGCGGTTAGTTCGTCAGGAAAGAACGCTTCAACACACGAGGCACACATTGTTTGAAATTGTGTAGAATTGAACCGTTCAAGGCAACAATACCCATACAAGCTAGCGCCAGCGTTCCGGGTAGACTGACACTGAAAACATGGATAAATAAATAAAGAGAATTCAATGCTCTCAGAAAAATGCGAGCGAATGACATATGTCCCTATGCCACCGTGTCGACGCTTCTAAGTGGGCGAATATGAGTATCTTGGCATAGCATTGCTACGCTGCCCGGTAGCTTTTTTCCCCCCTTTTCTTTTTTAACAATCGGAGACACATTAGTTTTACGCCGTATGCCACAAAGCGTGGCTGAAAAGAAACGCATACGAAATCGCCTTGCGCCGCGTCCATGTTTACTGAACAAATAATTTATATCGTAAGCGAAGTGTGGGATCTGAGCACGCGAGAGGGGGGAAAATGGTTTGTGCGTTCGCGGTAAATATGAAATGAATGAGACATTTGCAGCAATTTTTCGTCTGATCGCCAGCGTGGGACGGTCAGCCTTCGTGGTTCTCGAGAACGAGAATGATGGCTCGGCGCCTACGCTGGTATACGACGGCATCGTTTGTTTATACCTGCAACTCTGGGTAAAAAAAAAATCAAGTCCCAAGCTAGTGAACAATAAACATCGTAGAATTTCAATCTTTCAAGACACAAAGTTTACGGATTGATCAAGCAAAAATAGTATTTGTCGCTAGAGCTTTCAGCGCCACTCATGTTTTCTATCGTGAGTAGCACGCTAAATAAAAGAGAACTGTTCACACACCGCCTTCAAAAGGACAAACTTTCCAAAAGTCATATGACGTGGCAGTGTCTCTGATAACTATAGTATGTTCGGGGTATGACAAGTTGAAATCATCCGCATCGACCGATGTTGAATTTATCACTGTCGAACGCAGCGCCAAACTTGGGAAGCGACGAAATTGGACGCCGTCGCGCCAGCGGAGCCGCGCCAACTGCGAAGAGGCCAAGTTTTTGATCGTTCGCATGCTGCATTGTTACTGTTTTGAAAAGTGCGGATTTTTTCTTCGGTTTGAGAAATTTCGATGTCACAGCAGACCTGGCTTTAGCATCCGTCACGGACTTCACAAAGAGGTAAGCGCTTTTACTTATTACTGTCATTGTATATGTCAATTTTGCTGCAAACCTATGGCGCTCACGTTTTCGCGCCATTGTCAAGCACACGAAATCTGCTCGCGTAACAAGTAACAACTGAAGTTCTTACGAAACGTTACCGCACCGCCGCAGCTTCTATTGAGCTGTTAGCTGGAATGACAGCAAAGTAATTACACACATACGCTGCGTTTTCTCGCTCAAGCACGGCACTCCGTCGTGCGTGGCTTATATTCTGACTGCTGTTGTAGAAGTCGCGGGGCGCTTTTTTTTCTTTTTTTTTGTGTTGCTGGGTGTACGTCGGAGAGACTTTCTCGCGTATGCTGCGCTCGTGCTGAGTCAGTCGTGACGTATTATTTCTCTCGCCTTACGGCGCTCTACCATCACTGATTTTCCCGAGGGAACAGTGGGGGCCTAGTAGAGACCGGGCTTGCTCTCTTGGAGCAGTATCTTCGCGCATGCCCGGCTCTTTTGTTGTTTCCGGTGTGCAATCTGTTTCGCACTTAGGGGAAAACTCGGAGCGCCTTGCATCGCGATGCGGCGAGCGCTTGAGTCAGGCGACGGCAGCAGCGCGCGCAGGCGTAGGTGCTTGAGTGGCGGGGTCTTGAGCGGCGTCGTCTGCTACGGCGACGCGCGCTGGCCGCATTGTCAGGAAGCGTGCTACTGTCAGGGGCAGTGCGCCGATGTCATCGTTACTGCGTGAAATGAGCCGGTATTCTTTACTAAGCGTTGTGCAACGCCCCTGATGCGCCTCGATGGTAAGTTCATCGCTGAAAGGTGCAGGACAGTCATAGACGACGTACTGATTCCATACATTCTTGACGGCCCATTCCTGGAACGCGACTATATATTCTAACATGATGGCCGCCGATCCACACTGCTCGTGTTGTGCAAGAACTGCTGGGAGAGCGCGCCGTTACTCTCTTGGAGTGGCCGCCTCAATCTCCGGGCGCCAACATCATTTAATATGTGTGGGGCTCGTTGAAAGTATCGCTGGCGCACCATTCCCTCTATCAGTCGCCCGAGGATAGGCTTCGATCCACCATCGTCAGCGACGGAGATGTGCTGCGAATGTACACATCGCTGATCAAGTCACTCTACACTGCACTGCCTTCCAGCATGAGCGCTGTCATCGCTGCCGCTGGAGACATGACGAGGCACTAACTGACGTTCGGAGCGTGACGTGTCCGATTCCCCGCCGGCGGGCAGGGTCTGTCTGATGTAGTGAATTGTCGAGAAAAATCACTTCCAGCTCATTGTCTTTAAACATTCCTTTATTCTTATCCGTTTGGTTCATCGTGTTCGACCCTAATAGTTATCATTGTATGCAGTTAATCAGCAGCTCTAAAACTCGTCATAGTAGTTGAGATTGGTAAAGATTTATTCAATGAATGCTTAGTGTGCAATATATTGTGAAAATGTCGCTTACTTTCAGACAATCAGGGACGCCATTTCAGGCCCAGCAAATTTGGATGTCAGCAGAATAAAAGTCTTGCTGGAGGCAACGCTGGAAGCTCGGCGGAAAAGCCCGGAGAATGAACTTCCTGTGTACTTTATAAACCCAGACGTGGTACGACCACCTTTAAATTCTTGATTTTCCATTTCACACAAATGTTATGACAGTTTTCGCTTTTTTAAGAAATGGTGGTGATGTTGGATCCCAAAGTAGATACACCAGATGACATTAGAGTGGTGCATGTAGTGCACACATTAGGTGTCTTGTCCACCATGTCTTCTAGTTGATTTGGTAAAATTTGTTACAGTTGGAAAAAATAGTACTATGAACATTGCTACACGGCAGGAACATTTCTTTAATGTGCACATTTCTGTCCAAAGGTGCAAGCATTGTGGAATTGCAGTTTTTGTTTCTGAAATGTGATTCATGTTTTATATACAAAACTAGTGCTGTGTTAGCTTTCTGTGACACCATTTTTTTTTAAACCTAAGAACACCACAATTGAAATGTGTAGTTCCAGAGATTCAGCCTTGTCACTTTGTCTAGCCTCCTAGGTATACTGAGCACTCTGTGTACATTATTGCAGCTTGCACTTGAGGCCGAACTGAGGTTTGAAGCTTCTTTTGAAGACATGCTAGCCAAGCTTCAACATATTCGAAAGATCCTGGGTCGAACGAGCTTCATCGAGATTGACGAGTACCTTCGGCCAAAAAAAGCTGAATTTGCCCTGATCTCATTGGTAAGCATTCTTTATGCTCAACGTGCTAGTCCATATTTAGCACATTTGTAAAAATCAGTCATTGATCGAGTCACATTTATGCTTTGGCAAAAAATAGTTTGCAATTTAGATGCCATTTTGTTTAGTTTTGCTGAAGTTGTAGATACCTATTTAAGGAATTGAGTAGCTACCAGTTGTGGCAAATGCTAGAGGGCATTTTGCTGCAGTCCAGTGAACCAAAGTTTCTTTTCAAGGAGACACATGAACGAGGTGTGCCTATTCCTAGCCCTTGTATCATCGGCCAAGATGGACACAAAGTCGTCTGCAAGGACCACACCATTGATCTGGCTGCGGGATCATCACTGGAGCATGCTCTAATCATTTGCGTAACACTTTATTTTATCTTGGATATCACGTACCCAAATGCATTTGGTCAAACTTTGGGTTTGGTCCAGACAGCATTAGCTAAGAGGGAGCCTTTTCCACGCTGCTTGATGTCACACAAAGTTACGCTGTGTTTAAAACAGTTGAAACATCCTGCAAGAACTAGTTAGCTGATGAGATGCTGTATGTAAGATCTGCTTTTTTCTTTGAGCACAAACAATGCAAAGAGGTAGCAGTGACTCACACAAACCTACAAACTAAAGGACAGCTTTTGGTTTTGGTAGTTCTAAAAACGCATTGCTTAAAGTTGTGGCCAGTCATAACAGCTTTGCTTTAAGCATGTACAGGCATTGTCACCACATTTAGGGCAACTGTTTATTGGTCTATTTTTTGACTTTGGGCGACAAATGATAGGTGGGGTTTTTAGCAAGTGTATGCGGCATACTCAAAGCGATACTGTTGCACTTTGTAGAAAAATGCGTGTTGCTACAGTGAGGCATAACAACACTTATGAGGCTCGCATTAAATACATTACTCTTTCTAGATTAAAAAAGAAAATAGCTGTCATATCAGCAAATTTGCAGTAAGTGTCATTTTCCAAGCTCGTAGCTAAACATTGATATTCGCAGTTATTTGTTTTGCGTACGTTGTAATGGCAAAATTGCAGCCATCCACCAAATATGACTTTTCCACTTATTAGGAATTGCCAAACCCGCTGTTCTCAAACATTGATCCTGAACGTTCGAGCCCAAATTTCGACCAATAACACATTCGTTGGGTGAACTAGAATAACCAAGTCTTGTGTCACAGTTCCAGGATATTCTGATTATAAAGACTTAATATTGTGTCTACAAGAAATTGTGTTAAGCTGCAGTTTTTAATTAGTGTATATGTGCTACAAATATAAATGAATAAGGCAATTTGTGAATAGAGCTTATTATTAAGATGTCAGGAAAACTGACATTACTGAAATACCATTTCTTATGACAAATTTTTTAAACTACGAAAGACTGTTTTTAATTTCAAACCTTTTTGATATGACATCCTGCATAAAAATTAAGCATTGTCAAATGCTACATGAGGCTAGTAGGCAGTTTTTTGGTTTTTTTTAGCCAGGTCTGTACCTGCCCTTCAGTTTACAAGTTGTGAATGACTTGCAAGTTGTCTTATCTATAGTCAGAGAAATGCTTTTTGGAGGAAAAGTGTGTCCTCATATACAGGGCTTGCAGCATGAGAGTAGTATTTTGTGATTGCTGAAAGTTAGTGTTTCTATCGGCTGTTTTGAATGTTTTCTTGCTGTATAACAGCTTTAGATGCAGGGGCAGCCCTTCCCTTCTAAGCTTGTAAAGGTTAAAAAAGAATTTTGACCTCTTATATGAAGCATTCATGTCAGCCTTCATTTTAGTGGCAACACATCTTGTTCTTTCCTCTTTGTAGCCTTCTGAATTACTCGTTGTTCTCTGTGGTCGATGCAGTGGAATAGCTGTTTAGTGCTTGTGCTTGCTTGGCTCTGGTGAGCGGTGTTATAGCAATTTAGGAAGCTACCTTGCTTGCTTTAGTGGTTTTGATAAAATTCATGATACAGCAGGAAATGCTGAGTAGCGGTGAATTGTAATCGGTTATAACTAATAGCTAATGCCGGAAGGTTTATGCCTGCCTGCACATTTAGTTTGAAGCAATGTCTGTACCTGTTTTTAAGACCACAAGCTGCCTTATAGTTTCGTCTTATCTAGTCGGGCAGAAAAGTCCTATTTGAAGGAAGCTGTGTCCTTTTAATGCTTTATGAGTTATCCATTTCTTTAGCACTACCTTGTTGTAGTAGTGGTGCTAAGAGATCTAGATATGTTGGAATGTTTTGTATTATCAGAATGTTACTTTTTGTTGGGCGTGACTTTGATTAATATATATGCTATTATCGTTTTTAATGCACAGGAAGAACTCTGCTTTTTATTATTTAGCGTTCTTTTTAATGATTCCACATTGTACTGATGGCATGCAGTTGGCTTCATTGTTTGTTGCTGTGGAGTATGGGTCTCTTGAGTGTTTAGTTTGCAATGATGTTTTTGCATTGTTGCGGTGCTGAACGATTATGTAAAAGTTTTTATGTAATAAAATATCAAAAAGAGCATCTGTGTAATTATTACAGTAGTGTTTCGTACTAATGAATAAGTGTATTTCCATTTTAAGACAGCAGGACTCTGTTTTTGGCACCATTTTCCGGCAAGACTTCTAGCCGAATTCTTTACAGGGTTACTTCCTGCCATTTATTACTACATAGATGACCTGGCTAGCTGAAATAGTGTTGCAGATATTATATATATGTGGTATTGTTCCAGGAAAAATAGCAGTCAATTTATACAAAACGGCACTCCAGGAATAAATATGTGGAACATGGTTTTACTTATGCCATTCTTCACTGAAGAGGAACATTGTTCCACACATTAGTGTGTGGAACGTGGTTCCTCTTACATCATTGTAAACTTAAGAGCAACAATGTTCTTCATATTTAAAATTTATCCAGCTCCCGTGTTACTCATATATAAGGGGAACTTTTTTGCAAAAAAGTTGCCCTTACTAAGAGGAACCTATGCGTAACCAGATTAAGAGTGTATCCTTGTTCAAAATTCCGTGTCACCTCATTGTCGTGGGTTGCACAGCTTCGCTGGTCATCCAATTTCACAGAGTGGAGTGGCCCATCATATTTTAGTTAGTAAGCGAGTGTTTAAAATCGGTTTACACGGCCAATAAAGCTACTATCCTTATTTATTATGGTTGTCTGCTAATTTGCTTTTTCAATCGATGCTTCGCCCTTTTCAGGGACGGTCTTCGTCAAACGCGGTACGGCGGCTGAAGAGCGGTAGAATTTGTCACTGCGAATTGAGAACTGAGAAATTAGCCGCGCATTAGACGCTCAGGGTATTTACACACGAATACTGTGTTCTTCTACTAATTTAGGTATTTCATTGCTTTGGTATGCTTCTTGTGATTACTAGTTCTACAATACCCGCCGTGGTTGCTCAGTGGCTATGGTGTTGGGCTGCTGAGCACGAGGTCGCGGGATCGAATCCCGGCCACGGCGGCCGCATTTCGATGGGGGCGAAATGCGAAAACACCCGTGTGCTTAGATTTAGGTGCACGTTAAAGAACCCCAGGCGGTCTAAATTTCCGGAGTCCTCCACTACGGCGTGCCTCATAATCAGAAAGTGGTTTTGGCACGTAAAACCCCAAATATTATTATTATTACTAGTTCTACAATAAAAAAATGCCGCAACAGACAACGTTTTGACAAGCGTACTCGCCTTCGTCAGCTCATCAACTGCTTCCCTTAGCAACGCGTTTATATACGCGTGGCTCACTCTTCCGCACCCTCAGTGGGGGAGGAGGAGGAGACTATGCAGGTGCGCAGAGTAAAGTGAGGAAAATAATAGTCACAAAAAACGGAGAAGGGGGGGGGCGAGGCCGAAAAGAAAGGAACATGTAAAGTGAGTATGAAGTACCCAGAATGAAATAAAAAGAAACCAACGGGTAGCACAAATAGACACTCGCAGCTTATAACTTATAACCTTTAAACAAAAACAAACAATTACAGCCACTGCGTTCAAGATAGCCAAATAAAAGACATACTCCAGCTACAAAGTTCTTTTTCATTGTGTCCTCCATAATAAGGTTGGGCGAAGTCTTATTAATATATAGATGAAATCTTAGGTGCAGCACCAGGAAAACAAAGCGAAATGTGTATGATGACAGCAATGGAGCTGTTTGAATCATTTGGCTCCTTTACCATAGGGTAGTGACCATGGTATTTCCTCTGAATGATCAAACTCGCTTCCTGCAGCACCAGGAAAACTAAGCGAAATGTGTATGATGACAGCTATGGAGCTGTTTGGATCATTTGGCTCCTTTACCACATGGTGTTGATCATGGTATTTCCTCTGAATGATCAAACTCGCTTCCTGCAGCACCAGGAAAACTAAGCGAAATGTGTATGATGACAGCTATGGAGCTGTTTGGATCATTGGGCTCCTTTACCACATGGTGTTGATCATGGTATTTCCTCTGAATGATCAACCTCGCTTCCTGCTTGCCATGAATTCGTTAAAACATTTGCGAAGAAGCAACCCAGCTTTGCTATCCGAGAAAGCATTTTGTATGCTTCGAGAAGTATGCTATGGGTGGCACTCCCCTTACCGCCGAGCTTACGCCTACGAGGCAGAAACCGGTACTTCGAGCGCCACTTCCTCAAGGACAATTTCGTAACCCCGTGCAGACTCCGCGACCGTCTCTCGTCACCAGCGGAGCCGTGTCCCAAGCGATGGCGCCTTTGTCTTTCACTATAGACGCAGCGCCATAACCACAGCGTCGCGACGCGCTAGGTGTCGCGAGGGAAGAATGCGAGGGAGCTGTCCGTACCATCAGTAACAACGCATGGTGGTACCGCACCGCTGTACGGTATCGACCGCTTTGCTAGGCGGGTGACAGTTGGTGCGATATTGCGGGCGTTCCGGCTTACGGCGCGTCGGAGTCCGCTAGCTGCGTACAACGTTTTCGGTAACCCGCTGTGGTTGCTCAGTGGCTATGGTGTTAGGCTGCTGAGCGCGAGGTCGCGGGATCGAATCCCGGCCACGGCGGCCGCATTTCGATGGGGGCGAAATGCGAAAACACCCGCGTACTTGGATTTAGGTGCACGTTAAAGAACCCCATGTGGTCGAAATTTCCGGAGTCCTCCACTACGGCCTGCCTGGTAAATGCGTACTGATGAAATACAGGTGTTGGAAAAAAACGTTTTACATATACATTAAAGAACATCCTAAGCAAGCGTTACATGGTGTCTCACTGCTCGTATCAGCAACGTTTCCGAACTTTTCAAGAGCACTCTGCATTTAGAAGGAAGGGGTTCCGCATGAGTGGAAAGTGTTGTGAATGTTTAGCGTTCCGGGCCTACTGACCAACGTTACGAACATTTATTGAACACTTGTGATTTTTTTTTTGTTCGGGTGACCTTTCTTGTGCGATACGTATATTGGTTTCACCTGGTGTCTTGAGTGAACTAAACGAGGCCGTTTCTATAGGTTCGGTAACAGTAAGGACGATGTAATGTTTGGTGCGTAGGGAAAGTTCGAAGTGGGTGGGCACATTAGGCTGTGGTAATATACTACATGTGTTTGTGCTCTAGAGCATTTTACGTTTGTTTAACGAACGGGCCTAATTTAACCCGTTGCCCTGGTACAACACCAAAGGCCATTAGGCTCAACATTAGTTCGAATGTGCCCTGCCCTCTGCTAGCCGCCTGATTAGCTCAGATGGTAGAGCTGCTGCCCCGAAAACGCGGTCGTCCCGGGTTCGAGGCCCGGGCCGGGACAAATTTTTCTCCAACTGCGAGGGTTTTCTTTCGAGGAACTGGAATGGGTTTCTTTTTTAGCAATTGCTGTGATTGGGTGGATGTATCATTTCATCTTTATTACCTACTTCTCTCCACCTTGCGGGTTTCCGCAGAACTATTTCATCTCTCATCCTCAATGGACGAGGGGCTGGAGGGGATTATGCCGGTGCGCAGAGTAAAGTAAGGAAATTGCATGTCGAAAAAATTTGGGGCAAGGCAATGGACGTAACAAAAAAAGAAATCGATAGTAGCAAGAAATGAATGAATATTTTGATGCAAAGCCTTTGCGCCAATAAATCGCATCCATCACCAACCTATGGGGAAAAAAAGCAACTCGTAGCACAAACGCTAGGAACTTCGAAATTACAACCGTTAAACACAAACGAACACTTAATTAATTTAATTATAGGATTTTACGTGCCAAAACCACTTTCTGATTATGAGGCACGCCGTAGTGGAGGACTCTGGAAATTTCGACAACCTGGGGTTCTTTAACGTGCACAAAAATCTAAGTACACGGGCGGAAAACGAACACACAAAGTGATGGCGTTCAAGAAAATCAAATAAAAGACATGTGCTGCGTATGCAGATAATTAGCAGAGTTTTCCACGTATTCAGGTTGCGCGAATTGTTTTTCATATATTAATGAAACTGCAGGTGCAACGCCAGGAAACCTAGGCGGAACGTGTATAATCACAGCTGTGGAGTTCATTGGAGCAACTGGCTCCATTGGCAATCCGACCAGTCCCTTTCCCAGGAGTACGTTGATATATTTATGAGAAACCAAACCTCGCTTACTGCTTGCCATGAATACGTTAAATTATTTGGGGAGAAACTGACGCCACACGCACGTCACGGGTGACCATGCCCAATCAGAGTTGTCGAAGTGACTTTTCTATGCCTCGCATATCTCTTGCAAACCTGCAATTTCGTGGACACACTCGCATACGCCCAAAGCTGTAACCGCCATGTCACGACCGCACGCATGCTTCTTTCGCGCCAAAGTCGCCCTTTCAGACATCTGGCGCGGGCTTCACCTGCCAGGTTCTGGGCTTCTCAATTATCTCGTGACAGATCGTGCTTTTTGAGACGCGGCGTTAAACTGGACCACGGTGTAAGGATTACTGGACTGTCATTAGGATGGGCCCATATTAGTTCTGAAAGACTATATGTCCCACGAGGCAGAAAATTCCGCAACGAGTGGTAGCAAAAACTCATCATCAGCGTCCTGTAAGTTAGAACAAGTCAGTGTAATGTAACTTAACGTGGCGAATAGTGAATGGGAGTTAAGTGGATTAAAGTAGATTAAGATTGGTAAAAATTAGAGCAATGTGGATGATGATGGAATAAAGTAGATTAAAGTAGGTGCCGATTAGGCTGAGGTGGACTAATGTTTATTAATGTTAAGTTGTGGAGGACACTTGATAATATATGACGTCACGTGTCATGCACGTAACCAGTGAGGTAATTCATAACGCTTTCTCATTCAAATCACGTAAGAATAATTAAGTGACAGTTTTTTTTGTGTGTGTCGCCTACCGCCGTAGCGTACTAGAGCTCTGGAGTAGCGCTCCTGAGGTTCAGGTTATAGGTTCAATCCAGGAAACGGCGGTCGCATTTCGATGGCGGCGAAATGCAAAAGTGTTCAAACACATTATATGGGTGCGCGTTAAAGAACTCCAGGAGGTCAATATTAATTCGGAATCGCTTCCACTGCGGCTGGCACGCCTTTTATTCAGATCAGGGTTCTGACACCTGCAGTCCCAGAATTTTCTTTATATTTTCGACTGACAGGTGCCGAAAGAGTGCGTGACGCCCACCTATACGTCTATTGCACTATTAACAAACAAAAAAAAGGGGGGGGGGAGTGGTGCATCATCTACGGAAGTCAAGATCCTTCCCTTTATCAACACTTCAGTCACTAAAATAGGACAAGCCAGTTATTAGGCAGCTTTACCATAGCGTTTGCGGCACCAAATGTCAACGTGTCACGCACGTAAAGAGATCGCGTTAACGTGAACATGCGTTATGTTAACGAGGGTTGCAATGTGAGGTTGTTGGTAATGCACCTTCAAGGGGAGTACGGTATCACGTATAAAATACGGGACAAAAGAAGACACACAGGGACACCCACAGCGCTAACTTCCAACAATGTTTATTATCGAAAACCGAGTCGTACTTATACACTAATCCAACATGAGCCACAGCCACGTGAACAGAGAAACAATCAGAGCGAAACATTTTTGTAAGTAATATTTTAAGCCATGCGCAAAAATTTCAGTTCTTTTTCAGAGAGAGCCAACGACGGTTTACTGATACTGGAATCCCGTAGGGCATCAAGCTGCTCGGCTTCTATTACAAGTTTAGTGAGTTCGCACTTATTTCTACCAGTAATCGTTGTTGATTCCAAGAGGGGGGAGCACTGATGTTGCTTACAATGAAGGGAGAGAAACCCACCTGATACATGTTTGTCGACTTTATTTTTGTGTTCGAGCAGTCTATCATTAATGCGTCTGCCCGACTGTCCGACGTAACAGTTCCCACTCAATTAGGGGTATACTTGATATAATCGACGGCTTAGAATCTCTAAAGTTCTTCCTGTGTTAAACTTGGCAGCTAGGAGCATTTTCTTTCGTTTCTGGTCTTGCTTTCGAGCACAGGCTGATTAGTGTGCTAGGGGCAGAAAAAGCCATATCAGTGTTACCTCGGCGGACAATTTTCTTTAGGTTGTGCGACAACCGGTGGATATAAGGTATCACGGTTGGTCTTTTTTTCTCTCAGTTACTATTTCCTTCCGCACGTTCAGAAGTCACTGATTGCTGCACTTGCCTAAGTATTCCCTCTCAAACTGATGCCAGAGCGTGATTGGGATAACCTGCTTCATGTAGCCGCATGGCCTGTTGTGTGAATGCTTTGTCAGTGCTATGATGGAATGATTTAGTAAGTGAGTTAGTAAAACACATTTTCGGAATTCCTCTTTTTACCAGTTTGGTGTGGGCTGAATGATATGAAAGCAACGGTTCTTTTGCCATGGGACTGTAACACCAGCAAGTTAGATCATCACCGAAGCTAAATTTAACATCCAGAGCCTTGATTTTTTGTACTATGGGAACTCCGAACGTTACTTCCAGTAGACAAAGGCGCTCGCATATAATATTACTAACAGCTGAACACTCTGTGTCAAAGTTTTCTAGCAGAACATTGACAAACACTAAAAAATCATCAACAAATCTAAATATTTTAGCAACTTTTGTATCATTGATGCGGGAGCACAGGTGTCTGTCTAGCTTAGCTAAGTACAGGTTGCTTCAAACAGGCGCTAAGGAGGATCCTATACAGACCCTTTGTTTCTGAAGGCACGGAATGTCATTTCCTTGCACAATTGTTGACTTCGTGTACAAGTCTAAAAGTTCTAAACAGTATTCAACGGTTGTGTCCGCTTTCGTACTAAATCTTACACCCCAAATTCATCTATACATGATTGAACACAACAATTCATTTTGCGCCAAAGAATAATACAGGTGTTTCACATCTGCTGAGAAGGCCTTTAGTCCCGCGTTACAGGTGGCCTCTACAAAGGCTAAGAGTGCCTCAGAATTTTTCGTGACGAGCGGATTTTTAATATCGAGTAGGTTAAGTTTGTCTAATAAATAGACTTCAATGGATTACCCTGAACAGGGCACCAATTACCCTGAACAGGCACCTTGTTTGCGCGTTTTAGGGCTAAAAATATATCGAGACTGTCATTCTTGCTTTTTCCTATGCTTTCAATACTTTACCTAGGTTCATGTCCCGGCACATCGCAACAGCTCTCCTCTTTCACCAGTGAAATTTCCTTGCGTTCATTGAAGACGTCTGTTATTGCTTCACCTGCTTTTTTGTTGTAGCAACCACGTGAAAATAGTGCAAAGCCTCCTTCTTTGTCAACAGGTAGGACAGACAGCGCTTTTTCAACTAAGTACGAAACAACGTGTTTCACTGGTAAGTTCGAACTTTGAAGCTTGCATTTGTTCAGGACATCCACGCCTTCAGAGTTCATCCTCATGCCTTCGTCTTCCGGTGCCTGTCTGGAGATCTGCCGCACGAGAGTAGCTCTGGTTTTATACTCTTAGCTTCCATGGCGAACTTAGGTCCCCGCTCCAAGACTTGATCGGAGACTTTCTATCGGGAGCTGCCACAGTTGATGTGGCCAAATATATTCCGTGGCCAGATGTGTGAGAGCCGGGTACCTGTGAATTTGGCTATTTGCCCCACTAGGCTTGTAGGCACAACGCACTTGTGAGTGTACAGCACTGTGCGTGACCTTGTGTGTCTTCTCTCGGCCCGCCTTTTATTCGCGCGTCCGTACACCCCCTGAAGGTACGTTATGTGGCGAGTTTTCCCTACGTAATATTTACATGCGCCGAAGGACAACGTTGTGGAACATGGTGTCCCCAATGGGCCCTACTTCCGCGTGAATTCTCCTGATGGCAACGCCAGTGGCTCTTTCGTAGCACAGTGGCAGTGCACTTCGAACCATGACGTCATGCTAGCTTGCCAATCGAACGGCGATGCTACCGAGTTAACAGCGGTGATATTGAAGTCACCACATTAGGGCTACGCTCGCCATCAAGGATTGCCAGTAACTGTTGAAATGAGTTCACGCTTCCTCTGTGCTCACCTGAATTGTTACATATCAACGCTTAGCGCGTACAACTTCTGAGGTCGTTCGGCGATTCTGGCGTACATTGGCCTAACAAGACGCGTCGGCATAAAAATGATTGTCTAAAAGGTTGTCTTGGCTTGTATATTGTCACGTGGTGGTGACGCTGAAGAACACAGTAGCAATACTGTGAAAGACAAAACTAACTTTTATTGGGCGAACCTGTGCCCACAAAAACAGACTACACTTATAGCACAAGGATAGCGGCGAACACGGTCGGCGATCGTCGAAAATCTGATCAGCGGGTCATGCGCGTCGGCTTTTATACATCAATCGTGGAACGTTCCAGACTAATCGTTGGGACCCGCGTGCCTTCCACAAAGTTCTACACCATTCGCGGCAGGCGATGAAATCAGATAACATAAGGTTCGGCGACAACAGACAGCGGATAGAAGCATCGATAACTTTCCAGAAACTTCGGATACATGCAGCCGCATTCCGCACTGTGCGATAACATTTGTTAGGCGGCGAAACGTGGTCGCCCGATAAAGACAAGTACGCGTGACAATATGTTTGGCTCGAAACACTAGATGGCACACTGTCTTGTAACGTCTTCCTTAGATTATGCGTACGCTCACTTTGAACTAAAGGTATTGAAGGGACGCGAAACCATAACATTCTGTAATGGCGCTTGCGTTTATCGATACGTAAAGTACGAAATGTCGTTATATAACTGTTCAATATTTAATAATAATATTAAATGGGGTTTTACGTGCCAGAACCACTTTATGATTATGAGTCACGCCGTAGTGGGGACTCCGGAAATTTTGAACACCTGGGGTTCTTTAACGTGCACCTAAATCTAAGTACACGGGTGTTTTCGCATTTCGCCCCCATCGAAATGCGGCCGCCGTGGCCGGGATTCGATCCCGCGACCTCGTGCTCAGCAGCCTAACAATATAGCCACTGAGCAACCACGGCGGGCGTTCAATATTCCCGCATTGTTCACTCAGTGTCATGTGTCAAAGCCGACAAGTTCCTTAGGCGTTGTAAGTTATCCTAATGCTCCAATTTGTTTAAAAAAATAAACAATTGGTTTCATAATTTAGGTCGTTCGCTTAATGGTGTTTTCTGCCTGCCTGCCTGATTGATTGAGGTAAAATTGAAGATATTGTCACCTATTGCACGTCCGCCTCTTCCACAAACGAAAACTTGCAGTTTCACCCTGAGGCGAAGCATTAAAAGCGATAGCAAGGTTTTGCGTTGCGCTCGAGTTACCATCATGGCGTCACAGGAATACGCGTACGCGACAAGACACGATGTAACACGGGAGACAGCTGATGCTGCACAGCGGGAACTGCTTCCCCGTTGACAGAATCTATGCGTGTATACAGCAATACAGGCGCGACCAGGACCGTCGGCAGTGACGCTAACGGCGTCTCGCGAGACGAGACGAGACGGACAGAAAACCTTCGGCGTTTGCTCGGCGCCTAGTAGGAGGTTAGACAGGTTCAGTTTAATGCTTACCGTCTCAGACCAGCATGTGCGCTATGGTGTCGTCTGCACAAAGCTGCTCGTCAACAACTCTGATTCTGTGTCACACACAATAGGCGCTTTTGGCAGAAGTCGGGCGGGGCAAGGTGTGGCATCCTCACCCCCCCCCCCCCCCCCCCCGCCCCTACACAATTTTGAAAGCGGGCGCTTTTTTCTGCACGTTGGAAAATCCAACAGCTAATACCGAATTTTCTTTGCCAATGCATCAGGCGGGTAACTAATTTTTCTTCTTATCACGCGTCTCCCCCGTTTGAGCAGTGAGGATTGTCCTTGGTGCCTCACCGCGAAGAGCTGTAGCAGACGACGAAAGGAGTGCGCCAGACACGCTGGCGTTGCGCAGAAGGCTGGCGCTGGGCAGTTCCCGCCGTAAAACATTTAACGATGCGCTTCGTTCGTCCTGGCCATTGTATTGGGACCGTAAAATTATGTTTGAAGACACAAGAATAGCTTCCTATATCTAACCTATGGGCGAGGGATTCTGAACTATTATAATCAGCAGCGCTGAACAATGACTGTGTTAATATATT
Source organism: Dermacentor albipictus (assembly GCF_038994185.2). Classification (NCBI taxonomy): domain Eukaryota; kingdom Metazoa; phylum Arthropoda; class Arachnida; order Ixodida; family Ixodidae; genus Dermacentor; species Dermacentor albipictus. The sequence continues at coordinate 283,277 of NW_027225599.1, forward strand.
CCGTATGCTTGTGCTCTGCAGCTTTTTGAACGTGTGTAATGAACAGGGCGTAATTTAACGCCTGGTTAGCGCATATGGTAGAGTGGCTACCCCGTAAAGGCGGTGGTTCCAGGTTCGAGACCCTGACCGGGACTAATTTTTCTTCAACTGCGAGGCTTTTCTTTCGAGGAACTGGAATGAGTTTCCTTCATAGCAATTTCTCTGATTGCGTGGATGTCTCACTTTATCTTTATTACTTACTTCTGTCCACCTTGCGGGTTTCCGCAGAACTATTACATCCCTCATCCTAAATGGATGTGGAGGAGGGGAATATGCCGGTGCGCAGAGTAAAGTAAGAAAATTGAATGTCGAAAAAATTTGGAGCGAGGCCGCAAATGAAAAAAACAACAACAAATATAGCAAGGAATGAAGGAACGTTTTATGTAAAAGCCATTGCGTCAATAAACCCCATCCATCATCAACCTACGTCAAAAAAAGCAACGTGGAACATGAACGCTTGGAACTTATAACTTACAACCTTTATACATGAACGAACACATAAACTGTCTGTGTTCAAGAAAATAAAGTAAAAGGCGTGCGCTGCCTACACAGTTCTTAAGCACAGTTTTCAAAACATTAAGTTTGCGCGACTTGTTGTTAATATATTAATGAAAATTCAGGTGCAACACCAGGAATCCTAGGTGGAATGTATATAATGACAGCTGTGGAGTTCTTGGAAGCATCTGCTCCATGAACGTTGCTGAAACATCAGTCCTGATCAGAAAGTACGTTGACATATGAAAAACCAAACCCCGGTTCCTGCCTGCCATGAATACGTTAAATTATTTGGAGAGGAACCAACGCTGCACGCACTTCACGAGTGACCTTGCGCAATTATCAATGTGACGTTTCTATGCCTCACATCTCTAGCAAATCCGCGATTTCGTGGACACACTCGCACACGCCCAGAGATATAACCATCAGGTCACGACCGCATGCACGCTTCTTTTGCGCCCAAGTCGCTGTTCCAGACATCTGGCGCGGACTTCACCTGCCAGCTTCTGGCAATCTCAATTACCTCGTGACAGATTGCGCTTTGAGACGCAGCGTTATACTCGACTCTCTCCAAGATGGGCCCGTATTGATACTAAGAGATTGTATGTCCCACGAGGCAGAAAAGTCCGCAACAAGTGGTAACAAAGATCATCATCAGTCTCTTGTAAGTTGGAACAACCAGAGTAAGGTAACTTAAGGTGAAGTAAAGTGAATCAAGTCAAAGTATAGTGAATGAAAACTAAGTTGATTAAAGTAGATTAAGATTGGCAAAAATTAGAGCAATGTGGATGAAGATCGATTAACGTGGATTAAAGCAGGTGCACATTAGGCCAAGGTTGATCAAGGTTTATTAATGTAAAGTTGTGAAGGACACTTGATAATCTGGGACGTTACGTGTCATGCACGTAACCAGTTAGGTAATTCATAACGCTTTCTCGTTCAAATCACCCAAGGATGCTTCAGTGAATGTCATTTATTTTGTGTCGCCCACCAAACTAGCGTAGTAGAGCTCTGGCCTAGCGCTGCTGAGGTCCAGGTGACAGGTTCAATGCAGGCCACGGTGCTGGCATTTCTATGGCGGCGAAATGCAAGAGTGCTCGTGCACATTCACTTAGGTGCCCGGTAAGGAACTCGATGAGGTCAAAATTCGGAATCTCTTCGACTGCGGCTGGCGCACCTTCTAAGCAGATCAAGGTTTTGACACCTGCAGCCCCGGAATTCTTTTAATATTTTTTTGACTGACAGGTGCCTAGAGAGTGGGTGACGCCGACCTATAAGGCGATTGCACTATCAACAAACAAAAAAAAGAGGGGGGGAGAGGTGCGTCATCTATAGAAGTCATAAGATCCTTCCCCTCATCCATACTTGAGTCACTACCCTCAGAAAACCCCGTTATTACACGGTTTTACCATAGCGTTTGCTGTAGCAAATGTCAACGTGTCACGCATGTAAAGAGATCGCGTTGTCGTATTTGCGCATGCTCCATACTCTATTTGGTTTCCATGGCTTACGTGCATTACGCGAACGTGGGTGATGATGTGAGTTTACGGTACGTAATATTTACGTGCGCCGAAACACAGCGTTGTCGAATATTGCCGCCCCCATGGGCTCTGCTTTCGTGTGAATTCTCGTGATGGCAACGCCAGTGGCGCTTTCGTAGCACAGTGGCAGTGCACTTGGATCCATGACGTCACGGTAGCTGGCCAATCAAACGGGGATGCTCCCGAGTCAATTGCGGCAATATTGAAGTCGCCACTTTAAGTCAATGCTCGCCATCGAAGATTGCCAGTAACTGTTAAAATGAGTTCACGCTTCCTCTGTGCTCCCCTCAATTTTTATACTTCTGAGGTCGTTCGGTGATTCCAGCGTTCATAGGCCCATCAAGACGCGTCGAAATGGAAACGACATGACGGTCACCAGTAGGTTTCCTTTGTTTGGATATGTTTAGCGCGAAGCACTAGACGCGCACTCTTTTGTAGCACCTTCCTTACGTTATGCTCTCCCTCAATTTGTATTAAAGGTATGGAAAGGACGGGAAACCATAACGTTCTGTAATGGCGCTTGCGTTTATCGATACGTAAGGTGAGAAACGCTGTTATATAACTATCCATTATTTCCTCACTGTTCACTCGGTGTGATGTGTAAAAGCCGGCAAGTTGTATAGGCTTTGAAAGTTATCGTAATGCACCAATTTGTTTGAAAAATAAACAATTGCCTTCATGATTTAGGTCTTCCGCATAATGGTGTTTTCTGCTTGCTTGCCTGACTGATTGAAGGGAAACTGAAAACATTGGCACCTGTTGCGCGTCCGCCTCTTCCAGAAACGCAAACTGGCAATTCCACCCTGAAGCGAAACATTGAAAGCGATAGCAAGGTCTAGGGTTGCGCTCGAGCTACCATCATTTCGTCACAGCAATACGCGTACGCGACAAGATACGATGTGGCACGCGAGACAGCTGATGCTGAACAACGGGAACTGCCACCCCCTTGACAGATTGTATGCGTGTATATAGCAATACAGGCGTGACCAGGACCGTTGGCAGTGACGCTAACGGCGTCACGCGAGATTAGACGTACGGCAAACCTTTGGCGTTTGTTCGGCGGCGAGTGAAGGAGGTGAGACCGGTTCGGTTTAATGCTTACTGTCAGAGACCAGCACATGCACTACGGCGTCGTCTGTAGAGAGCTACTCGTCAACAACTCTGATTGTGTGTCGCACACAATAGGCACATTTGGTAGAAGACGGGCGGGGCAAAGTATGGCATCCCCCCCCTCCCCCCCCCCCCCGCAGTTTTGAAAGTGGGCGCTTTGGTCTGAACGCTGGAAAATCCAACAACAGCTAAGACCAAATTTTCTTTGTGAATCCTTTAGCCACGTAAGTAATATTTTTCTTTATAGCGCAACCACCACATACAGGCTGGCGTCGCGGAGTAGGCTGGCGCTGGGCAGTTCCTGCCATGAGATTTCATGTTTCGCTTATTGCATCTTGCCTAGTGTACTGGAATCGTAAAACCATATTCGGAGACACAAACTTTGCTTCCTATATCCAACCTACGGACGAGGGATTCCAAAGATTATAATCAGCTTCGCACAATGATGGCGTGCCTTCTGGCATGAAATTGTTGTATTATCGAGTTCCGCAACTATTGAATCTGTATCAGGCATGACCATTTTTAAGTTTTACGTATTAAACAAAAAAGAAGGCACCCGTGTCCGATTTCATAATTCTTATCCTTGAGTTGTATTATTCGGAGAGGCGGACGTTACTAGCCCGAGTAATCGAAACACAATCTATGTAACTAATTAACCGTAATTCACTAATGAACTTTTTGTTTAATTCCTTTACCCCACATATTGTCACTTCCGAATTGTACCCGGTGAGTTTGCAGGACGTATCTCATTGAAATGTATTTCTTCGAGGCCAATAATTTCGACATTTTATTTTGCAAAGTGTGGGACGAAGTAAATGGGCTTGCCAGTTACTTTTGTGCTCTAGTGCGCAAAATAGCGTTTTTTTTTAAAGGTGGATGGCATAACAGTGCGTATTTAGGCCAGTTTGAGGACGCATATCTCCGAACTGGTGGCATTGTGGAAATTAATTCCGAGATGGCCCGCTTTGCTACTTCGCCGGCTACAATTACTAAATTGCAATATCTGCACTAAAGTAAATAATTTAAAAGATAAATAGTTATTTTATGGGTTATTTGTTGAATATATGTTGAAAGTGGCCAAAATGTATTCCACAGCCTTTCACTGCGATGTCTGTCGGGGCACTAGAGTGGCGTATAGCCGTTGAATTCAGCCAATGAATCAGTCAGTCAATCAATTCATCCATCAATCTATCGAGCAATGAATACTCGGGCATCCTTCTTGGGCGTTTGTTTTTCTCGTCACCGGCAAGCCTTCCTACGGTGAACCAGGAATTTCGACGGACCCCATGTAACAATCTAAAAAAATAAAACAAAATGAAAACAAAGCTTCACACTGAAGAAACTGCGGGGCACACAGGAGCATGGTCTCAGAAAGGCCGAATATGCAGTGTTGATCCCGGGCCTCATAGCGTAGCTGACAAGAATTGAAAGCTGGAAGACAAAACGAAGCCATAAGAAAAAACAGCTACGTGACGGACTATGGGCGAATGCTTCGCTAATCTACCGGCTAGGAGTTTCGTCAACTCAGCTTTCCACATACAGTCACCGGAATGCGTGGACAATAAGTGGCTAGTACTCATGCCATCTTTTGCTTCCTTGCACGGTGGCGGGGTTCTTCCTGCAGAAAATTTAAGTACCGAGGCTCCCTGTAGACTACTTTCCGCCGAAGCCTGTCCGTCCTGAGGATCTCGTTAATCCTAGTGCTATGACAGGTTGGAGGAGTGAACTCACCAAACAAGGTCTCGCTATCTTGAGGTAATTGCTTCACGCGAATGCAGTAGACTAGCATTTCACTACGACACACACTGATGGCGACAACGGTGATAAAAGTCTAGGGATGCACTAACAAAGAAGGAATGAAGGAAGGAAGGAAATCCCGGGGAAGCAGAAATGTTGTTTAGTAACGCGAAATGCTGGGAAAGTTAATTTTGCGTCAAGGTCACAGCAGAGCGAAGTAAAACGTACACACAAAGAAAGAGGCAAACGGGGGCAAGCGCTAATTTCCAACTGCCGGCGTTTGCTCACTGACCTTATTTCTAGACACAGAGCCAAATTCATGACTTGACAAAAAGCAAAACACAAAAAAACAAGAACAGCAAATTCAGAAAACAATACTACACAGAAAGGAAAACCACGAAAGCACCATATATGCGTCCATGTCATTGGTTAATTTTTTTAGTCGTTTTCGTTGTTTGTCGCGTCACGAACTTCCCTCTGTGTCTATCATCATCATGATCATGATCATGATCATCATCATCATCATGGTTACGCCCACTCTGGGCAAAGGCCTCTCTCATACTTCAACTACCCCGGTCATGTACTAATTGTGGCGATGTTGTCGCTGCAAACTTCTTAATCTCATCCGCCCACCTAACTTTCTCCCGCCCCCTGATACGCTTCCCTTCCCTTGGAATCCAGTACGTAACCCTTAGTGACCGTCGGTTATCTTCCCTCCTCATTACATGTCCTGCCCATGCCCCATTTCTTTTTCTTGGTTTCAACTAAGATGTCATTACCTCGCGTTTGTTCCCTCACCGAATCTGCTCTTTTCTTTTCCCTTAACGTTACACCCATCATTCTTCTTTCCATAGCTTGCTGCGTCGTCCTTAATTTAAGTAGCATCCCTTTCGTAAGCCTCCAGGTTAAGAAAAGGGTCTATACATCCTGCTAATAAACAAAAGCCGATAGTTGGAAGTTAACGCTTGTCCACGTGAGTCTCTTTGTGTATATGTTTTAGGTTACGCTGCTGTGACCTCGCCTGCAGAGTGGTTCCAGTATGATAGCGTCACAACGGTACACGAGAAAAAACGCCTTTAGCGAAACACCCTTCACGTCCAGGTTTTACTGTTTAATCCGTAGATGTTCACTGGATCTCTCGCCTTTTCTTTAGATATATTTTTCCTCACAACCTTCCTGTACGTGGTAACCATCGCTTCATTGATTCCTTACTAGAAGGTTAGTCAGTGACTCAGTCGAACTCTATCCACTCCATGAATTGAGTGACTCATCAGGCAATTAGTAAGTTTCTGTTACGGTCGTTGTGATAAGACATCGGGTGAACAGGCGATCTGTTTTAACCTTCTGCAGAGCCAAAGTGACTATATTCATTTTTTATTATCATACCTTGCCTGTATAGAGTACACTGTTTCAATGCTAAATTCCACAGGCGATAGAAAAAAGCTAAGCGGCGACAATCTCTGTAGCGCGACCGTTTGTCGTGTTTTTACTGAAGCGGCGTACGAGATGCCATTTTTTTACTGAAGTCAAGTGAGGTATTGATGTTGACGAGCCGAATTTCGCCCCAGTTCTTGATGCATGTTGAACTGCGCTGACGCTCGTTAGACTGCACCAAAGGAAGGCGAGGAATTTACTGTGAGCTCAATACCTCACTGCTTCACCCTCAATGGAGGAGAAAGAGGAGGAGGATTAGGAGGAGGAAAAGGAGGATTTCCCGGTGCGGAGAACCAAGCAAGGCAATCGAATCTTGTGAAAATGGGCGTGGGGCCGAAAAGGAAAAGAAAGACATGTGAAGTGGGCAATGAAGAAATTAAACTTAAAAGCGTGCAACAAAAATAAACCCGTACAAATTATAACTTACAAGCTCGAAACGCAAAGAAATACTTACAGTCACTGCGTTTAAAATAGCAAAATAAAAAAATTAAATTATTGGGTTTTACGTGCCGAAACCACTTTCTGATTACGAGGCACGCCGTAGTGGAGTACTCAGGAAATTTCGACCACCTGGGGTTCTTTAACGTGCACCCAAAGATAAGTACGCGGGTATTTTCGAATTTCGCCTCCATCGAAATGCGGCCGCCATAGCCGGGATTCAATCCCACGCCTTCGTGCTCTGCAGACCAACACCATAACCACTGAGCAACCATGGCGGGTAGTAAACTAAAAGGCATATGCCACATACGAAGTGCTTCATAAGTGAAGTGTGTTATAGAAATACGAATGAAGTTTAGGTGAAAAGCTTGGAAAGCTAGGTGGTATGTGCGCAATGACAGCTATTGAAAATCTTTGAAGCATCCGACTCCACCAACAATTTTCGATATGCGTTATCTCTATACCTTAAATTGTTTATGGAAAACTAGCCCCGAGTCCTGCTTGCCATAAATTTGTAGAATTATTAGTGAAGAATAAAACTCCATTTTCTATAAACAAAGCGTTTTCTACGCTTTGAGAGGTGATTTCTCACAATATGTTGCAATTATGTGCTGCGTGGGCCGCTCCCCTTACCATCGAGCTTACGCATACGGGTCTGCCAACCAGTACCTCGAGCGCCACTGTCTCAAGGACCAGTTCGGCACCCCGGGTAGCGTCCGTGACCGCCTCTGGTCACAAGAGGCGCGTCGCCTCGGAGACAGCGTCACAAACGCTAGCTGTCACGAGAAAAGACGGTGTCTTCACCACCCGCAACATCGCACTGTGGTACCTCACCGATATGCGGTATTTACCGCTGTGTTAAGCGGGAGGCACGTTGTGCCATTTTGCATGTGATCCCTCGTACGGCGTCTGGGGCTCCGAGTTGCTACATGCGAAGATCTGGGACATATGGCACGAGCGAACATGTAAAACTTGGTGAAAACTTAGCGAAGCCGAAAATTTCAATCAGCGGAAGGATACTGATAATGTGACGATTGTGACATCTCGACAACTGGGCGCACGCACAACACGGGCGACCTTGCCCACTCCGAGTTGTCAAAGTGAAGTTTCTGTACCTCGTGTCCCTTATAAAGGTGTAATTTCGTGCGCACAGTAGCACACGCACAAAGCTGCAACCAGCAGGTCACAACCCCACGCATGCTTCCTTCACGCCAAAGTCGCTCTTTGAAACATCTGGCGTGGGTGTCAGGTGCCATCTTCTAGCTTTCTTCAGTCCCTTCTCGACAGCAAGCGATTTGAGACAGTGCGTTGTACTGCTCTGTCTTCAAGATCATTACGCCATACCTGTCCCTTCAGCCAATAAATCCGGCGTTGTGCGCAACGAATAGTACGAAAAAGATGATCGTGAACGTCTAATAAGAGAGAATAATTCAGAGTAAGGTTAAATTAGGTGGTTTAATGTGAACTAAGCTGAAGTAAATGAAGGCGAATTAAACTGCATAAAAGTGGATTAAAGTGGATTACGGTGGATTAAGATTGGTTCAAATTGGAGCGACGAAGAATACATCGGATTAACGTAGATTAAAGTGGATTAGGGAGGATTCATAATGATCATCATCATCCTATTTTATGTCCTCTGCAGGACTAAAGCCTCGCCCTGCGATCTCCAATTACAGCTTAGACCAAGGGGGATTAAGCACGAGTTGTGTAGGACACGTGACAATGTATGACGTAACCTATCAAGGGCATTACCAATTGGAGAAGTGGTGATGCTTTCGCATTCAAATCATGTAAATGTACTTAACTAAATAATTTTTTTTTGTAGCGCAACGCAGTAGCACAGTACACCCATCGCGTTGCGCTGATGAGGTCCAGGTCGCAGTTTCAGTCCAGGCCACTGCGCTCTCTTTTCGATTGCGGCAAGCTGCAGTCCCTTTGCTGAAATCTTTCTTTCCGCGCGTGCTACGTTCACTAAAGCTCTCACCTGCGTTCTAACGGCGCCCCGGTAAGGGCCAATCAAAACTCGCCAATCATCACAACGCGCTCGCTTGTCCTGAGGAGTGTATAGCTCCAACGACCGCTCAGCGGGATTCAATTGGACAATAATGCTTTTCATCTTTTGCACACATTTTATACAATCATGACCTCTCGGCACTTCCTTCCCATTGGTTGCGCAGTCACGTGGCCAGTTGCGCACACACTAGGCGCACCTTTAGTAAGCCAGAAACGAGGAGCTGCCGTAGCTTCGGGGAAGCGTGCTTGTCTCGTACCACGCAGGCCCGGGTTTGATTTCCCACCCACACCCAAATTTCTGAACGTTTCTTTTCAAGACAATAACTTAGCTTGTTTACAGGAACCTGCCTCAGAAATTTCACGTCCATTCAAGCATTTCTTCATGAGTTCTTACTCTTTGTGGCTTCGGCCATTTTTGGGAACACTCGTTGCGAACAGCACTGACTTTTCTGCCTCCTGGTACACGTAATGCTATTGCATTAACAACAACAACAACAACAACAACAACAACAACAACATCAGGGTGGATGGCCTCATTATGCGGCGAACGAATATCAAATCAAATTAATGGCTATACATAGAAGGCGAAGCAAGCTTTACGCGTTAAAGAAGGGACTGTGAGGTCGCGGCCCATTTCTTGAAAAAGTTCGCTGCTTGGCCATTTGTTGAAGATTGTCTTCGTCAAATGCGGTTAATTGACGGCTGACAAGCTGTGGGATATTCGTCACTGCCAATTGAGAAGCGAGATAGCAGCGCCGCACAATAGGCGTCCCGAGTCTTAAGCCAAGCTTACAGTCTTCTCTTTACATAAGTCTTTCATCGCTCTGGTCGGCTTCTTTTCATTACTAGTTGTACAATCAAATAATGTCGCCGAAGGCAACGCTTCGGCAAGGGTACTCGCCTTCATCAGCGCAGCAGCTGCGTGTTTTTGCCACAAGTTTATGTATGCTTAACTCACTCTCGCCCACCCTCTGTGTGGGAAGAGGAGGAGGAGAATGTGAGGGTGCGCAGAGTGACTTAAGGAAAGGGAATCTCGAAAAATACTGGTAGGGGTGAGGCCGAAATAATAAAAACATTTGGAAGTAAGGAATGAAGAAATTAAATTTAAGAAAGAAAACAAGTAACGTGAAACCGAAACGAACGTTTGTGGTGACAGCTTTCAAGACATCGATATAAAAGACATCCGCCGCCTACGAAGTACTTTATCACGACTTCCCAGATAAATACGTTGATCGACGTGTTGTTAAAACATATAATAACACTTTTGGTTCCGCACTTGGACGGTTAAGAGGAATGTGTATAATGACAGCTATGGAGCTCTTTCAGGAATGTGGCTCCATTGCAAGTCGAACACGAGAGTTTACCTGTTATAACGGTTCCTGCTTACCATGAATGTAATATTCTCGAAGAGCCAAACCCCTACTACTAACGAAGAAAGAATTTGTATGCTTTGGGAAGCGATTTGTGCCACTGGGTGGCACTCGGCGTTGTGGGTGGCACTCCCCCTACCGCCGAGCCTACACGTACGCAGAAACCAACCGATACTTCGAGCGCCACTTCCTCAAGGACCAGTTCGTAACCCCATGCAGCCTCCGCGACCCTATGTGGTCATCGGCGGGGTAGTGTCTTAAACGACAGCTTCGCGAAACGCTAGCTGTCGCGAGAGAAAAATGCGCAGGCGGAATCCTTACCACGGGTGTCATCACCCGGTGGTACCACACAACTGTGCGGTTTCTGCCGCTGTGTTAGCGGGAGACACGCCATTCGAATTTGCGTGCGATCCCTCGTACGGCGTGTCGGGGTCCGAGTTGTTGCGTACGACAATTTGGGACACGTGGCCAGAATGAATGCTTTAAAACTAGGCCAGAACTTAGCACCGCTAACTATGCGACAACATGCTTATAATGTGACGATTGTGACATCTCGACAACTGCATGCACGAACGTAACTGGTGACCTTGCGCACCCAGAATTATCGAAGTGACGCTTTTATACCTCGTATCTCTTACAAATTGGCGATTTTTGTCACTCAGTTGCGTACGCCCAGTGCTATATCTATTACGGAATTAAATAAGTAACATAAGTAAAACATAGGAAATTTATTATCACCAGCCTGATGTATCAGCCTACTTCGAACATTGCCTACACATCAACCATTACTTAATGTTTTCGTGACTGCAAGTGCTTTGAGACCGGGCGTTATACTGCGGTGTCTTCCAGATGGGCCCATGTTAACGCGTATGCATCATATGACCCATTAGGCAGCAAAGTTAGCGTTGTCCGTAAAGAATACTAATAAAAATCATCATGAGCAACTTGTAAGTTAGAACAAGTCAGAGTAAGGTGAGCTAAGTGGGACTGTAGAGGATTAAGGTGAATGAGGTGAATTAAAGTGGATTTAGGTTAATTGCGGTGATTTAAAGTTGACAGAAATTAGAGAGAGGACGATTAGGGTCGATTAAGTTAGATACAATATACGAGCGAGGCGAATTACGATGAATTAAAGCGGATTAAGGTGGATTAGCGTTTGTATAAATTAGATTAGGGGGAATTAAAGTGCATTAGGGTATAAATTCGAAGGACACATAGCAATTTATGACGTTGCATACCATGGTCGTGACCAGGTAATTAGAGAAGTCATAATGCTTTGGCATTCAAATCAAGTAAGCATACTCAAGCGATCATCAATTCTTTTCTCGCCCACCGCAGTAGCGTAGTAGAACTATGGCGCAGCGGTGCTGAGGTTCGTATCGCTGGTTTAATTCAGGCCACTGCGGTCGCATTTCGATGGCGGCGAAATTTTAAAAAGCTCGTGCACTTAGATTTAGGTGCACGGTAAAGAATACGCGCAGGTCAAAATTAATCATCGGATCGTGTTTTGAGACTTACAGACAAAGAATTTAATTCCGAATCAAACGTTTTTCGACAGACAAGTATCTAGAAATTTGGTGAGGCTCGCTTACAAGGCTGTCGCGCTTTTGCACTACCCCCTCCCTATCTTGCAAAAAACAAGGGGAGGCGGGGATGGGTTCAGCTCTAAAATTCACAATATCCAGCCCCGAAACTAGGCTTGTATAACTTCACAGTGAGAAGCACATTATCAGAGAGCTAAAGAATCGCGTTTGCTATATCAGATGTAAACATAACGAGTGACAGCATGCGGCACGCGAGACAGCTGTTGTGGCGCAGCGGGTACTTCCTGTCCTCTGGTATAATCTAGGCACGCATCGAGCAAGGCTGGTGCGAGGGGGAGGGCAGTGTCGCCACCGGCGTCTCGCGAGATAAGACGAGACGGACAGAAAAAAATATTCGCTGAGGTTTAACTCTTGTAAGCCCAGTTATCACAAGCGATAGGTTTGTTTTACATGCTTTTGCATAGAGTATGCACAGAGCATTTCATTACACTCTCTAACACGTTGCGCACGCTGCCCAACGGGTTGTCCGTGGAGTCGCGATGAAAGCTGGCCGTCGGGATCGAGTTAGCTGGCCGTCGGGATCGAGTTTCCCGTCAGCCTAAGGCTGCGGTTCGTCAAACGTTCGTTGTGGGTGCCGTCGCTTGCGTCCACGGCTTCGTCACCTTCTCATTGTTGTTGTTCGTGTTGCTGAACGATGGCGACGGTTGCAACAGCTTCGATCTTGGCACGCTTCCGCGCTTGGCATGCTTCTATATACTCGCTAATCTGACCTCCCTTTCCTGCGGTGTTTCGCCACGCAACTTTGCTTTTGCTAGAGATTTCGCCTCTTGCCGTCTAACTTTGTCTACTCGATGAGTGGGTTCAGACTGACGCTTGCGCTGAAGCGCACGCACAGACGGCCCAGCCCGCGTGCCATCCACGGCGAGACTGAGCGACCAAGAGCCAGCGAAGCAGCCGTTATAAAGGCGCGTTTGTAGTCCGACGTTATCGGCACGCGGACGAGCGCCCCTCGATGCCGGGCGCGTCGGGGCGCCTTGGCAGCGTCCGGTTATTTTGCCTGCGCCAGTGCGTGTAACGATCGTTCGAACTATAACTTCTTTCTCTGTGCTATAGACGCTGTTGTTCTGGCCAACGTGACGTAACGTGTGCGTGCGCTTATGCTGCCAGTGGGTCGAACGATCGTTTCAACTGTAGAGGCTGTTCTACTCGCCAACGTGACGTAACGTGTGCGCCCGATCATGCTACGTCGGACTATACTTAGCTCTTTATTTCTCGCTTAGTCACGAGGTACCGCAGTGGTGAGGCTCCGAGAGGCCGATGCTGCGACACCTCTCCGCGGCGGATCACGTGGTGTGACGTCACATCTTCCACGATTGCGCTCCGGAGCTTGAAGGTCATTGCGACGTGATGAATAACCTTGAAAAACACGGCATAGTAGAGGTTTCACGCTAAATCTATCCGCGATTGTCGGCGCCTATTGGAAAGGATAGACAGGTTTGGCTTGATGCTAACGGTTCGAGACGATTTCGGGCTGCAAGGTGTGGTGTGCGCACAGCTGCTCGTCAGTAACGCTAACGGTGGGTTCGCCGGCCATAGGCGTATCTGCCAGGGGGGAGGGATGGCAACGGACATAGAGTTTCCTACAATAATTACTAGAGGGAGCTCTGGCACTGCAGTCGTTGTACCACCATGGGAATGGTGGGAAGTACGTGGATTTGTCTGATCTTCGTGTTTGTGGATTCAGACGTTCGTCTGGCTTTGTACGTTACGCTATATAATTCTTATTGGCGTAAGTTTCAGCACAAACTGTACTCTTCGCAGTGCAAAAGACGCCGTGAACACGCACAATTGGCAATAATTCCAACGATTGAGCTTGACCACGTGGTAAAATCGAAACGCGCCAAGCGTCTCAGCGCACTGGCATGCCCCCGATAAATTTATTAGGGCGTTTTATTTGCTTGTCGACACATGCCTCCTTGGCTTTATGGTTTCAATATCGGGCTTCTGTGCTAGAGTTCCTGTGTTTGAATCCTGCCGCTGGGCAAAAGCCCAGATTGCATAATTATTCAGCTGGATTATTCTGAGAAGCGCACGGTACTAGCAGGAGTAATCGAAACACATATGTAACTAATTAACAGTAATCCAATAATGAACTTCTTTTTTAATTACTTTACCCCACGTATTGCCATTTCCGAACCATAGCCGGTGAGTTTGCAGGATGTATCTCGTTGAAATGTATTTCTTGGATGACACCAGTTTCGAGATTTTATTTTCCAAAGTGTGCCACGAAATACATGGGCTTTCCGGATACTTTTGTGCTCCAATGCATGAAGCAGCATTTCATTAAAAAGGTACATGGCACAACAGTGCATATTTAGGCCAGTTTGAGGACGCATATCTCCGAACTGGTGGCATTGTGGAAATGAATTCCGGGTAAACCCGCTTTGCTAGCTCACCGGCTACATTTCGTAAATTATAAGTGCAATAAAATAAATAATTGAAAAGTTAAGTAGTTACTTTTTGGCCAGCATTTCGCTACGACACACACCGATGGCGATGACGGTGATCAAAGTGTAGGGATGCACGGACAAAGAAGGCACGACTCCCGGGGAAGCAGAAATGTTGCTTAGTAAGGCGATAGGCTGGGCAAGTTAGTTTTGCATCAAGGTCATGCATACCAGCGCGAAGTAAAAAACGTACACGCAAAGAAAGAGGCAAACGGGGAAAAGCGTAAATTTGCAACTGTCGGCGTTTGTTCGCTGAAGTTATTTCTGGACAAAGAGCAAAAGTCGTGACGAGACAGAAAGCAAAACCCAAAAAAACAAAGAGAACAGCAAATGCATAAAACAATACTACACAGAAAGGAAAACCACGAAACCATATAAGTGTCCATGCCATTGGTTTTTTTTTGTTAGTTGGTTTTGTATTTTGTCGCATCACGACCTTTCCTCTATGTCTATACATCCGGCCAATGAACAAAAGCCGATAGTTGGAAGTTAGTGCTTGTCCGCGTGAGTCTTTTTGTGTATATGTTTTAGGTTACGCCGCTATGGCCTTGCCTGCAGAGTGGTTCCAGTATGACAGCTTCACCACGGTACACGACAAAAACACCTTTAGCGAAACACCCTTCATATCCAGGTTTTACTGATTATTGAGTAGATGTTCCCTGGCTGTCCCGCCTTTTCTTTAGATATATTTTTCCTCTCAATCTTCCTGTGCGTGGTAACCATAGCTTCATTAATTCATTACTAGATGATCAGTCAGTCACACAGTCATTCTCTAATCTCCCTATGAATTGATTAACTAGGCACACAATTAGTCAGTTTCGGTTACGGTCGTTGTGATAAGACATCGGGTGAACAGACGATCCGCTTTAGCCTTCTGCAGTGCCAGATTGATAATTTTCTATTGTTTGTTATCATACCTTGCGTGTATAAAGGACACAATTTCAATGTTAAAATCCACAGGCGATTAAAAAAAATCTAAAGACCGACAATCTCTGTAGCGCGACTGTGTGTGGTGTTTTTACTTAAAGGGCGTACGAGATGTCATTTTTTGCTAGGGCGCAACTAAGGTATTGATTTGGTAGAGCAGAATTTTGCCCCAGTTAGTGATACATGTTGAACTACGCTGACGCTCATTAGACGGTACCAAAGGAAGGCGAGGTATTGACTGTGAGGTCGCCACACTCCTTTTTGTTTGCTGCTTCACCCTCAGTGGAGGAGGAGGAGGTGGAGCATATGCCGATGCAGAGAGTAAAGCAAGCTAATTGAATTTTGTAGAGATGGGCGTGGGGTCGGAAAGGAAAAGAAAGACATGTGACTTGAACAATCCAGAAATTACACTTAACAAAACATGTAACAAAATGAACACTTTCAAGTTATAACTTACAAGCTCTAAATACGCAAATATACTTACAGTTACCGTGTTTAAGATAGTAAGATAAAAGGCGTATGCCGCAAACGAAGTCTTTCACCATAGCTTTATAAATATTATGGTTTCGAAGTGTCTTATACATATCGAAAGGAAGATTTAGGTGGAAAGCCTGGAAAGCTAGGCGGGATGTTCGCAATGACACCTACGGAGATGTTTGAAGCATCCGACTCCAACAACAATGATGGATGCACCTTCGTCCTACCCCTTAAATTGTTTAAGAAAAAACCAGCTCTAGGTCCTCCTTGAAATGAAGTCGTAAAAATATTGGTCAAGAACGAAAGTCCGTTTGCTATATAACAAAGCGTTTTCTGCGCTTTGAGAGGTGATTTCTCACAATAAGTTGCAATTATGTGCTGTGTGGGCCGCACCTCTTACCAGCGAGATTACGCGTACGGGTCTGCCAACCGGTACCTCGAGCGCCACTGTCTCAAGGACCAGTTCGGCACACCGGGTAGCACCCGTGAACGCCTCTGGTCACAAGAGGCGCGTCGTCTTAAAGACAGTGTCCCAAACGCTGGCTGTCACGAGACAAGAATGCGAAGACGCTATCTTCACCCCCGGTAACATGGCACGGTGGTACCTCACTGATGTGCGGTATTTACCACTGTGTTAAGCCGGAGGTACGTGGTGCGATTTTCCATGCGATCCCTCGTACGGCGTGCTGGTTTTCGACTTGCTACATGCGAAGATATGGGACTTGTGGCACGAAGGAACCTTTCAAACTTGGCCAAAACTTGGCAAATTGAACTGTTTAAATATGCGACAGAATACTTACAATGTTACAATACTCACAACTCGACAACTAGGCGCACGCACAACACGGGTGACCTTGCACACTCAGGGTAACCAAAGTGACGTTTCTATACTTCGTGTCTCTTACAAAGGTGCAGTTTCATACGCGCAGTCACGCACACCAAAAGCTGTCACCGTCCGGTCACAACTGTATACATGCTTCTTTCGCGTCAAATTCGCTCCTCGAAAGATCTGGCGCGGGTGTGAGGTGCCATCTTCTAGCATTCTTCATTCCCTCTTGACAGCTAGCGAATTGAGACGGTGCGTTATACTGCTCTGTCTTCAAGATCATTGCGCAACATGTTTCCCATCAGCCGGGAAATTCGGCGTTGTCCGCAATGAATGGTAACACAAAAATGATCATGAACGTCTTATAGGAGAGAATAATTCAAAGTAACGTGAACTTAGGCGGTTTAAAGTGAACTAAGCTGAAGTAAATGAAGGCGAATTAAACGGCATTAATGTGGAATAAACTGGATTAGGGTACATTAAGATTGGTTCACATTGGAGTGACGAGGAATATGGCGGGTTAAAGTAGATTAAAGTGGATTAAGGAGGATTCATAATGATCATCATACGCCTATTTTACGTCTACTACAGGACTTAGGCGTCGCCCTGCGATCTCCAATTACAACTTAGACCAAGGGGGATTAAGCACGAGTTGTGTAGGACACGTGACAGCGTATGACGTAACCTATCAAGGGCGTTACCAATTAGAAAAGTCATAATACTTTCTTATTTAAATCATGTAAATGTGATTAAGTAAATGTCCTTTTTTTGTCGCCCACCGCAGTAGCACAGTACACCCATCGCGTTGCGCTGATGAGGTCCAGGTCGCAGTTTCAGTCCAGGCCACTGCGGTCTCTTTTCGATGGCGGGAAGCTGCAGTCCCTTTGCTGAAATTTTAGTTTCCGCGCGTGCTATGTTCGCTAAAGCTCTCGCCTGCGTTCTAACGGCGCCCCGGTAAGGGCCAATCAAAACTTGCCAATCATCACAACGCGCTCGCTTGCCCCGAGGGGTGTATAGCTCCAACGACCGCTCAGCGGGGTTCAATTGGACAATAATGCTCTTTATTTTTTGCACACATTTTATACAATCATGACCTCAGGGCACTTCCTTCCCATTGCTTGTGCGGTCCCGTGGCCAGTTGCGCACACACTAGGCGCACCTTTATTAAGCCATAAACGAGGAGCTGCCGTAGCTTCGGGGAAGCGTGCTTGTCTCGTACCACGGAGGCCCGGGTTTGATTTCCCCCCCACACCCAAATTTATTAATGTTTCTTTTCAAAAAAATAACTTAGCTTGTTTACAGGAACCTGCCTGAGGAATTTGACGTCCATTCAAGCATTTCTTCGTGAGATTTTACCCTTTGTGGCTTCGGCCATTTTTGGGACCACTCGTTGCGAACTGCACTGGCTTTAGTGCCTCTTGGTATACGTAATGCTATTGCATTAACAACAACAACAACAACAACGACGACGACGGCGACGACGACGACAACGACGATGACAACAACGACAACAACAGACAAAAACACAATTCAAAAATCACATTTCTGGTCCGCGAACTGCTGTCACGTGATCGCATGGCAGTTTTCTGGTGCATCAAGGAGCTTGTTGCCCTGCGTCCCCTCTTCTCGGCTACTCTGTAACTGCGAGAGATAAAAACACTTCATTTCAAACATCATTGAGAGCAATTAGTACAGAGAAGAAACAAGGTAGCTATATTATGTTTCATGACTTTTACAAGCACGAAATAAATATAAAGTATAGCCTAGAATTGCTGCTCACTGCGACAATTTCCTGCCAATATATTTTGCACCGCATACACGAACGCAAAGCCCATATGAAAATCTTATTAAATGCTTTACTTCATCAAGAATCAAGAAGCAATACATTATTTACTAACCTAATAAATGATTCCTTATCACTAGAATGAACCAGTCTGTTCCAATAGAGAAATGGAAACAGGAAATAGGGAGAACTGGATTGCAACAATGTGGCTGAGAGATAATTTTATAGTTTTATTGTGACGTTTTGTGAAAAACGTTCAGAAATGACCACTTTATAAGATCTTGCATTAGTAAGTGACAAAGCTCGAGGAAGCAAAAAACTCTCGTCGAAACACTGTTCTACGCTGTGGATGTGTTTGTAAGTTTTCACTGTTATGGAGAACAATATATCTCAAGATACGTGAGAAAATGCATGGAGGAGCCAGAGAATGATAATCGCATTTCAAAACCAGCAAATTCGCCTGCAAGAAATCGCAGTTTTACACATAATTTGCGCCCGAAATACAGAAGAAATTCTAGACGCCAGTGCTCCATGCGTGCAATGCAGACCTTTCATCAAAAAATGCCAAATTCAGGGGACCGTTACCTTGGACGCTCGAGCAGTGGCACGGTTTTCTTTCTAGGCAAAGAAATGGCGAATTCTGAATAACAATGCGCACGTATGCGTGGCATCAATAAAGTTTTAACGGTGGTAACTAGTTTGTCACTGTGTTCGTGATGCGATGGGTTCGTTGAATGAGCCATGTATACAGAGCACGTGACTGGAACATTTGTGGACTATATAGATACCTCCTTGTCACACACATAGTATGTGTCCGCTATGTGCCCGGTATGTTTATATATTGACACTTGGCGCAAGAAATACCATTAACTCACACATGAAGAAAACGTCCGTTGCATTGACTGTTGGCTTGGTGTGATTAGTAGCGTACGTGTTCGAAATTTGCGGTATCCTTCAGTATTGGTGCACCACGGTCTCTCACGTTTCATTGCACACTCCTCAATTCCTTAACTCAGTGCGGAGAAGCAAGCCAGAAACACCCTCCTCCTGCCCTCGTCTCCACTTTTCTTCCTACAAATATTCTTTCCTTTTCTCTCTCACTCTCCCTGGGACAAAAACATTGCATGATGTTTTTATTAAGGATATCAAATAATTAATAAACGATGGGTTATTTCTGATTAATTGCCAATTCAGTATTACATATACGGTACTTAATCAGCCTGTCCGCGTAAATCCTGTTATGGTAAACCGTCACAGAGAATAGCGAACGTACTGCTGACGGATAAAGCAATCCACCTGCACTGATCATTGATCACTTCTTTAGAGTAGCCAAGTGGAGACTTAATCTGGTTAACCACTCTGCCTTTCACCTCTTATTTTGCCTGCTCCCCCTCCTTTTATGCATGCATGTTCAGGGTGGATGGACTCATTAGGCCGCGAACCAATATCATATAAGATTAATCGCTATTCATAGAAAGCGAAGCAAACGTTACGCGAAAATGAAGGGACTGTGAGGTCCCGGCCCATTTTTCGAAGAAGTTCGCCGCTTGGCCATTTGTTGAGGATTGTGTTCCTCGAATGCGGTTTATTGACGACTGAGAAGCTTTGGGATTCCTCACTGCCAAATGAGAAGCGAGATATCAGCGCCGCACAATAGGCGTCCCGAGTATTCAGCCAAGCTTACAGTCTTCTCTTTACATAAGTCTTTCATCGCTCTGGCCGGCTTCTTTTCATTACCAGTTGTACAATCATATAACGTCGCCGAAGCCAACGCTTTGACAAGGGTACTCGTCTTCATCAGCGCTGTAGCTGCGTCACTTTGCGACAAGTTTATGTACGCTTAACTCACTCTCTCCTACCCTTTGTGAGGGAAGAGGAGGAGGAGAGTATGAGGGTGCGCAGAGTAACTTAAGGAAAGGGAATCTCGAAAAAATTGGTAAGGCTCAGGCCGAAATAATCAAAACATTTCAAGTAAGGAATGAAGAAATGAAACGTAAGAAAAAAAGCAAGTAACGTGAAAAGCAAATGAACGATTGTGCTGACAGCTTTCAAGACAGCGATATAAAAGGCATGCGGCGCCTACGAAGATCTTCGTCACGACTTCCTACATAGATCGTAGAGTGATGGCTTGTTAACATATATGATGATATTTTAGGACAAATACTTGGAAAGCTAAGCGGCATGTGTAAAATGACAGCTATGGAGCTCGTTGAAGCATGCGGCTCCATTGCAGTGGGACAGCTGCTTCCACCAATTCTGAAGTTACCTTATATAGCGGTTCCTAGTTGCCATGAATGTATTGTTTTCTAAGAGCCAAATCCCTATTACTAACGAAGAAAGAATGTGTATGCTTGGGGAAGCGATTTCTGCCATTGCGTGGCACTAGGCGTTGTGGGTGGCGCTTCCCTTGCCGCCGAGCCTACACGTACGCGGAAACCAACCGATACTTCATGCGCCACTTCCTCAAGGAGCAGTTCGTAACCCCATGCAGCCTCCGCGACCGCCTACGGTCACCAGCGGGGTAGAGTCTGAAACGATCGAATCGCGAAATTCTAGCTTTCGCGAGAGGAAAAGGGGAATACGCTGTCCTTATAACGGGTAACGTCGCCACGGTGGTACGGCACCACTGTGTGGTTTCCTCCGTTGTGTTAAGTGAGAGATACGCGATGCGAATTTGCGTGCGATCCCTAGTAGAGCGTGTCGGGGTCCGAGTTGTTGCGTATGACGATTTGGGACATGCGGCAAGAACGAACGCTTTAAAACTAGGCCAGAACTTCGCACCCGCTAACTACGCGACAACATGCTTATAGTGTGACGATTGTGACATATCGACAACTGCATGCACGAACGTCACTGGTGACCTTGCGCACTCAGAATTATTGAAGTGACGCTGCTATACCTCGTATGTCTTACAAACTTGCGACTTCTGTCACGCACTAGCGTATGCCCAGCGCTATAACTATTACGTAATTACATAGTAACATGCCTAAAACATAGGTAATTTATTACCACAGCCTGATGTGTACACCTACTTCGAACATTGCCTACATATCGGCCATTACTTAATTTCTTCGTGACTGCAAGCGCTTTGAGACCCGGCGTTATACTGCGGTGTCTTCAAGATGGCCCCATATTAAAGCGAAAGCATCATATGTCCCATCAGGCAGCAAAGCCAGCGTTGTCCGCAACGAATAGTGATAAAAAGTATCATGAGTGTCTTGTAAGTTAGAAAAAGTCAGAGTAAGGTGAGGTAAGCTGAGCGGTGAAGGATTAAAGCGAATAAGGTGTAATAAAGTGGATTTAAGTGTATTACGAAGGGTTAAGGTTGGCAAAAATGAAAGAAAGGACGATTTTGGTTGATTAAGTTACATACAAATTAGAGTGAGGTGAATTACGATGAATTAGAGCAGATTAAGGCGAATGAGCGTATTTACAAATTAGATCAAGGTGAATTAAGATGGAATTAAGTATATATTCTAAGGACACATAACAATCTATGACGCCGCGTTACGTGGACGTAACCAATTATTAAGAGAAGTCATAATGCCTTGGTATTCAAATAAACTAAGTATACTTAAACAATTGTGAATTTTTCTCTCGCCCACGGAAGTAGCGTAGTAGAGATATGGCGTTATGGTTGTGAAGTTCAGGTCGCAGGTTTAATTGAGGCCTTGGCGGCCGCATTTCGCTGGCGGCGACATTTTAAAAACTCGTGCAGTTAGGTTTAGGAGCACGGTAAAGAACACCCGCAGGTCAAAATTAATTCGGAGTCTTCTACTGCGGCATTCATGTCTTATCATCGAATCGTGTTTTGGGACTTACAGGCCAAGAATTTAATTCCTAATCCAATGTTATTCGACAGACAGGTGTCTACCAATTGGGTGAGGCTCGCTTACAAGGCTGTTGCACTACTTCCCTTACGTTATATTTCAGAAGAAAGGGGGGGGGGGGTGGTTAGGGGCGTCAGTTCAAGAAATCACAAGATCCAGCCCCTGATATAGACTTGTATGACTCCTCAGTCACAAGCTCATTATGAGTGAGCTCAAGAATAGCGTTCGCTATATCAGATGTAAACATAACACGTGACACGATGCGGTGCATGAGTCAGCTGCTTTGGCGCAGCGGGAACTGTCTGCCCTCTCGTTTAATCAATGTATGTATAGAGCAACGCTGGCGTGAGGAGGAGGGCAGTGGCGCAACCGGCATCTCGCGAGATAAGACGACACGGACATAAAAAAATAATATTGGCTCAAGTATAACACTTGTAAGCCTAGTTATCACCATCGAAAGGTTTCTTTGACATGGTTTGCAAAGACTATTCACACAGTATTTCGTTAAAGTTAGGCCACTGTCTTTCACGCACGTTGCATACGCTGCCGCACGGGCTGTCCGTGAAGTCGCGGTGAAACCTGGCTGTCGTAATCGAGTTTCTCGCCAGCCGAAGGGTGTGGTTGGTCAAACGTTCGTTGTGGGTGTCTCGGCTTGCGTCCACGGCTTCGCCTGCTGAAAGACGGCGGCGGTTGCAGCAGCTTCAATCTCGGCACTCTTCCGCGCTTGGTAAGCTTCTCTATAGCTTGCTAATCTGGCCTCTCTTTGCTGCGGTGTTTCGGCAAGGAACTTTGCTTTTCCTTGAGATTTCGCCTCCTGCCGTCTCGCTTTATCTACTCGATGAGTGGATTCAGGCTGTCGCTTGTGGATTGCCGCACGCACAGACGGCCCAGCCCGCACGCCATGCATGGCGAGACGGAGCCACCAAGATCCAGTGATGAAGCCGTTAAAAGGCGCGTTGATATTGGGACGTTTTCCACGCGCGGACGAGCCTCGCCCGACGCCGGGCGCGTCCGGGCGCCTTGGCGGCGTCCGGTTACGTTAGCTGCGCCAGTGCGTCGAACGACCGTTCGAACTAGAGACGCTGTTGCTCTCGCGCCAACGTCGCGTAAGGTGTGCGCGCGCTCACGCTACGCCGGACTCTGTTTAGCTCTTCAATCCTCGTCTAGTCACGAGGTACCGCAGTGGCGAGCCTCCGAGAGACCGCTGCTGCGACACCTCTCCGCGGCGGATCACGTGGTGTGACGTCACATCTTCCACAATAGCGCTCCGGAGGTTCAAGGTCATTGCGACGCGATGAATGACCTTGAGAAACATGGCGTAGTAGATTTTTCACGCTAAATCTATCCGCGATTTTCAGCGCCTATTGGAAAGGTTAGGCAAGTTTAGCTTGACGCTAACGGTTCGAGACGATTTCATGCACTAAGGTGTGCTGTGCACACCACTGCTCGTATGTTACACTAACGGTGGGTTCGTCCGCCATAGGCGTATCTGCCGGGGGGAGGGAGGGAAACGGACATAGTCTGCTACAATAATTACTAGAGGGAGCTCTGGCGCTGCAGTAGTTGTACCACCATGGGAAGGATGGGATTTGTCTGATCTTAGTCTTTGTGGATTGAGGCGTTCTTGTGGCTTTGTATATTACGTTATATAAATCTTATTGGCGTAAGTTTCAGCGCAATCTGTACTCTTCGAAGTGCAAAACACGCCGCGAACACGCACAATCGCTAATAACTCGAACGATTGAGATTGTCCACGTGGCCAAATCGAAACGCGCCAAGCGTCTCAGCACACTGGCATGCCCCCTATAAATTCATGAGGGAGTTTCATCCGCTTGTCGATACATGCGTCCTTGGCTTTATGGTTTCAATATCGGGCTTCTTTGCTAGAGTTCCTGTGCTCGAATCCTGCCGCCGGGCAATTTTAATGTAGTTAATTTAATTATTTATTACGCAGTACATTGTTGAAAATGCCGAGATCACAAAGTCTCAAAGCAATTTGAAGTCAAAAGGACGAACTTTAGGCAAATCCATGTACTTCCCATGCCGGTACGACCGCTCTCATTGGAACTCCCGTAGACAGTAGAGCCAGAGTTCCCTCCAGTAATTATTGTATTAAACTATGGCAACGGTGCGCTTGCCAATCCCTCTGCCCCATTGTCAGAAGTGAAGGGGCAAAGTGTGCCATTTGCAACCCTCCCGCCGAGTTTTGAAAGAGGGCAGCCTTTTTCTGCTCGCCGGAATATCCGGCAAGACGACAGCTGCGAGCAAACTTTCTTTGTGAATGCTATAACCACGTAAGTAATGCTTTTGGTTATTACGCATTCATGTTGTGGGCAGTGAGGATTGTCTTTTGTGCCTGGCCGTGAAGATGTGCAGCAGGTGACGCACGGGATGCGCCTACACGTTGGCGTTGTGGAGAAGGCTGGCAGTTCCCGTCACAACAGAGTTCACGTTGTGCGTCGTGCCCAGTTTCTGAGGGATCGCAAAATCACATCTTAATATAAGCATTTAGCTTGCTATATCTAACGTAATGGGGAGGGATATCAAATAGTAATAATCACTCGCCCCAAATGAAGCCGTTGTTTACGGCACGTGTTTGATGGATTAGGAAATATCCGAACTACTTAATATACGCATGGGGTGATCATTTTTCAATTTTACTAAATTTAAAGAAAAGACCGCTTGTGTCAGATGGCACCATGCTTGTGCTTTGGACGGACTATTGAAAGACTTGGGCATTGCCAGGACCAGAAATCAAAAGTCATATATAACTATTTCGCACGAAGAAGCCAACAAACAACGACACCAAGGAGAGCACAGGGGATATTACGTGTACTTAATAATTGAAATAAAATAATATTACTTATTGGAAAATGAAAGTGCCCAAAAAGAACAGCTGGCCGCAGGTCGGGCAGGAACCACGTCTTCTCATTGCGCGCGCAATACTCTTACCAATAAAGCTACCTCGGCACCGTTTTCTATGCACTTTCTTTTTATGTTTATGTTTATCTACTGGCACTAAACCTGGGAGTGTTAGACAGCGCCACACGTCACGGTCTTGACGGCGTAGGTGGAAAATCTTTTTTGTCGCAAGCGTAACGTCTACCAGACATTTCAGGTGAAGGCAACAGTTTAATAAACCCGCGCATGCTGTACCTGAAGGCACCAATGCTGCTGGATGCGAGGCCTTCCTACGCAATGATTGAGAAGACAGGAAACCCAGGGCCTGATTTTTGTTGGTCATATCATAAGAAGCGTAACTTTCGTGCAGATGATACGCGAAATTACGGAAGTCTACCACCACGCTCAGGAAACAGGGCAGAATATAATCTTTCAGTGGATTCCTGCTCACTGCAGCATCGTTGGCAACGACTTTGCTGCCAAGGCTGCCCGGTCTTCCCAAGAAGACAACCAGACGCGTCCAATACCTTTGGCGAGGATGGACACTGCCAGGGATTTTCCCCCGCTTGCATGCAAAAAGTTACAATTTTTCTGGAGTTCAAGTGCCCTAAATTGTCGATGGCATAAGCATGACGCCTTGCTACGGCTACAGCTGCCATCTCGCCTTTCCCGCGGCGAAACAACCTTGCTGTGCCGCTTGTGGCTGGGAGTGTCGTTCACGAACGCTTACTGGTATCGCATGGCAGTGTCAGAGAGCGTCATCTGTGACTCCTGTAGGTGCGAGGAAAGCATCGATCACCTATTGTGCACCTGTACTCGCTACGAAGTACAACGCCTCTCTCTCAGGACAACGCTAAACCGACTGGACGTGACACCGTTCTCTGAGTGAAAGATACTCGGATTGTGGGCACATGCATCGCAAATTATATCATGATAAGCCAACAAAGAAACCAAGTACAACATGGGGGAAATCACTTGTACTTGCTAATTGAATAAAAGAAATGATAAATAAATGAAAATGAATTGGACGAAAAAATAACAAGCCGGACGTGGGTAATAAACGAACTCAAATCATCGCGTTATGCGTGCATTGCTTTTACTAAGTAAGCTACGCCAGCGTCCTTCCCCACCTAAATACCCCACCTTCTGGGGTATTTCTGTGTTTACTAGTATACCTGTAATATATATATATATATATATATATATATATATATATATATATATATATATATATATATATATATATATATATATATATATATATATATATAATATGTGTGTGTGTGTGTGTGTGTGGAGAGAGAGGGACAGAGCGTCGTTTAGTTTGTAGTGCAGTCCACACTCGAGAAATAGTACGCCACTGGCCAAATGTAATATCTTCTCCAGAGACCGGTAGCTCTTATTTTTCATTTAGCCTAGCATTTCCAATAGCTGACCAAAAGGAAGTGAGCTGTGAGGGGATTAGCGGCCCGCTTTCTGAGCAGAAGCGTCAAGCAACATTTCTTAACCTGTGCTGGTAAGAAACTGCGAGGAGCGAACACACGAGACCTCAACTGAGAGCTCTTGTGGCATTGTCTCGTCCGCGATGCAGGGGGCTGTGCACAATATCTCATTAAGAGGATAGACTGGGCAGTTGGTTTCGCATCAAGGACAGCGCGAACAGAAACATATCTACAACGACACAGATGAAGAAAATCGCTAACTTCCATCTATGGGCTTTTGTTTATTGGCTGGATTCTTATACAGTGTGACTTGACACACAAGAAAA
This sequence comes from Dermacentor albipictus, assembly GCF_038994185.2. Classification (NCBI taxonomy): domain Eukaryota; kingdom Metazoa; phylum Arthropoda; class Arachnida; order Ixodida; family Ixodidae; genus Dermacentor; species Dermacentor albipictus. Next base: position 310,017 of record NW_027225599.1, read on the forward strand.
AAAAATCAAGAAGACAAACCCAGAAGATCCAGAAAAACTTATGCAAAAAAAAAACGTAACCATCTTTGTGCGAATGCCGGTGCTTTGCCTTCATCTTTTTGGTCTTTTTTATTTTTTTGCACGTCACAACTTTACTTCTGTTCTATAAATCCGGGTAATAAAGAACAGGCCTGGAGTGTGGCCTGGAGTGTGGAACAGGCCTGGAGTGTGGCCTGGTCCCGGTGACCAGAACCGGTAACGGACTCCCTCACCAGAGCAGGATTGGCCACCCTGGTGCAGTACTTGGCCACAACCTCCTATATGAACACAACCGCGAGCTAATGACATCTTAGTTGAAATCAAGAAAAAGAAATGGGCATGGGCAGGATATGTAATGAGGAGGGAAGATAACCGATGGTCATTAAGGGTTACGGACTGGATTCCAAGGGAAGGGAAGCGTAACAGGGGGCGGCAGAAAGTTAGGTGGGCGGATGAGATTAAGAAGTTCAGGGGAGGCATGGCCACATTTAGTACATGACCGGGGTTCTTGGAGAAGTATGGGAGAGGCCTTTTTCCTGCAGTGGGCGCAACCAGGCTGATGATGGTGATGATGACGAATAAAGAGAAGTCGATAGTTGGAAGTTAGCGCTTGTCCCTGTGTGTGTCTTTCTTTGTTTATATGTTTTTTGCTCGCGCTGCTATGACCTCGTCTGCACAGCGGGTCCGGTACCGCAGCTTCACTATGGTACTTGAGAAAATGGTATTTAGCCGAACATCCTTCATATCCCGGATTTCAACTTCAATCAATAATGGTTCACCTACTCTCTCGCCTTCCTTTCTGCAGAAATAATTTCTTTTTCCTCTCAAGCTGACCAACCAATAACGAATGAATGAAGTCGTGGTAAGTGGAGGTTATCGTCGCTTCACTCATCCATCAGATCATTCATTCATTCATCCATTCATTCATTCCTCCATCAGACCATTGAAAAGACGACAGTTTCGGTCGTTGTAGAAAGCAGTCCGATGAACTGCCAATGAGCTTTCGCCTTATGCAGTGCGTAGTTGATTATACCCCGTTTTGTTGTTTTCATACCTCGTGTGGATAACGGTTAAATCCTAAACGGTGACAACCTCTGCAGCGTGGCCGTGTTCTATGTTTTTCCTTAAGCGGCGTACCAAACATATTTTCGATGGAAAGCAACAAAGATATTGACTGGGGAAGAGGGAAATATTGGGCTAGCTGGTGATGCATATTGGACTACGGTGAAGCTTTAATGAGGGGACCAAATAAAGCCTAGTTTTGTGGATTTGCAATCCAAATGTTCGTTCGCTGCTTCGCTATTTCTTAAAGCCTGCCTTCGTTAACCACGGTATATTGACGGGAGAGAACAGATGGAATTCGTCACTTCGAATCGAGAAGTTAGAAGATAGAGACGCACGACAGACGACCAAGGTCTTAATCCACGTTTACTGTCTTGTTCTCCTTATTTAAGTCTCTCATAGCTCTGGTCTGCTCCTTGTGAAGGCCAATTATGGAATCCCATGATGTCGGCGAAGCCAACGTTTGGACTAGGGTGCTCGCCTACGCCAGCACAGCAGCTGCGTCCGCGTTAGTGGCAGAGTGAACTACGCGTTTATGTACGCATAGTTCACTCGCCCCCACCCTAAATAGGGGAGGAGGAGGAGGAGAACATGCCAGAGTGCCGAGTAATGTAACGAAGGTGCTAGTCTCAAGAAAGAGGGGGGGGGAGGATACCGACAAGGTAAAAAAAACAGTTCAACTAAAGAATGAAGAAATTACACCTAAGAAAAAACTAAAGTGTAACCCAAATAAGCGCGCTAACAACTTATAACGTACACCCTTTAAAGAAATAGAAACACTTAGAATGACGGCGCTGCAGATTGTGAAATAAAAGACATGCGCCGCCTACGAAGTTCTTTATCACAACTTCTTACGCATCAAGGTTCGCCAATACCTTTTAATATATTAATGAAGGCTCAGGTAAAACACCTGGAGAGCTTAGCGGAATGTGCATAATGACAGCTATGTACCTATTTGAAGCTATTGGCTTCATTGAGAAATCACACATGGTCGAATTCAAGCGCACATTACGTACCATAGAAAGCAACCCCGATACCTGCTTCTATCAATAAGTCCAAATATTTTTTAACAGCCAGCCCTGGTTGCTATTGAAGAAAGCATTTCGCATGCTTCGACAGGTCATTTGTGGCAATGAGTCGCACTATCCGTTGGTGGTATTCACCTTACCGTGAGGCTTACGAATACGCGGGAGACAAACCATACTTTGAGTGCCACTTCCTCTAGGACTAGTTAGTAACCCTATGCAGCCTTCACGGCCGCCTCGAGTCAGCAGCGGAGCAGTGTTTCAAACGACAACATCGCGAAATGCTAACTTCCCGCGTGAGAAGAATGCAGAGACGCTGTTCTTATCGCGGGTATCACCGCCATGGTGGTACCGCACCAATGTCGGGATTGTACCACTTCATTAAGCGCGAGACGCCTGGTGCGATTCCGCATGCGATCCCTCGCAAACCGTGGCGGGGTCCGAATAATCTGCAAGCGACGATTTGTTAGACACGGCACGAACGGTTTAAAAGTAGACCCGAACTTCGCACCGCTAACTATACGACGGAAACTTATTAGGCGACGATTGTGACATTTCGACAACTGCGGGCACGGACGTGACGGATGACCTTGAAAGACCAAAGTTATCAACGTGATGTTTATATACATCGTATTTCTAGCATACCCGCCAATTCGTCTATGCCGAACTTGTGCACGCACTTCGGGACGTTCAATGCCGTAACCGTGAGATCACGACCAAACGTATGCTTCTTTCCCGCCAAAGTCACTCTGAAACATCTGGCTTGTCTGTGACGTGCGGGCTTCTCCCGTTCTTAATTACCAGGAGACAGCTAGCGCTTGGAGAGACTGCACTGTCTTCAACATCGGCCCATATTATTGCGAAAGCATCACATGTCCCATGAGGCAAATGAGCCCGCGTTGTTGTCCGCAACGAGTGGTAACAAATATCATCATCAACATCTTGTAATTTCGAACAAGTAGGAGTAAGGTGACTTAAGATGGAGTAAAGTTAATTAGGAGGAGGAAAGAGAAAAGTAGAAGGCAGGGAGGTTAACCAGAATAATGTCCGGTTGGCTACCCTACACCGGGGGAACGGGAAATGGGAAAGCAAAGATCACAGGGAGAGAGAGGAGGGAAGGAAAGATGGAAATTGCGGCAAGTTCGCTGACGCGTGTGGTCTTACAGAAGTTGCATTAATAGCCACAGGTGGTTACACAAACCCGTCGTCCTTAAGAAACACAAAAGCGCCTTCACAGCTTTATGGGCCGACGGGCGATGGGGGCGGTGTTCCAGCAGCACCTGCACAGAAAGCGGCCGATTGTCCAGTTTTTGGAAAGTTTTGACACATTCTTGTCTCTCTAGGGCATATCTTGGGCAGTGGTCGATGTTTTATTCGGTGCCACAGAGCTCGCATGCTGCACTGTCAGTCACTAGAATTAATGTAGAGCATGCCTTTGTGAAGGCAACTGCTAACCAAAGGCGACAGAGAAGCTAGGCTTCACGTCGAGGACGTCCGAGTGGAGGTAGGAGTTGCAGGGAGGGGTTTAGTCGATGTAGTCGTGTAAGTCGTAAGTCCGGCGAGTTCCACTCGGTCACTATGACACTGCGTGCCAGGTGTCGAAGCTACCTTGCAGCGTCAGTTCGTGAAAGCGGAATTGGAACGCTGTGCTCTTCTTTATGTGCTGTGCGAGCAGCGTTATCGGTGGAATCATTGCCACTGATCCCACAGTGGCCAGGTACCCATTGAAAAACGACCTCGTGGCCTTTTTGTTGGATATCATGGTAAAGTTTCACGACTTCGTATGTGAACTGGTCATGACATCCGTGTCGGAGAACTGACAGCGTGCACTGTAATGGCGGTTTTGAATCACAGAACACAGCCCATTTTCTAGGTCCTTCAGAATAAAAAAATTCCCGTGCTCGACGCAGGGCCGTGGTGGAGTAAAGTTATTAAAGTGAAGTAAAGAGAATGATTGTGAAAAAAATTGACATTAGGTGAATTAAGGTGAATTAAAGTGGATTGGGGTTGTTACAAATTAGGGCACGGTGGATTAAGGTTGGTATGAATTAGAGCAAGATCGACTAAGATGCATTAGGGTGGATTGAGGCGAATGAGGGTGGTTCAAATTAGAGCAAGGTGTCTGTCTTTAATCAGGAACAACCACTTTAAATGACTGCGTTCAAGAAAATCAAATAAAAGACATACGCCATCTGAGTTCTTTATTACAGCTTCCTACATATTAAGGTTGCGCGATTTTTTCCTCATACTGACATTTTAGCTGCAACACTTGGAAAGCTGGGCGGAATGTGCATGAATGCTATGGAACTGTTTGAAGCATTTGGCGCCATGGAGAATGCGAGGCTGAATTTAGCGTCAGCACAGTACATTATTAAAGCGAAAGCCTTAAATCTTTGTTTCAAGGTCGCTTCGTGAAGTACACAAAATATCACGTGACCCAAGGAAGACCAGAAGCGAATGGAAGCTTGTGTAGGTGTGTATTAAGTGATGAATGATTAGAAAACGTAATAATTGGATAGCGATTGGATTAAGCTAGATTAGGGTATATGATGGTTGATTAAGGGGGATTAGAAAAGGTAATTGATTAGTGATTGGAATAATGTAGATAGGGGTGGATGAAGCTTGATTAAGGGGGATTATGCATTACGATCGATTAAAGTGGACTAAAGCCTATTGAGGAGGAGTGGGGTCGGTTAAAGTGGAATAAGATGGATGAAGAAAGATTAGGGTATATTAAGGATGACCAAGGCGGATTAATGAGTGTTAAGGTGGATTAGGTTGGATTACTATCGAAGAAGGTGGATCAAGGAGGCCTAAGGTGCATTAGGGTGAATAAGGTGCATTAGGATGGATTAAGATGGAATTAGGCGGCCTAAAGCGAAAAACAGAACGCTTTACAAAGCTTTCGCGTACCCGTCTCTTATGCGATGGCTCAATCAGTTTAAATCAACTCAAATCTGTTTAAACTCCTCGGTGTCATCATGTCAACAAACTTAACATGGAATCAGCACATAGACTACATCTGCAGCAAGGCGAGTAAAACACTAGGACTAACATGTAAAACACTCTGCATGGCTACGCATTACACGAAGCTTCTGGTGCTAACATGCCAACCGTTGCTGACACCCTGGGAAATTTTATTTTTCTGATTCAACACGGTATGCTACCACAAAATAAACGTCGTGTAAATTCGCCCACGCGGACAAGTGAAGGAGAACTTAAAAGGTTCGAATCATAAAAGGTTCACAATGACAAATCATTGTGGCAGCGGTTGTCCTGTGCTGCCTTTCTGCATTCTTGTTTTGATTTTTTTGTTTTGTGCTTCGTGCGTTGAGAAGAACGCGACACTGTAGAGTGTGTAGAGCCATCACAATGCCATTGCAAGGATGTCTTGCACTTCTTTGCTATTGTAATGTGTGACTTCTGAAGCTGTCTATCAATATTACCTTTAGACTTTTCAACGGTACATTTACGCTAGCACAAGTTCCATAGCAGAAGGAAAATGAAATAAAAGACACAGATTCTTTATTTTGAGGCAATGGACTCTATTTTCTTAGTGATATATATACCAAGACATGGAGCTCTAGAAGTAACTTACGTGCTTTGAGAATATTTGCTCAGTATCTGCTTCCTCCATCTTTTAAGCGTTATACAAATAATTTGGCTGCTTTTCCAAGTTTCCTCGGTAAATGGTGCGACGCACGGTATTTACAGTTCGTTAAGTGCACTCATAAGCAAAATTACACCCGTTTGCCACACAACGATAATCATAATCTGTCTTGTCCACATTTCCTTTCTTTAACATGGCGAGCCCGGTACTTCCATGTCAGGAGCTGCGAGCTCGTCATTAGCGTTCGATTTCAGCGTTGGATTATATCATCATGACGATAATTGTAGTGGGGCAAATATACACCCCAAAGGGTGTACATTCGCTTAAGATCGAAGGAAACATGGTTTGAGTGACGAGCGATAAGTCTTTAAATCTGTGCGGGTTCAATGCAGACCGTGTGGAAAGTTACCTGTTCAGTCATTACAAGGTGTGATGCTGCTGCTATCTCAAATATTTTGCTGACCTAAAAAAACGAAAAAAAAAACGAACTGAGGTAGGCACGAACTCCAAATTCCATGAAATTGTGGATAATTTTCTTGTGGAATGGCGCCGCGAAACTTTCATGTACTTGTTTTAAATGCGACGTTGTATATAATTACTGCACCCAAGTTTTCCCTTACTTTCGTTGGTGATTCGTTGCTCACAGCTTTTTCTATACTATCTTTTGTGAACAAAAGAAGGCGTCATGTTGATATAAATTGGAAACAATAGGGATACGGTGTGTGTAATCTGCAGACAACGTCCCACGTAGGTGGGTTAATGCGCCGTTTTTGCAATGTATTAGGTATGCTTATGGACTGGTGCATTATCAGGGTCTGTTACGAGTCGCGTAACGCTTGTATCGCTACCATGGCGTAAGCACGACTAGAACTGTGCGACTACAATACCAAATTTTGCAAACACAGGGGGACGCTACATCAAGTTTGCGTACGTTCATAAATGCGTGCTCATCAAATACAGCTCTTGGAAAAAAAATTACATTTAACAAAACAAACGTTTACGATCATCTTAGGCAAGCGTTACAAAGTGTTCCACTGCTCTTAGTTATTTATCTTTTTATTTATTTATTTATTTATTCATTTAGTTATTTATTTACCCTCAGGGCCTTTGCGGCGTTACAGAGGGGGTGGGTACATGGTTGAACAAGTAATAATAATAATAATATTTGGGGTTTTACGTGCCAAAACCACTTTCTGATTATGAGGCACGCCGTAGTGGAGGACTCCGGTAATTTTGACCACCTGGGGTTCTTTAACGTGCACCTAAATCTAAGCACACGGGTGTTTTCGCATTTCGCCCCCATCGAAATGCGGCCGCCGTGACCGGGATTCGATCCCGCGACCTCGTGCTCAGCAGCCCAACACCATAGCCACTGAGCAACCACGGCGGGTACATGGTTGAACAAGAACAGAATATACAGAAACATTTATCAACAACGTTTCCTAAATTTTTCAAGAGCCCTCTGCATTTACAAGGAAGGGGTGCAGCATGAATGGAAAATGTTGCGAATGTGTGACGTTTCTGGCTTACTTGAAGTGTCACGAACATTTGTTGAACGCTCGTCATTTTTGTTTGTTAGGGAAGGGGGGGGGGTGTTTTACTGTGCGACACGTATATTGGTTTCGCCTGGTGTCATGAGTGAAGTAAACGAGCCAGCTTCTTTATGTTTGGTAACAATAAGGACGATGTAAGGTTTGGTGTGTAGGGAAAGTTCGAAGTGGGTGGCCAGATGAGGCTGTGTTAATACATTACGCATGCTTGTGCTCTAGAGCGTTTTGAGCGTGTGTAACGAACATAACGAACTGCAAAGGCCATCGTAGTCAAATTTAGTTCGACTTCACCCGGGCATCTACTAGCCGCCTGGTTAGGTCAGGTGGTAGAGCGGCTGTCCCGGAGAGGCGGTGGTTCCGAATTCGAGACCCGGACCGGGACGAATTTTTCTTTAAATGCGAGGCTTTCCTTTCGAGGAACTACAATGGGTTTCCTTTGTAGCAGTTGCTGTTATTGGGTGGATGTCTCACTTCATCTTTGTTACTTACTTCACTCCCCTTTGCGGGTTTCCGCACAAGTATTACATCTGTAATCCCCAGTGGAGGTGGAGGAGGGGATTATGCCGGTGCACAGAGTAAAGTAAGAAAATTGAATGTCGAAAAAGTGGGGAGCGAGGCCGCAACGGTAAATTAAAACAAATATAGCAAAGAATGAGGAAACGTTTTCATGTGAAAGCCATTGCGCCAACAAACCCCGTCCGTCATCAACCTACGTCAAAAAAATCAGCGTGCAACACTAACGCTTGGAACTTATAACGTAAAACCTTTTTTCACAAACGAACGCTTAAACAGTCTGCGTTCAATAGAAAGAGAGAGAGAGATAGCAAAGAGAGGAAAGGCTGGGAGATAAACCAGACGAGCGTCCGGTTTGCTACCCTAAACTGGGGGAAGGGAAAGGGGGAACAGAAAGAGTGAAGCGGGATAGAGCGAACACTGTCTGTGCACGCAGCAAAGTGCTTGGGAATCAGTCAAGTCAAAGCAAGTGCTCCGTCGATACGTTAGGCTGCCGTCAATCTTATTGGTTCATAGCTGGTGACGCACGCTGAAGTCACCAGTGAAGACCAAGGATCCGGTGGGTGTCAGCAGTACGTTGCGGTGCGTGGCAGTGTATTTTTCTGTTAAACCCCGGCCGTTATGACTTGAGTGCGAATATAATGTTGCAGGTGAGCCATGATGCTTTCTCAAGAGTTGCAAGTACTGAATTTAGAGTATCCAGCACTTGCACTGTACTTAGCGCTGACAAGAAAATCAATTAAAAGGCATGCGCTGCCCATACAGTTCTTCAGAACAGTTTTATACATATTAAGTTTGCGCGAGTTGTTGTTGATATAATAATGAGAATTCAGGTGCAACACCAGGTATCCTAGGAAGAATGTGTATAATCACATCTTCGGAGTTCTTTGAAGCATCTGGCTCCATTCCGATTGCGTAGGCTCAAATACAGAATCATCTGGCTACGATTCAGATTTCCGAAAAGTACGGTGACATACTTACGAAAAACCAAACCCCCTGTCCTGCTTGCCATGAATACGTTAAATTATTTTGTGAAAAACCAACACCACATGCACGTTATGGGCGACCTCGCACAATCAGTGTTATCAAAGTGACGTTTCTAAACCTCGCATATCTCTAGCAAACCTGCGATTTCGTGGACACACTCGCACACGCCCGAAGCTATAACCATCAGGCCACGACCTCACGCAAGCTTCCTTCGCGCGAGAGTGGCCGTTTGATAGATCTGGCGCGGGCTTCACCTGCCAGCTTCAGGCAATATCAATTACCTCGTTACAGATTGCGCTTTGAGACGCGACGTTATACTGGACTTTCTTCGAGATGGACCCATAATAATTGTAAAAGATTATATGTCCCACGCAGCAGAAAAGTGCGCGACGAGTGGTAACAGAAATCATCATCAGCGTCTTTTAAGTTAAAGCAAGTCCGAGTACGGTAACTTAAGGGGGAGTAACGTGAATTAGGTTGAAGTAAAGTGAATGAAAAGGAAGTGGATTCAAGTAGAATAAGCTTGGTAAAAAGAGTAATGTGGATGAAGATGGATCAACGTGGATTACAGTAGGTTCAGATTAGGCCAAGGTGTATTAAGGTTTATTAATGTAAAGTTGTGAGGGACACTTGATAATCTTGGACATCACGTGTCATGCACGTAACCAATTAGGTAATTCGTAAAGCTTTTTCATTCAAATCAGCTAAGGATACTTCAGTGAATGTTATTTATTTTCTGTCGCCAACCACAGTAGCCTAGCAGAGCTCTGGCATAGCGCTGCTGACCTCCAGGTCATAGGTTCAATTCAGGCCACGGCGGTGGCATTTCGATGGCGGCGAAACGCAAGAGTGCTCGTGCACATTCACTTAGGTGCCCAGTAAGGAACTCGATGAGGTCAAAATTAATTCGGAATTTCTTCCGCTGCGGCTGGCGCACCTTCTGTGCAGATCAAGGTTTTGACACCTGCAGCCCCGGGATTCTTTTCATATTTTTTCGACTGGCAGGTGCCTACAGAGTGTGGACGGCGGCCTATAAGGCCATTGCACTGTCAACAAAAAAAAAAGGGGGGGGGAGGGGTGCGTCATCTATAGAAGTCATAAGATCCTTCCCCTGATCTATACTTGAGTAACTACGCTCAGGAAACCCCGTTATTAGATTTCTTTACCATGGCGTTTGCTGTACCAAATGTCAACGTGTCACACACGTAAAGAGATCGCGTTGTCCTCTTTGAGCATGCTCCATGCTCTATTTGGTTTCCATGGTTTGCGTGCATTATGCGAAAGTGGGTCATGTTGCGAGTTTACCGTACGTAATATTCGCGTGTGCGGAAAGACAGCGTTGTCGAACATGGCGGCCCCAATGGTCTCTACTTCCGCGTGAATTCTCGTGATGGCAACGCCACTGGCTCCTTCGTAGCACAGTGGCAGTCCACTTCAATCAATGACGTCACGGTAGCCGGCCAATCTAACGGGGATGCTCCCGAGTCAATTGAGGCGATATTGAATGCACCACTTTTAGTTAACGCTCGCCGTCGAAGATTGCCAGTAACTGTCGAAATGAGTTCGCGCTTCCTCTGTGCTCACCGGAATTGTTAGATATCAACGCTTGGCGCGTCCAACTTCTGAGCTCGTTCGGCGATTCTGGCGTCCATAGGCCCAACAAGATGTGTCCGCATAGAAATGACAGGATGGTCGCCAGTAGGTTGTCTTGGCTTGGATATGTTTGGCCTGAAGCACTAGACGGCGCACTCTCTTGTAACTTCGTCCTTACGTTATGCGCTTCATCACTTTGAACTAAAGGTACTGAAGGGACGCGAAGCCACAACGTTCTGTAATGGCGCTTGCGTTTATTGATACGTAAGATGAGAAACGCTGTTATATAACTGTCCAATATTTCCGCACTGTTGACTCAGTACCATGTGTCAAAGCCGACAAGTTGCATATGTTTTCATAGTTATCCTAATGCAAGCATTTGTTAAAAAAATGAACAATTGCCTTCATGATTTAGGTCTTTTGCATAAAGGTGTGTTCAGCTTGGTTGCCTGAGTGATTGAAGTGAAATTTAAAATATGGTCACCTGTTGGATGGGGGCGCGTCCTCCTCGTCCACAAACAATTAAAACTGGCAGTTTCAACCTGAGGCGAAGCATTGACAGCGACATATAGGTTTAGCGTTGCACTCGATCTACCATCAACGCGGCACAGCAATACGCGCGCGCGACATGACACGATGTGACACGCGAGACAGCTGCTGCTACACAGCAGGAACTGCCATACCTCCCCCCCCTGCCCCCCCCCCCCCGTATCTATGCGTGTAGTCATGCAGGCGCGACCAGGCTCGTTGGAAGTGACGCCAACGGCGTCTCGCGAGATGAGAATGAAATGAAACCTTCGGCGTTTGCTCGGCACCTAGTGAAGGATATTAGACAGGCTCAGTTTAATGCTTGTTGTCTCAGACCAGTGCGTGCACTATGGTGTCGTCTGCATAGAGCTGCTGCTAGTCAGTGACTATAATTGTGTGTCACACACCGTAGGCGCATTTGGCAGGAATGGGACGGGGCAAAGTATGGCGTCCCCCCCCCCCCCTCCTCCACCCAATGTTGAAAGAGGGCGGCTTTTTGCGGCACGTTCGAAAATCCAAGAGTACGACATCTAATAGCAAATTTTCTTGTGAGGTCATTAGCCACGTAAGCAATCTATTTCGTTATTACGTATCCCACTGTTTGGGCAGCGAGGATTGTCTTTGGTGCCTCGCCGCGAAGAGATGTAGCAGACGACGTACGGAGTGAGCCATACACGATGGCGTTGCGGAGTTGAATTGAATTGAAATTATTTCCATATTGCATGGGGGAAAGGTCAAAAGGCTTTTTGGAAACTGCCCAGAGCATCTGGCTCGCTCTGGGCAGTTTCCGCCATTACAGATTTCAGGTTGCGCTTCTTGCATCTTGCCCAGTGTACTGGGACCGTAAAAACACGTTTGAAGACACAAAATATCCTTCCTATATCTAACCTATGGGTTAGTGGGATATTCAAGTATTATAATCAGTCACGCTGAACGATGACGTGCCTTGTGGCCTTAAATTGTTGTATTATCATGTACTAGAACTATTGAATCTGTATCTGGGGCGTTGATTTTTAGGTTTTGCGCATTTAAAAAATAGGCACCTGTGGCAGATTGCATAATTTTTATCCTTGAGCTAAATTATTCGGAGAGGCGGACGCTGCTAGCACGAGTAATCGAAGCACATATGTAACTAATTACCACTAATTCACGAATGAACTTATTGTTTAATTACTTTACCCGAAAAATTGCCATTTGCGAATTGCATCCGGTGAGTTTGCGTGACGTATTTCGTTGAAATGTATTTCTTGGCGGACACCAGCTTCGAGATTTTATTTCCCAAAGTGTGGCACGAAAAACATTTGCTTTGCAGTTAGTTTTGCGCTCCAATGCATAAAAGAGCGCTTTGTTAAAAAAGTACCTGCCCCTACAGTGAATCTTTAGAATAGTTTGAGGAGGCATATCTCTAACTAGTGGCGTTGTAGAAATTCATTCCGGGTTGGCCCACTTTGCTAGCTGACCGGCAGAAATTCCTAAATTACAATATCTTCAATAAAGTAATTATTTTAATAGTCAAATAGTTTTTTTTGGGTTATTTGTCAAATATATGATCTGATTTTTATTGCAAGTAATGACTGCCTCTCTGGACAACCCCGCTCAAGGACTAGAATAAAGTTATCAGCAACAAAGAACTTTCCGAAATTCCGTAAAGCCTAAAGATTCTCACCCGTTTTAGGTTGTCGTAGCTAACGTTAGCTAAGCTATCCAAGGAGAAATATTACAAAAAAAGAACACAGTGCAGGATGCGATCTTCAAACCTACGATGTTTGGTCTTCAGATTGACTACCGAACAGTGTACATTTTATAGTTGTATGTTGCACCGTGTTTTCCAAATCATTCTTTTTTTTTTCGTGAACAGCTTGGCTAACGCTAGCTGGGACTCACGGTGTATGCACAGATGCTGTCGAATTTCAACGAGTATTCGCCACTTGTCCAATATATGTTGGTGACAACGACCCTCAGGCATGTCGACAGTTGGCTCAGTCGTTGACAAATCATTGTGGCAGCGGTTGTCATTTGCGGTCTTTCTGCATTCTTCTGTCGTGTTTTTGTCTTGTGCTTCGTGCGTTGTGAACAGGACACTGTAGGGTCTGTGCAGAGCCATCACAATACCACTGCAAGGATTTATTGCATTTTTTTTATTGGCATTTGTCACTTTTGAAGCTGTCTATTGGATTTATCTTTATACTTTTTCAACGTTACAGTTACACTAGCACAAGTTCCCTAGCAGAAGCAAAATAAAAATAAACTAGAGAGATTTATTATTTTGAGGCAATGAGCGCCATATCTTTGGTGGTATATATAGCTAAAGAGTAAACTGTAAAAGTAATTTATGCGCTTTGAAAATATTTATTGAAGATCTGGTTTCTCCCCACTCTTGCGCGTTGTACAAATAATTTGGCCGCTTTTGTGAGTTTCCTCGGTAAACGGCGCGACACACGGTGTTTATATTTCATTCATAAGCACTCATAAGCAAAAATACACCCTTTTGCCACACAGCAATAAACGTCATCTGTCTTGTTCGCATTTCCTTTCTTTAACGTGGCGAGTCTGGTACTTCCAAGTCACGAACGACATGCCCGTTATCAGCATTCGACTATATCAACTTGACGAATATTGTTGTGTTGCAAATATACACCCGAAAGGGTGTACATTTCCTTAAGGGTGTAGGAAACGTGTTTTGAGTGACGAGCGATAAATCTTTATTCTGTGCGGGTTCGTTGCAGCCCTTGTGGAAGGTTACCTATACAATTATAGCAATGTGTGATGCTGTCGTTATTCGAAATGTTTTGCTGACTTCAAAAAACGTAAAAAAAAAACTGCAGGACGCGCGAACTTCAAATTCCATGAAATTGTGGATAATTTTTTTGTGGAATGCAGAAGTTAAACTATCGCGTACGTGTTCTAACTGCAACGTTGTAAATATTTACTGCACCCTCGCTTTTCCCCAATTTTCATTGGTCATATGAGGCTCACAGCTTGTTTCTCCACGGTCTTTTGTGAACAATAGAAGGCGTCATGTTGATATAAATGGGAAACTTTAGGGGCGCGCTATTTGTAACGTGTAGACAACGTTCGAAATAGGTCGGTTAAGTGCGCCTTCGTTTACGATATATTAGGTATGCAAGTGGACTGGAGAGTCATTAGTGTCTTTTATGAGCGGCGTAGCACTTGTGTCGCTGCCGTGGCGTAGGTCCAATTAGAACTCTACAATTAAAATAACAAATTTCGCGAACATGGGAGGTAGCTACGTCAAGATTGTGTTTTTTAATAAATGCGTGCTGATCAAATACAGCTGTTGGAAATACAGTTTTACAGAAATATTTAAGAACATCTTAAGCAAGCACTAGAAAGTGCCCCACTGCCCTTATGAGCAACATTTCCCAAATTTTCCAAGAGCACTCTGGATTTATAAGGAAGGGGTGCAGCATAAGTGGAATCTGTTTTGAATGTTTAACGTTTCCGGCTTATTAGAAGCGTTACAAACATTTAATGAACGTTAGTCTTTTTTTTTATTCTGGGGGACCCTTTATTGTGCGACACGTATATTGGTTTCGCCTGGTGTCTTGAGTGAACTAAACGAGGAAGCTTCTTTATGTTCGGTAACAATAAGGATGATTTAAAGTGTGTTGTGTAGGGAAAGTTCGAAGTGGGCGGGCACATGAGGCTGTGGTTATAGATTACGTATGTTTGGGCTCTAGAGTATTTTGAGTGTTTTGAGTGTATTTTGAGTGTGAAGCCAGAAAAAGACTTTCGTACCTTCCCCGACGAAGTTATGCCGAAGTGACGCAGGCGGGCGCAGCGTCACAGAGGCCTGCAGAGTCCTCCGAGCCCACGCGCAGTGGTGCCGCAGTGACTCCCCCCGCCCCCGTGGTGGAAGCAGTCAGTACTGCTCCACCCTCTTCGACGGCCCTGCAGACACCAGCCCCGCAGGGCCCCAAAATCAAACGAACCCCAAGGCCCGAGGCACGTGTCTCGGCGCCTAACTCTCGGTCCTCCAGTGCCTCAGAGAGAGCGATGGAGGTCGACATAAAAACCTCGGTGTCATCGACACCCAAGGACAAGCGCTCTCTGGAGCGCTTAAAGAGGGACCAACTCCCAATAGCTACTCTCAATAAGAAGGCGATAACCTGAAGGTTATCGCTCCTTTGTATCACCCTTCTTCAGATCTAAGTCACCTAAAATCTTTTTTATCTCCTATTCAACTTTTAAAGCCATTTTTAGCCTTCAATTCCATAATGGCTTTTATTATTCACTGGAATTGTAGAGGTCTTTTACATAACTTAGCTGACATTAAAGACCTGTTATTTAACTTGTCTCCTGTGGCCTTATGTCTACAGGAAACAAACCTTGGTGAAAAACACAAACATATATTAAAAGGCTTCACTGTTGTACGGCGCGACCGTACTCAGATGAGCCGGCTTTCGGGTGGTGTAGCCATTGTTGTGCAGGGAGGTATTGCAGTCAGAGAAGTTCCGATTACCAGTCACATAGAAGCCGTTGCTGTCACTGTCATAACTCACAAAACCATCACCATTTGCTCCCTGTATATCCCACCCCACACCCATTTTACCACTAAACACTTGGAAAATATAACGGGTCAATTACCGGAGCCATTTGTTTTAGTGGGGGATTTTAATGCTCACGGTACTCTTTGGGGCAGCACCAAAACTGACCAAAGAGGGCAAATGGTGGAGGGTTTTATTCTGTCAAATGGTATCTGCCTTTTAAATTCAGGTGCACCGACATACTTTTCACCGACTTCCCGCACTTTTAGTTGTTTAGATTTAGCGTTTTGCTCACCGTCTCTTTTTAATGATCTTAAATGGGAAACCATCGACAAGTCTTATGGCAGTGATCACTTGCCCGCAATCATCAAACTTTTATCATCACCACCAACCATAGTCAATAGGCCACGCCAGTGGAAATTACAGCTCGCTGACTGGCCGACTTTTACGGAAAACGCGAAACTGGAAGTCGTCTTTTCCCAAGAACTAAGCATTGATGAACTTAACCAAAAAATCACTGAGGTGATAATCTCTGCAGCAGAAAAGGCAATACCCCAGTCATCCGGTATTGTACACAAAAGGTTAAATCCCTGGTGGACGAACGAGTGTACCGAAGCCAAAAAGAAACAAAATAAGGCCTGGGGAATCCTACGTCGGTACCCCACTAATAACAATCTTTTAAATTTCAAACAGGCCAAAGCCAAAGCACGATTTATTCGAAGGCAGGCAGAGAAATCGTCATGGCAAAAATATGTATCTTCCATTAATAATACGGTCACGTCAAAACGAATGTGGGACGAGGTACGGAAATTTAAAGGAGAGTACACGTCATACACAATACCACTACTGACATGTCCAGGCACGCAACCAACACTACAGGACCAGGCCAACTCATTAGGTGAACACTTTTACAACATCTCCAGCTCAGCACACTATTCAAATTCATTCTTAAAATATAAAGAATCGGCGGAGAAACAGAGACTGCCCACCACTGGGGCTTCAAAGGAACCTTACAATAAATTCCTGACAATACAAGAACTGAACAGGATTCCCTCTGCCGGTAAAAAAACAGCAACAGGTCTTGACCGTGTGCATTACACAATGTTGGCACACCTATCTCAAGCATCAGCAGAAACACTTCTTAAATTTTTCAACAAGATCTGGGAATCTGGAGTAATGCCTACAGACTGGAAAAATGCAGCAATAGTGCCTTTTTTGAAACCAGGTAAACCCGCAACGTCCGCAAGCAGCTACAGGCCCATTGCCTTAACAAGCTGTCTAGCCAAATCCTACGAGAGTATCATAAACATAAGGCTCACATTCATCCTTGAATCACGGAACCTGATAGACACGCACCAGTGCGGATACAGAAAGGGCTGCTCGACAACTGACCACCTCGTACGACTAGAACATGAAATACGTAACTCGTTTCTACACAAACAACACTGTCTCACAGTATTTTTCGATCTAGAAAAAGCGTATGATACCACGTGGCGGTATGGAATTTTAAGAGACCTGGCTGACTTGGGAGTACGGGGTAGAATGCTAAACTGTCTATCTGATTTTATGGCAAATAGAACATTTCAGGTGCGTCTCGGCACAATACTTTCACGCACATTTACACAGGAAAATGGCGTTCCACAAGGTTGTATTCTGAGCACGACACTCTTCATAATCAAAATGAACTCTGTGAATAAGATCATACCATCCTCTGTGATGCACTCGATATATGTCAACGATTTGCAAGTGGCTTGCCGTGCCTCAAATCTACCCACTTGCGAAAGACAACTACAAATAACCATAAAAACCCTTACACAATGGGCTGATAATAATGGATTCCGGTTTTCAACAGACAAAGCTGTAGCAGTTCTCTTCTCCCAGAAACGAGGGTTACACGTCAATCCAGTCCTCACATTGCATGGTACAACCTTGCCGGTCAAAGAAGACTACAAATTTTTAGGCGTAACATTTGACACAAAGCTGAACTTCCTGGCCCACATTAACACAACTAAAATTAAAGCAAATAAAGCATTAAATATCCTCAAGGTGCTATCCCACAAGCACTGGGGATCTGACCGAACTTGCCTACTACGTATATACCGGTCCCTCGTACGTAGCATCCTCGACTACGGTAGTGTAGTTTATGGTGCAGCTAGGCCGTCATACATCAAGCGACTGGATCCAGTTCATAATCTCGGCCTACGACTGGCAAGCGGCGCCTACAGAACATCGCCTGTCCGAAGTTTATATGTTGACTGCAATGAGCCGTCCTTACAGCAACGCAGAGCACTACTTACACTTTCCTATGTACTACGAATTCGATCATCACCACAACATATATGCTACAACATCGTTACACAGTGCAAATCAAGGACACACTACACAAGCAAACCGAACATGATTCGACCACTAATCTTACGATACGAAGAATACTGTCAGGCTTATGATGTTCCTCACGAGGCCCAGCAGGTTGCCGAAAGGCCACCAAGATTGCCACCATGGTACAACTTTTCACAGCTATGTGACTGGACACTAACACATCTGAAGAAAAAAGACATTCCCCAAGAACACATAATACAAGAGTTCCGAGCTATACAAGAAAAATATAAACATTACACGGAATTTTACACCGACGGCTCCAAAACACAAGAATACGTAGGTGTCGGAATAATTACGAAAAATTGGCAAAATAGCATTCGGATAAATAATTTTTCTTCAGTGTTTACCGCCGAAGTTTTCGCAATATGGACGGCAGTAAAAAAAATTACCAGTGACAAGAGGCCGAATGCTATCATATATACCGATTCGTTAAGCGCACTCAGAGCTCTGAACGTTAACTCCGCGTCCGAACCCCTAGTTGCTGATATCCTAAACATGTTGGCCTATAACGAATATGGAAGAACCATACGATTCTGTTGGGTCCCAAGCCATGTCGGGATACCAGGGAATGAAGCAGCAGATAGATGCGCGTTCATGGCAGCACACAAAAGTATAACGCAAACAACACTTCCATACAAAGACAGTATCCGAGCTATTCATAAGGCCCTGACATTAAACTGGCAACTAGAATGGGACTCTTGCACAAATAACAAGTTACACACAATAAAACCCCAGCTTAGAGAATGGAAGTCGTGCTGTCACCAGCAACGCTTCTATGAGGTGATCCTATGTAGACTCCGAATCGGACACACACACCTGACACACAATTTTCTACTTAAAAACGAAAACCCGCCAACTTGCGAGAAGTGCCATGAACCACTTACCATAATGCACATTATTATGACATGTCGAAATATTGAAACACAGAGACAAAGGCTTTTACAGAATCTTTACAACTTACACATACCTTTACACCCCGCATCAATACTCGGAGACGAACCGCTAGTGCCCTTCGCTGACTTGTTCAGCTTTCTAGAAGAAACCGGTTTTTTACACAGACTCTAAGGTAACACTGCTTCCACTGCTTTAACATCTGAATTCTTAATATCTTGTGGCTGGCGCAGCATGGCCTTAGTCGCTTTTGCGCCATTAAACCCGAATTAACTAACTAACATTGAGTGTTTACAACGAACGGGGCATAATTTAACCCATTCACCTGTCAGAACTGCATAGGCCACCTTAGTCAAATTTAGTTCGTCTTCAGCCGGCCATCTGCTAGCCGTCTGGTTAGCGAAGATGGTAGAACAGCTGTACCGGAAAGGCGGTGGTCCCGGGTTCGAGGCCCAGACCGGGACAAATTTTTCGCCAACTTTGAGGCTTTTCTTTCGAGGGACTAGAATGTGTTTCCTTTGTAGCAATTGCTGTGATTGCGTGGATATCTCATTTCATCTTTACTACTAGCTTCTCTCCACCTTGCGGGTTTTCGCATAAATATTACATCCCTCATCCTAAATGGAGGAGAAGTGGGAGGGGATTATGCCGGTGCGCAGAGTAAAGCAAATTGCATGTCAAAAAATTTGGGAGCGAGGCCACGGAGGTAAAAAGACAAAAAAACAATTGTAGCAAGGAATGAAGGAATATTTTGATGTAAAAGCCCTTGCACCAATAAATCCCATCTGTCATCCACCTATGTAAAAAAAAGCAACGTGTAACACATACGCTTGCAACTTTGAAATTACCATCTTTAAACACAAACGAACCCTTAAATTGTCAGCGATCAAGAAAATCAAATAAAAGGCATGCGCTGCCTATGCAGTTCTTTAGCACAGTTTTCTACATATTAAGGTTACGTGAATTGCTTTTGATATATTAGTGAAACTTAAAGTGCAACGCCAGGAATCCTAGGTGGAACGTGTATAATCACAGCTGTGGAGTTCTTTGAAGCGTCTGGCTCCATTGAGAATGAGCAGGTCCACGTCCCCAAGAGTACATGGATATATTTATGAAGAACTAAACCTCGGTTCGTGTTTGCCATGAATACAATAAATTATTTGGGGAGAAACCAACGCCGCACGCATGTCACAGGTGACCTTGCACAATCAGAGTTGTCATCAAAGTGACGTTTGTATGCCTCATATTTCTTGCAAACTTGCGATTTCGTGTACCCACTCGCATACGCTCAAGGCTATAACAATCAGGTCACGACCTCACGCACGCTTCTTTCGCGCGAAAGTCGGCGTTTGAAACATCTGGCGCGGGCTTCAGCTGCCAGCTTCTTGCATGCTCAATTACCTAATGACAGATTGCGCTTTGAGACGCGACGTTATAATGGACTGTCTTCAAGATGAGCCCATGTTAATCCTAAAAGATTACATGTCCCAGGAGTCAAAAAAGACCACAACGTGTTGTAACAAAAATCATCATCTGCATATTTTAAGTTAGAACAAGTGAGAGTGAGGTAACTTAAGGTGTAGTAATGTTAATTATGTTGAAGCAAAATGAATGAAGCTGAAGTGGATTAAAGTAGATTAAGGTTTGTAAAAATTAGGTGAAGGTTGATGAAGGTGGATTAGAGTGGATCAAAGCTGGTGCATATTAGGTCACGGTGGATTAAGGTTTAATAATGTAAAGTTGCGAAGGACACCTGATAATCTATGACGTCAGGTATCATGCACGTACCTAGTTAGGTAATTCATAACGCTTTCTCATTCAAATCACGTAATGATGCTCAAGTGACTGTCTTTTTTGTGTGTGTCGCCCACCACAGTAGCGTAGTAGAGCTCTGGCATAGCGCTGCTGAGGTCCAGGTCATAGGTTCAAACCAGGCCTCGGCGGTGTGATTTCGATGGCAGAGAAATGCAAAAGTGCTCGTGCACATACCCTTAGGTGCACAGTAAAGAACTCGAGGAAGTCAAAATTAATTCGCAAACTTTTCCACTGTGGCTAGCTCGCCTTCTATTAAGATCAGGGTTTTGACACCTGCGGAACCAGAATTTATCTCTTACGTTTTTGGACTGACTGGTGGATACATTGGTGGGTGACGCCCCACCAAAGTCCACTGCACGATCAGCTAACAAAAAAGGGCAGTAGGGTGAGTCATCTATAGAAGGTAAAAGATGGTTCCCCTGACAACACTTGAGTCACTACACTGGTAAAAGCCCATTATTAGACAGCTATACCATAGCGTTTGCGGCCCCAAATGTCAACGTGTCAAGCACGTAAAGAGATCGCGTTGTCCTCTTTGCGCATGCTCCGTAATCTATTTGGTATCCATGGTTTACGTGCACTACGCGAACGTGCGTTATGTTAACGAGGGTTGCAATGTGGGCTTGTTGGTAATGCATCTTCAAGGGGTGTACGGTATCACGTGTAAAAGGCGGGACAAAAGGAGACACACAGGGACACCCACAGCTATAACTTCCAACAATGTTTATTATCGAAAACCAGGTCCTACTTATACACTAAGCCAACATGAGTCACAGCCACGTAAACAGACAAACAATCAGAGCGAAACATTTTTGTAAGTGATATTTCAGGCCATGCGTAAAAATTTTAGTTCTTTTTCAGAGAGAGCCAATGACGGTTCGGTGATACGTGAATCCCCTAGGGCATCAATCTGCTCGGCGTCTACGTCTATTATAGGTTTAGGGAGTTCGCACTTATTTCTACCAGTAATCATTGTTGATTCTAAGAGAGTGGAGGACTTATGTTGCTTACAATGAAGGGAGAGAAACCCACCTGATACATGTTTGTCGACTTTATTTTTGTGTTCGCGCAGTCTATCATTAATGCATCTGCCCGATTGTCCGACGTAATACTTCCCACACGATTAGGGTATACCTTATATAATCGATGTTTTAGAATCTCTAGACTTCTTCCTGTGTTTAACTTGGCAGCTAGGAGCTCTTTCTTTCTTTTGTGGTCTCGTTTTCCAGCACAGGCTGATTACTTTGCTAGCTGCAGAAAAAACCGCCTCTGTGTTACCTCGGCGGGCAATTTCCTTTAGGTTGTGCGACAACCCGGTGGATATAAGGTATCACTGTTGGTCTTATTTTCGTTCGGTTACTATTTCCTTCCGCACGTTCAGAAGTCACTGATTGCTGCACTTGCCTAAGTATTCCCCCTGCAACTGACGCCACAGGATGATTGGGATAACCTGCTTCATGTAACCGCATGACCTGTTGTGTGAATGCTTCGTCAGTGCAATGATGCCATGATTTAGTAAGTGTGTTAGTAAAACACATCTTCGCAATTTCTCTTTTTATCAGCTTATAGTGGGTTCAATAATATGACAGCAACGGTTTATTTGCCATGGGACTGTAACACCAGCAAGTTAGATCATCACCGAATTTAAATTCAACATCAAGAACCTTGATTTTTTGTTTTATGAGAACAAATGTGGACAAATGCACTCACGTATAATATTACTAACAGCTGCACACTCTATGTCAAAGTTGTCTAGTTTAAAATTGACAAACACTAAAAAATTATCAACTAATCTAATTATTTTAACAACTTTTGTATCAATGATACGTGAGCACAGGTCTCTGTCTAGCTTAGCTAAGTACAGGTTGCTTAAAACAGGTGCTAAGCAGAATCCTATACAGACCCCTTGTTTTTGAAGGTACGCAATGTCATTTCCTTGCACAAATGCTGACTTCATGTACAAGTCTAAAGGTTCTAAAGAATATTCAATGGCTGTGTCCGCTTTCGTACTAAATCTTACAGCCCGAAATTCATCTATAAATGATTGAACACAACAATTCATTTTGCGCCAAAGAATAATGCACGTCTTTCACATGTTCTGAGAAGTCCTTTAGTCCCGCGTTACAATTGGCCTGTACAAAGGCTAAACTGCCTCGGAATTTTTCGTGATGAACGGATATTTACACTCGAGTAGGTTAAGTTTGTCTAACAGATAGACGGCAATGGATTTCGACCATGTGTTTTTCTTCGACCCTGATCGGAACAGCTTGTTTGTGCGTTCTCGCGCTAAAAAATAAATCGAGACGGTCATTCTTTTTTTTCCTATTGCTTTCAATACTTTACTTAGGTGCATGTCCCGGCATATCGCAACAGTTCTGCCCTTAACTTTCGTCAGTGAAATTTCCTTGTGTTCATTGAACATGGCTGTTATTGCTTCATTAGCTTTTTTGTTGTAGCCACCACGTGAAATTAATGCGAAGATTTCTTCTTTGTCAACAGGTAGGACAGACAGTGCATTTTCAACTAAGTAGGAAACAACGTGTTTCACTGGTAACTTCGAATTTTGAAGCTTACATTTGTTCAGGACATCCTGGCCTTCAGAGTTCATGCCTTCGTCTTCCGGTGCACGTCTGGAGACCTGCCACGCGAGAGAGAGTAGCTCCGGTTTTGTACTCTTAGTTTCCATCGCGAACTTAGGTCCCCCTCCAAGACTTGATGCACCTTTTCTGGTAAGACAAGACCTTCGGGAATGTGGACCTTGCTACTTGTGTGGCTCGATGGTACGTGCCGCTGCTTGGATACTTCTGCCCGCAGCTGCCTCAGTTGATGTGGCCAAAGGCATTCCGTGACCAGATGTGTCAGAGCCGGGTACCTGTGAATTTGGTTATGTGCCCCGCTAGGCTTGTACGCACAACACACTTGTGAGTGTACAGCGCTGTGCGTGACCTTGTGTGTCTTCTTTCGTCCCGTATTTTATTCCCGCGTCCGTACACCCTCTGAAGGTACGTTATGTGGCGAGTTTTCCCTACGTAATATTTACATGCGCCAAAGGACAGCGTTGTGGAACATGGCGGCCCCAATGGACCCTCCTTCCGCGTGAATTCTCGTGATGCCAACGCCAGTCGCTCTTTAGTAGCACAGTGGCAGTGAACTTCGAACAATGACGTCACACTAGCTTGCCAATCCAACGGGGATGCTCCCGAGTCAACAATGGTGATATTGAAGTCACCATTTTAAGGCTACGCTCGCCATCAAGGATTGCCAGTAACTGTTGAAATGAGTTCATGCTTTCTCTGTGCTCACTTGAATTATTACATATCAACGCTTACCACGTACAACTTATGATGGTGTTCGGCGATTTCAGCGTCCATAGGCCTAACAAGACCCATTGGCATAAAAACGACACGGTGGTCGCTAGTAGGTTGTCTTGGCTTGGATGTGTTTGGCTCGAAGCACAAGACGGCGCACTCTCTTGTAACGTCTTCCTTAGATTATGCGCTCCCTCATTTTGAAGCAAAAGGTATCGAAGGGACGCGAAACCATAACGTTCTGTAATGGCGCTTGCGTTTATCGATACGTAAAGTGAGAAACGCCGTTATATACCTGTTCAATATTTCCACACTGTTCACTCAGCGTCATGTGTCAAAGCCGGCAAGTTCCTCAGGCGTTGTAAGTTATCTTAATGCACCAATTTGTTTAAGAAAATAAACAATTGCCTTCATAATTTAGGTCTTCCTCTTAATGGTGTGTTCTGCCTGCTTGCCTGATTGATTGAGGTGAAATTGAAAATATTGTCACCTATTGCGCGTGGGCCTCTTCCACAAACGAAAACTGGTAGTTTCATCTTGAGGCGAAGCATTAGAAGCGCAAGCAAGGTTTAGGGTTGCGCTCGAGTTACCATCCCGGCGTCACAGGAATACGCGTACGCGACAAGACGTGATGTAACACGGGAGACAGCTGATGCTGCACAGCGGGAAGTGCCACCCCGTTGGCAGAATCTATGCGTGTATAGAGCAATACAGGCGCGACCAGGACCGTGGGCAGTGACGCTAACGGCGTCTCGAGAGATGAGACGAACTGGATACCTTCGGCGTTTGCTCGGCGCCTATAGTGAAGAGAGACAGGTTCTGTTTATTGCTTACCGTCTCAGACCAGCGTGTGCACTATGGTGTCGTCTGCACAGAGCTGCTCGTCAACAACTCTGACTGTGTGTCGCACACAATAGGCGCAACTGGCAGAAGACAGGCGGGGCAAGGTATGGCATCCCCCCCCCCGGACCTTACCCAATGTTGAAAGCGGGCGCTTTTGTCTGCACGTTGGAAAATCCAACCACTAATACCAAATTTTCTTTGTCAATGCATTAAGCGGCTAACTAATTTTTATTCGTATCACGCATCTCCCCCGTTTGAGCAGTGAGGATTGTCCTTGGTGCCTCACCGCGAAGAGTTGTAGCAGACGACGAAAGGAGTGCGCCGAGACGCTGGCGTTGCGCAGAAGGCTGGCGCTGGGCAGTTCCCGCCGTAATACATTTAACGATGCGCTTCGTTCGTCCTGGCCATTGTATTGGGACCGTAAAATTATGTTTGAAGACCCAAGATTAGCTTCCTATATCTAACCTACGGGCGAGGGATTCTGAACTATTATAATCAGCCGCGCTGAACAATGGCTGTGTTAATATACTCCGTATGCTTGTGCTCTGCAGAATTTTGAACGTGTGTAATGAACAGGGCGTAATTTAACGCCTGGTTAGCGCATATGGTAGAGTGGCTACCCCGTAAAGGCGGTGGTTCCAGGTTCCAGACCCGGACCGGGACAAATTTTGATTCAACTGCGAGGCTTTTGCTTCGAGGAACTAGAATGAGTTTCCTTCGTAGCAATTTCTCTGATTGTGTGCATGTCTCACTTTATCTTTATCACTTACTTCTCTCCACCTTGCGGGTTTCCGCAGAACTATTACATCCCTCATCCTAAATGGAGGTGGAGGAGGGGAATATGCCGGTGCGCAGAGTAAACTAAGAAAATTCACCGTCGAAAAAATTTGGAGCGAGGCCGCAAATGAAAAAAAAACAACAAATATAGCAAGGAATGAAGGAACGTTTTATGTAAAAGCCATTGCGTCAATAAACCCCATTCATCATCAACCTACGTCAAAAAAAGCAACCTGGAACATGAACGCTTGGAACTTATAACTTACAACCTTTATACACGAACGAACACATAAACTGTCTGTGTTCAAGAAAATAAAGTAAAAGGCGTGCGCTGCCTACACAGTTCTTGAGCACAGTTTTCAAAACATTAAGTTTGCGTGACTTGTTGTTAATATATTAATGAAAATTCAGGTGCAACACCAGGAATCCTAGGTGGAATGTGCATAATGACAGCTGTGGAGTTCTTGGAAGCATCTGCTCCATGAACGTTGCTGGAACATGAGGCCTGACCAGAAAGTACGTTGACATATGAAAAACCAAACCCAGGTTCCTGCCTGCCATGAATACGTTAAATTATTTGGAGAGGAACCAACGCTGCATGCACTTCACGAGTGACCTTGCGCAATTATCAATGTGACGTTTCTACGCCTCACATCTCTAGCAAATCCGCGATTTCATGGACACACTCACACACGCCCAGAGATATAACCATCAGGTCACGACCGCACGCACGCTTCTTTTGCGCCCAAGTCGCCGTTCCAGACATCTGGCGCGGGCTTCACCTGCCAGCTTCTGGCAATCTCAATTACCTCGTGGCAGATTGCGCTTTGAGACGCAGCGTTATACTCGACTCTCTCCAAGATGGGCTCGTGTTGATACTAAGAGATTGTATGTCCCACGAGGCAGAAAAGTCCGCAACAAGTGGTAACAAAAATAATCATCAGTCTCTTGTGAGTTGGAACAACCAGAGTAAGGTAACTTAAGGTGAAGTAAAGTGAATCAAGTCTAAGCAAAGTGAATGAAAACTAAGTTGATTAAAGTAGATTAAGATTGGTAAAAATTAGAGCAATGTGAAGAAGGATTAACGTGGATTAAAGCAGGTGTAAATTAGGCGAAGGTGGATTGAGGTTTATTAATGTAAAGTTGTGAGGGACACTTGATAATCTGGGACATCACGTCTCATGCACGTAACCAGTTAAATAATTCGTAAAGCTTTCTCATTCAAATCACCTAAGGATGCTTGAGTGAATGTCATTTATTTTGTGTCGCCCACCACACT
Source organism: Dermacentor albipictus (assembly GCF_038994185.2). NCBI lineage: Eukaryota > Metazoa > Arthropoda > Arachnida > Ixodida > Ixodidae > Dermacentor > Dermacentor albipictus. The sequence continues at coordinate 336,703 of NW_027225599.1, forward strand.
AGCGTAGACCAGGTCACATGTTCAATCCAGGCCACGGTGCTGGCATTTCGATGGCGGCGAAATGCAAGAGTGCTCGTGCACATTCACTTAGGTGCACGGTAAGGAACTCGATGAGGTCAAAATTCGGAATCTCTTCGACTGTGGCTGGCGCACCTTCTAAGCAGATCAAGGTTTTGACACCTGCAGCCCCGGAATTCTTTTAATATTTTTTTGACTGACAGGTGCCTAGAGAGTGGGTGACGCTGACCTATAAGGCCATTGCACTATCAACAAACAAAAAAAATAGGTGGGGGGGAGAGGTGCGTCATCTATAGAAGTCATAAGATCCTTCCCCTCATCCATACTTGAGTCACTACCCTCAGAAAACCCCGTTATTACACGGTTTTACCATAGCGTTTGCTGTAGCAAATGTCAACGTGTCACGCATGTAAAGAGATCGCGTTGTCGTCTTTGCGCATGCTCCATACTCTATTTGGTTTCCATGGCTTACGTGCATTACGCGAACGTGGGTCATGATGCGAGTTTACGGTACGTAATATTTACGTGCGCCGAAACACAGCGTTGTCGAATATTGCGGCCCCCATGGGCCCTGCTTTCACGTGAATTCTCGTGACGGCAACGCCAGTGGCGCTTTCGTAGAACAGTGGCAGTGCACTTGGATCCATGACGTCACGGTAGCTGGCCAATCAAACAGGGATGCTCCCGAGTCAGTCGCGGCGATATTGAAGTCGCCACTTTAAGTCTATGTTCGCCATCGAAGATTGCCAGTAACTGTTGAAATGAGTTCACGCTTCCTCTGTGCTCCCCTCAATTTTTATACTTCTGAGGTCGTTCGGCGATTCCAGCGTCCATAGGCCCAACAAGACGCGTCGAAATGGAAACGACATGACGGTCACCAGTAGGTTTCCTTGGTTTGCATATGTTTAGTGCGAAGCACTAGATGCGCATTCTCTTGTAACGCCTTCCTTACGTTATGCTCTCCCTCAATTTGTACTAAAGGTATGGAAGGGACGGGAAACCATAACGTTCTGTAATGGCGCTTGCGTTTATCGGTACGTAAGGTGAGAAACGCTGTTAATATAACTGTCCAATATTTCCGCACTGTTCACTCAGTGCCATGTGTCAAAGACGATAAGTTGCATTGGTTTTGAAAGTTATCCTAATGAACCCATTCGTTAAAAAAAATTAGGAATATCCTTCATGATTTAGGTTTTCCACTTAACGGTGTTTTCTTGTTGCTCTCCTGGCTGATTGAAGGGAAATTTGAGAATATTGGCACCTGTTGCGCATCTGCCTCGTCCACAATCAAACTGAAACTGGCAGTTTCAACCAGAGGTGGGAGCGTTGCGCTCGAGCTACCATCACGGCGTCAGAACAGTGCGCGTATACGCGACAAGACACGATGTGGCACGCGAGACAGCTCATGCTGCACAGAGGGAATTGCCACCCGCCTGACGGAATCTATGCGTGTATATACCAATGCAAGCGCGACCAGGACCGTTTACAGTGACGCTAACGGCGTCTCGCGACATTAGACGAGACGTACGGAAAACCTTCGGCATTTGCTCGGCGCCTAGTGAAGGAGATCAGACAGGTTCAGTTTAATGTTTCCTGCCACAGACCACCGTGTGTACTATGGTGTCGTCTGCACAGAGCAGCTCGTCAACAACTCTGATTGTGTGTCGCACATCATAGGCGTATTTGGCAGGAGTCGTACGAGGAGAAGTATGACATCCCCTCCCCCCCCCCCCCCCCTCCCCGTAATTTTGAAAATGGGCGCTTTTGTCTGCACGCTGGAAACTCAAACAAGAGCTAAGACCAAATTTCCTTTGTGAATGCATTAGCCACGTAAGTAACTTCTTTTTTCCTTATTACGCATCCCCCTTGTTTGGGCAACGAGGATTGTCTTTCGTACCTCACCGCTAAGAGATGTAGCAGACAACGAAAGGAGTGCGCCAGACACGCTGGCATTATGGAGTAGGCTGGCGCTGGGCAGTTCCCGCCATAACACATCGTCAAAAGTCAAACACAAACACAAACGTCAAAGGCGGTTTAGTGTCGGCTGGCAAGCTTTGGAATTTATCACTACCAATTGAGATGTGCGATATCAGCGTCGCACAATAGACGCCCAGGGTCTTCAGCGAGGTTTGCAGTCTTCTCCTTATTTAATTCTTTCATTGCTCTGGTCTGCTTCTTTTCATTACCATTTGTACAATCAAATATTGTCGCCGAGGCCAACGTTTTGACAAGGGTACTCGCCTTCGTCAACGATCAGCTGCGTCCCTTAGCGACGCGTTTATGTACGCCTAGCTTTCTCTCTCTCCCACCCTCAATGGTGGAGGCGGAGGAGGGGAATATGCGGTAGGCAGATTGACTTAAGGAAAATGAATCTCAAAATAATGGGTAGGGGCGAGGCCAAAAATAAAATAAAAAATCATATGAAGCAAAGAATGACGAAACCACACTTATCAAAAAACAACGTGTAACACAGATACTTACACTTTGCAACCTTTAAACGCAAACAAACAATTACAGTGGCTGCATTCTAGATAGCCAAATAAAAGGCATACTCTCCCTACGAAATCCTTTATCACAGCTTGCCATAAATTAAAGTTGTGCTACGTCTTCTTGGTGGTCGACAGCCGGGGCGAGGTACGGGACGCCATCACTATCTGCACTAAGGATTCCACGGTGGCGGAGCAAGCGGCGATTGCTCTAGCCATCAGGAACCGTAAATGGTCTTTCATCTATAGCGATTCCAAAGCAGCAATTAAGAGCTTTGACAAAGGCTATGTAGCTGAGACTGCGGCTAAAATTATCGACAAGGTCGAAACTATCAAAACTGAAATCCGATGGTTTCCTGCACATATGGGACAAGTGGACGAGACTCGGCCCAACCTCAACGAGGTGACGAACGACCTGGCACGAGGACTTGCTTGCCGTGCCGGTCAGAACCGAGCCGACGCCCACTACCATTCCGGGGAACATAAAGATCACTTACTAACTTACAACGACATAACTAAATATTACTACTTGGGGCGTAGGCAATTCCCTCTGCCACACGTAAAATTGAACAGGGCTCAGGCAGTGACGCTACGTTTACTGCAAACCGGGACGTACCCCACTCCGTATTTCATAAATAAAATTCACCCAGAAAGAGAAATTAGGACAGAATGTAACGTGTGCGATGGCATCATTGACATCAGACACATGCTGGCGGGCTGTCCCGCGACTCTCGCCGACCCCGAAGAAAAATGGCTTTACTGGCACAAGTTCATAACAAGCTCTTCATATCAAGATCAGCTACGGGCTGTCCAGAGGGTCCACGATGACGCCATAAGGCTCGGCCTGGCGGTGCCGACGTGGACGCGGCCCGCCTCGGTCTGAAAAGACCGGGCTTCAGGACGCTAATAAAGTTTTTTTGAATGAATGAATAAAAGTACGTCTTCTTAATATATTAATTACATTTTGTCTGCAGCACTTGGAATGCTAAGCAGTATGTGTATAAAGACAGCTGTGGAGCTGTTTGAAACGTATGGCTCCATTGAGGGTGAAGTCGTGGTCTCCATATCTGGTTCGTCAATATGTTGGGTTGATGAGTACACGTAAGCTCATGAACACGGCGCCTTCCGGTGCCAAGTCTTCTTCCCATCTGACAGCGGCTTCTTAACTGTGAACTGACCCCAGTTGCTATGCAGGAAAGCGTTTTGTATGCACTGAAGGGGGATTTGTGGAACCATGTGTCGTGGGTGGCGCTCCCCATACCGCCGAGCTTGCGCAAGCGCGGGATCCCACCGGCAATGGCGTAGCGAGAAATATCATCTGGGGGGGTCTCACGTTGCAGCTTGGCCTCCTCCTTAAGAGGAAGCTCTATCTCGAATGCTCCTATCTAAATGCATGCAGAAGGTGAATTAGATTTTCTCGGCAACCACTTCACAATATTTCATGACGTTTGTTGTAGTTGAAAGGAAAACATAAATTCTACTGCCTTCTGGTTTCAAATTTTTCATTTGGGTTGTAAATCTTTTATTAAAAATTGGCACAAATCTCAAATTTTCACAAAACGAAACTATCACGTTTAAAACTCTGTACTTCAACAATTAAAACGAATATCACAATTCTCTGAATAGCATCTAATAGTACATCTACAGCAGACAAAATTGATATGTTACAAATGAATCTCAAACAATTTAGCATTATCGAAATACGGCTTTTGCAGAACCCTTGTGCACCACGTAAGTAATTCACGTATTACACAAATTGAGATACCGAATTTGACCGCTTTGACTCTTATAATAGATGCCGTTTCAAGAACCGCGATATCTGTTTTTGATGAAGAGGTTTTCGTTGGTAAACGTCGTGCTTCTATTTTTTTCGCACTTTCAAATTTTTCAAAATATTTTAAACAAAATTCAGGCCCTAAATCAAACTTCCGTTTCCAGCCGATACTAGAAGTTAACTTTCTCAAATTCAACAAATTCCATTAAAAGTGATCCAGGGGTTATCTCAGAAAAGCGTTTCTGCGTTTTACATTTATTTGAATAGGCCGCGTCGGAGTTGGGCCCGAGCATCCGCGGGCCCGAGCATTTGATCCCGCGACTTCGTGCTACACAGCCCAACACCATGGCCACGTCGTGGCACAAGATGACCCCATTCGTCCATTTTCCACGTCGCTTGTTCTTGATTGCTACACACAGCCGATTCGGTATTGCACAATATCGGAAAAGATTGATAGTCTCTCCGGCTTGAAAAGTTCTATCAGTTATGGCCCTTGATGTTAAAAAAAATGGTAAACAACAACTTTTCGGCGGGAATGATGGCATTTGCTTTCTTTGGGGGCGGTGAATTCGAATGTTTCCACTGTAAGCTTTCCCGTCGTGTTTCAGGCTCGTATTAGTGGCACCATGGTTCGTCTCCGATCACAATTGCAGATAAGAAGTCGTCACCCTTATTGTGATACCGGATCAGATGAGTCAAGGCAGCGCAGAACCTTCTTCTGGCGGTGGTTCAAAATCTTGGGCATCCATTGCGCACACAAGAGCCGATGACCAAGATGTTCATGAATTATGGTGGGAACCGAAGCGCGACTGATGGTCACACGCTCTGCCAGTTCATCGATGTTTATCCTCCGTTCTTGTCTCATCAGCTCATCAACTTTTGCACTTGTGTTGGGGATGATTGCACGATGGCTTTGCCCCGGTCTGGGATCGTATTCGCAACTTTCACGTCCTTTTTCAACCGTTTGCTCCAGTGCTTCACAGTGGCCAATGAAATGCAATGTTCAACGTACACGGCAGCCATACGGCGAATAATTTCCTTTTGGGAAACACCTTCAGCTGTCACAACATTCACGGCTTCCCGCTGATCAAATTCTGAAGTGTACATTACGTCACGCAACCATGTTCAATCCAGTGTATGAGAGCATTAAAGAACATTTACTCTCACATCTGCGTGTCACTTTTGTAAATGAAAGATGCCTGTGTGCTACGCGCATGCCTCGCAGATAATGAACCAAACCATTATTGCGCGGGGTGGGTAGGCTCACTTTCCTTCAACTCACCCTCGTTCATTAGAAATGCGAAGATACAATGGAATATACAAATGTTTGTTAAAGGGCAAAAAAGTGTCACTGGAAACGAAATTCACTGGACGTATACACAAAACCTCGCAACAAGATATTTAAGTATACGTATAAGTCTCCAATAAATCTACGTATCTAAGGGAAAGTGGCTGTATATAATGCCTCAAACAAGGCAAATAAACATGTCGCGCAATCACAGATTCACAGAATCATACATCTCGCCCCTATTCCATCCACTCCGTCCGATGTATCGCGTGCGACGGAAGGTGGCACGCTTGCTCCCCGCTTTTGTGCTTTGCGCACACAAGACTGAGCCGCCATCGTCGGCTCACCCAGTCCACCCCCACTACTCTTTCACTCGCACATACAGCATGCGGCGCGCGGTCACGACGTTATTGCCCTGAGACTTCATACGAAACATGAGGGTGACGGCGACAGCAGGAATCGGCCTGGAGTCTTCGTATAATTGCTATCACAATAGTATAATCACAGCATCCGGCAACCGAAGCGTGCCGTGGCTGATTACTTTCCGCAAAAGAAGTAAACTGTCACCATGCGACAATTCGTTGCACCGCTACAGTGATGTTTGTTTTTGTTTTGTGGGGCAGGGGCACCGAAATTAAAAACCCCAAGGAAAATATGTTGTCCACAATTGAATGCCTACTTTGCGTACCTAACGTGGCTATACCGAATGAATATCGAAGAAAACGTGAGACGCTTGGTTCACCGAGAACCATACGCATAGTGCTCGGTATTTTGCATCGGCGAGAAAAAGGTTTCCGGAGAGGTTGCGCTCAAGCGAATTCAGTGTAATCCGTTAAGTCTTCACAGTGATGGCGGTGACCGACCGTTGTTACTTTTTCTCGTCTGCTAGCCAGAAGGCGTCCAAAACTCTGCCAGGCGAAAATTCACTCGGCCAGAGAAAACCACACGCGCACCGAAGTATGCCGCGCGGTGGTTTCGGGGCAACACAAGAAAAACGCATGCGCTCTGGCTGGCTCTGAAAGCCCGCGGGTATGGTAGCAAGAATTTAAAAAATTGAGAGGCTCAATGTGTCCTCACGAATAAAAGCCAAAGTAGAAAAAATAAATAAGAACTTAGTTACTCTGGCTGGCTTTAGTGTCTTGACGTGGATGCTTTGGCGTAGGTGAAAAGAAATGTTATTTTTTATGCGACATGACGGCACAAATAAACCACCCAACGCTTCGTCTCATCGTATCTCGCTGCGTGTTTTGTCAACCTGTTCGATAGTGTGGTGATTTGGCTTGTCTCGTTGTATGTTCCGATCTAAGAGTTTAGAAAAGTCAATCCACCTTTGGCGTCAAATGTTTATAGCAACATTAAGCCCACAAAGTTTCGGAATTGAAAATCTAAAGCACGACTTTGGAAATATCAATGAAATTTTCGCATCAAACGTTTTTTAGAACTTTACATCCATATAGTGTCAGAATTGAAATCCAAGCGCTCCCGATTCCGCGGCCTCAGCGAGATGCCATGACGAGCCCGCTCGCCATTAAAACGCCTTTGAAACTTTGTGCTTGGATAGGCCTTCTTGCTTTATGTGATTCCCGCTGCATGGGCGTTGCCGCGAAATCCAGCACGATTTCGCAATATTCGCGCTAAAATGTTTGTTCGAACGTGAAAAGGATATTCTAGACAAAATCGAGCATGATTTCCGGCGCCGGGGATTGTTTTGGCCGGCGGCGCATGGACAGCGCGAAAAAATTTAAGAATTTAACTTTCTTTCTCAACTGCAACAAATTTCATTAAAATAGGTCCGAAGGTTATCTCAGAAAAACGTTTTTGCGTTTTACATGTAGTATTTGAATATGCCGCGTCGGAGTTGGGCCCAAGCTAAAGCTTTCTCTTAAGGACACCTGATAATGTATAATGTCACGTGTCGTGAGAGCGTAACCAATCATACCAGAAGCAGTAGTGCTTTCGAATTCAAATCACGTAGGGATACCTAAGTAATTGTCTTTTTTTTTTGTTGCCCACCTCGGTAGCGTAGTGAAGCTATGGCATTGCGCTGCTGAGGTCCTGGTCACAGGCTCAATCTACATCACGGCACTCGCATTTCGATGGCGGTTAAATGCAAAAACGTTCGTGCACTAAGAGTTAGGTGCACGGTAAGGAGCCTCAGGAGGTCGAAATTAATTCAGAGCCTCCTACTGTGGCGTGCACGGATTATAAATCATGATAAGATCATGGTCCTGGCACGTACAGCTCCAGGATATCATTTTAGTCCGATGTTTCTCAACAGACAGATGCCTACAAAGTGCGTGATGGCCGCCGATAAGGCTGTTGCTCTATTAACAAAAAAAGAAGGGGAAGGGGAGGGTTCGGAAGGAGTTGGCATCTAGGAAAGTCACAAGGTATTGCCCCTTATCCACACTTGAGTCACTGCACTTCGACAAGCCCGTTATGAGACATATTTAGAATACCGTTTGGTATACCAAATGTAAACGCGTAACGCATGTAAAGAAATTGCGTATCCCTCTAAGAGCATGCTCCGTACGTTATTGGATCGGCGATGGAGCGATTGAACCAAATCGTCCTGCGATTGCGGCGTCAGTGAGCCTAACGAGACGCGTCGGCATGAAAACGACAAGATGGTCGCTAGTGGGCTGCCTTGGCTTGGATATGTTTGTTTTATAACGTCTTCCATTGGATATGCGTTCTCTCACGTTAAACTAACGATTTCGAAGGGAGGCGCAGCACAACGTTCTGCAAAGGCCTCAATGTTTAACGGATGTAAGGTGACAAATGCTATTGGAAAACTTTCTATTATTGGCCTTCTGTTGACTGAGTGTCATGCCAAAGCCGACAAGTTGTATTTGCTGCGAATTAATCCGAGTGCACAACCTGTGTAAGACAAGAATAGCATTCTTGACTCAGGTGTGCAGCTTAATGCATGGTGTTTTGTGATCGATAGTTTGATTGATCGATTGATTGGCTGAGGTGAAACTGAACGTATTATCAACTGTTGCGTCCCCGCCTGTTGCACAAACGAACAAAATGTCGGTACTTTCACCATAAATCGAAGCATTCAAAGCGATAGCAAGGTTTATAGCGTTGGGCTCCAGCTGCCATCACGGCGTCACAACAATACGTGCACGCGACAAGACACGATACGGCACGTGAGCTGCTGTTGCACAGCGGGAACTCCCCCTCCCCTCCAACCCCTACAGAATCTATGCGTGTATATAGCAATGCAGGCGCGACCAATTCCGCTGGCAGTGACGCTAACTGCGTCTCGCGAGATGATACGAGACGGACGGGAAACCTTCGGCATTTGCTTGGCGCCTAGGGGAGGAGATTGAGACAGCATCAGTTTAATGCTTACTGTCCTTGACCAGCACGTGCACTACGGTGTCGTCTGCACAGAGCAGCTCGTCAACAACTCTGATTGTGCGTCGCTCACCATTGGCGCATTTGGCAAGAATATTTTTTTTTATTGCGATGAAGGCTTGCCCTTAAGGCATAATTCTTGGAGCGTATATGTGTATTATGTGTGCTGTGAGGCCTGTGTTGTGTATGAATTTAAGCAGTGTTTTGTGAAATCTGTTGTCATGTATCCAGTGGTCATAGCTGGTTGTCACACTGTAGCGGAGGCCGGCTTGCTGTAGGAGACGCGAGCGTTCCGATTGTAAACCCGTACAAGAATCGGACGGGCGAAGTTTGGCATCCGGCCTCCCCCCCGCAATCTTGAAAGTGGGCGCTTTTGTCTGCACGCTGGAAAATCCAACAACAGCTAAGACCAAATTTTCTTTGGGAATGCATTAGCCGCGTAAGTCATTCTTTTTCCTTATTGCGCATCCCTCCTGTTTGGGCAGTGAGGCTTGTATTTCGTGCCTCACCGCGAAGTGCTGTAGCAGACGACGAATAGAGTGCGCCGTACATGCTGGCGTTGCGGAGCAGGCTGGCGCGGGGCAGTTGCCGCCATAACACATTTCACGTTGCGCTTCTTGCATCTTGCCTATTGTATTGTCACGTGGTAGTGACGGTGAAGAAAGAACACAGTAGCAGTACTGTGAAAAACAAAACTAGCTTTTCTTGGGCGAACCTGTGCCCACAAAACAGGATACACTTAAAGCACAACGATAGCGGCGAACACAGTCGGCGATCGTCGAAAATCTGATCAGCGGGTCAAGCGCGTCGGCTTTTATAGATCAGTCGTCGAATGTTCTAGATTAACTGATGGGACCCGCGTGTCTTCCACAAAGTTCTACACCATTCGTGTCACGCGATGAAATCTGATAACACAAGGTTCGGCGACAACAGACACGCGGATAGAAGCGTCGATAACTTTCCAGAAACATCGGATACATTCAGGCGCATCCCTCGCTGTGCGATTACAGTTGTTAAGCGGCGAAACGTGGTCGCCCGATACAGATAAGTACACGTGTCAATACCCCCCTCTTAAAAAGCATCGACCCGATGCTGCAAACAAACGAAAGTAATAAATAAGCACCCGTAGCAAAGAAAATAACAAAGTAAGGGAAGTTCGTTAGCGTCCGTAAAACGGTTTAAGACGCACCACGTGGACTACTTCAGGTCGTGCGCGGCGCCGCTGTGAATGCGAAATGCCATCTGGCACGACCTCATAGTCGAGTGCCCTAATACGTCGGATGACCTTGTAGGGTCCGAAATAGCGTCGCAGTAGTTTCTCACTCAGTCCTCGTCGGCGTATCGGGGTCCATACCCAAACACGGTCGCCGGGCTGGTACTCGACGAAGCGTCGTCGGAGGTTGTAGTGTCGGCTGTCGGTACGCTGCTGGTTTTTGATCCGTAGGCGGGCGAGTTGTCGGGCTTCTTCGGCGCGCTGGAGATAGGTACGGACGTCAAGGTTCTCCTCGTCAGTGACGTGAGGGAGCATGGCGTCGAGAGTCGTCGTCGGGTTCCTGCCGTAGACCAGCTTGAACGGCGCGATCTGTGTTGTTTCTTGTACCGCCATGTTATAAGCAAATGTTACGTACGGCAGGACGGCATCCCACGTCTTGTGTTCGACGTCGACGTACATCGCTAGCATGTCGGCGAGGGTCTTATTCAGCCGCTCCGTAAGGCCATTCGTCTGCGGGTGGTAGGCCGTGGTCCTCCTGTGCCTTGTCTGACTGTATTTCAGAATGGCTTGGGTGAGCTCCGCTGTAAAGGCCGTTCCTCTGTCGGTGATGAGGACTTCTGGGGCGCCATGTCGAAGCAGGATGTTTTCGACAAAAAATTTCGCCACTTCGGCTGCGCTACCTTTCGGCAGTGCTTTAGTTTCAGCGAAGCGGGTGAGGTAGTCTGTCGCCACGACGATCCACTTATTTCCGGTTGTTGACGTCGGAAAGGGTCCCAGCAAGTCCATCCCGATCTGCTGGAATGGTCGGCAAGGAGGCTCGATTGGCTGTAGTAATCCGGCTGGCCTTGTCGGCGGTGTCTTACGTCGCTGACAGTCTCGGCATGTTCTGACATAATGGGCGACGTCGGCGGTCAGGCGCGGCCAATAATACTTTTGTTGTATCCTCGAGAGTGTCCGGGAAAAACCGAGGTGTCCAGCGGTCGGATCGTCATGTAGGGCGTGCAATACTTCTGGACGAAGTCCTGACGGGACAACAAGAAGGTAGTTGGCGCGGACTGGTGAAAAGTTCTTCTTCACGAGGAGATTGTTTTTAAGCGTGAAGGAAGATAGTCCGCGCTTAAATGCCCTGGGGACAACGTCGGTGTGCCCTTCCAAATATTCCACCAGGCCTTTTAGTTCCGGGTCTGCCCGTTGCTGCTCAGCGAAGTTTTCTGCGCTTATCATGCCAAGGAAGGCGTCGTCATCTTCGTCATCCTGCGGCGGCGGGTCAATGGGGGCACGTGATAGGCAATCGGCATCGGAGTGTTTTCGTCCGGACTTGTAGGTTACAGTGATGTCGTATTCTTGTAGTCTGAGGCTCCACCGCGCCAGTCGTCCTGAAGGATCCTTTATACTCGCTAGCCAACACAAAGCGTGATGGTCACTGACGACTTTGAATGGCCTGCCATAAAGATAAGGGCGAAATTTAGCTGTAGCTCAAACGATGGCGAGGCATTCCTTTTCGGTCGTAGAATAGTTGCCTTCCGCTTTTGACAGCGACCGGCTAGCGTAAGATATCACCTGTTCGACTCCGTTTTTCCTCTGGACTAGAACGGCACCGAGGCCTAGGCTACTGGCGTCAGTATGTATTTCGGTATCGGCGTACTCGTCGAAGTGCGCAAGTACCGGCGGCGACGGCATGCGTCGTTTGAGTTCTTCAAATGCGTCGGCCTGCGGCGTTTCCCACTTGAACTCAACATCACATTTAGTTAGACGTGTCAACGGCTCGGCGATGCGTGAAAAGTCCTTGACAAAGCGCCTGTAGTAGGCACACATGCCAAGGAATCTACGCACTGCCTTCTTGTCCGTGGGCTGCGGGAACTTTGCGATGGCAGCTGTTTTCTGCGGATCGGGGCGTACTCCGGATTTACTGATGACGTGGCCTAGGAACAGAAGCTCGTCGTAAGCGAAGCGGCATTTTTCTGGCTTCAGAGTGAGCCCTGATGACTTGATGGCCTCTAGTACTGTGGCAAGCCGCCTAAGATGATCGTCGAAATTTCCGGCGAATACAACGACGTCATCCAAGTAAACGAGACAGGTCTGCCATTTCAATCCCGCTAAAACCGTGTCCATCACGCGCTGGAACGTTGCAGGCGCCGAGCACAGTCCAAATGGCATAACCTTGAACTCGTAGAGGCCGTCTGGGGTGATGAAGGCGGTCTTTTCGCGATCTCTTTCGTCGACTTCTATTTGCCAATAGCCAGACTTGAGGTCCATCGAGGAGAAGTACTTAGCGTTGCAAAGCCGATCCAATGCGTCGTCTATCCGTGGAAGGGGGTATACGTCCTTCTTCGTGATCTTGTTCAGACGACGATAATCGACGCAGAAACGTAGGGTTCCGTCCTTTTTCTTCACCAGGACAACAGGGGATGCCCACGGGCTTTTCGACGGCTGGATGATGTCGTCGCGCAGCATTTCGTCGACTTGTTCTCCTATAGCTTCGCGTTCTCGCGGCGAAACTCGGTAAGGGCTTCGGCGGAGTGGTCGAGCGTACTCCTCGGTGATTATGCGATGCTTGGCGACTGGTGTTTGTCGAATCCTCGATGTCGTCGAAAAGCAGTGTTTGTATCGTCGGAGCAGACTTCTGAGCTGCTGTTGCTTAATCACTGGGAGACTTGGATTAATGTCGTAGTCTGGTTCGGGAACCGTGGTCGTCGGGGTAGATGTGGCGGAATCCGAGAGGACAAACGCATTACTGGTTTCCACAATTTCCTCGATGTACGCGATCGTCGTGCCCTTGTTGATGTGCTTGAACTCCGGGCTGAAGTTTGTCAGCAACACTTCAGTTTTCCCTCCATGCAGTCGAGCGATCCCTCTTGCGACGCAAATTTCACGGTCTAGCAGGAGGCGTTGGTCACCTTCGATGACACCTTCTACGTCAGCGGGTATTTCGGTGCCGACCGAAATAACAATGCTGGAGCGGGGTGGGATGCTCACTTGGTCTTCGAGCACACTCAAGGCGTGGTGACTATGAGGGCTCTCCGGTGGTATCGCTTTATCTTCCGACAGCGTTATTGACTTCGACTTCAGGTCGATGACTGCGCCGTGTTGGTTCATGAAGTCCATACCGAGAATTACATCTCGAGAACACTGTTGGAGGATAACGAAGGTGGCAGGGTAAGTCCGGTCATGAATGGTTATCCTTGCCGTGCAGATTCCAGTCGGCGTAATCAGATGTCCTCCAGCGGTGCGAATTTGAGGGCCTTCCCATGCAGTCTTAACCTTCTTCAACTGGGCGGCGATGTGTCCACTCATGACGGAGTAATCAGCACCGGTGTCCACTAAGGCGGTAACTGCGTGGCCGTCGAGAAGCACGTCGAGGTCGGTGGTTCTTTGTCTGGCGTTGCAGTTAGGTCTTGGCGTCGGATCACGGCTGCGTCGTGTTGAACTGAAACTGGAACGTCGCGTCGTCAAGTCGTCTTTCGTCGGTGTAGTCTTGGCTTGCTGACTTCGTCGGGACGGCGGCGTGTCGTCATTAGGTCGTCGAAATGGTTTCTTCATCGACTTCGTCGGCGGCGGAGGATCTTCGTCAGTTCGACGAACAGCAACCGCACCTCCATCGGTTGCTGCTTTTAGTTTTCCGGATATGGGCTCGCAGAGCGGCCCCGAGCTGGACCAGTGTACGGTCGGCGCTGCGGTGACAGGTAGCGGCCTGGTGACGGTGAACGGGATGGCCGTCGAGGGCTCCACTGAGTAGCGGCGAGGTAATCGGCGATGTCACGTGGGCGCTCGCCAAGCTGTGGGCGCGGCGCGTTGACGGCGAAACCTCGCAGTCCCATCTCCCGGTACGGACATCGTCGGTAGACGTGACCCGCTTCTCCGCAGTGGTAGCAGAGCGGGCGGTGGTCATGAGCACGCCAAATGTCCGTCTTCCTCGCGTAGGTGCGCTGGGCGACGGGTGGTCGTGCTGGCGGCGGCGGCGGCGGACGACGAAACTGCGGCGTGACAGGGCCCTGGCGCGGTCGCGGAGGGGGTCCTTGACGGCGTGCGACGGCGGCGTAGGTCATCGCTTGCGGCTCACGCTGCGGCGATTCAGGGGCTACTCCAAGTTGTTGTTGGAGCTCCTCACGCACGGCGTCGGCAATCGAAGTCACTTGAGGCTGTGATGATGGGAACAGCTTTTGTAGCTCCTCCCGCACGACAGCTCGGATAGTCTCGCGTAGGTCGTCGGCGGCCAGTGACTGAACTCTGGCGTAGTTTGTCGAGGTCGTGCGGCGGTCGAATTGCCGGTTTCGCATCTCGAGTGTCTTCTCGATGCTGGTGGCCTCGCGAAGAAACTCGTCGACGGTCTTCGGTGGGCTTCGTACCATTCCGGCAAAAAGTTCCTCCTTCACACCACGCATGAGAAGGCGGACTTTCTTCTCTTCGGGCATATCCGGGTCGGCGTGGCGGAAGAGACGTTTCATTTCTTCCGTGAAGATAGCAACGTTCTCGTTCGGTAGCTGCACTCGGGCGTCCAGCATGGCTTCGGCCCTTTCCTTGCGCACGACGCTTGTAAAGGTGCGCAGGAAGCTGCTACGGAAGAGGTCCCATGTCGTTAAGGTCGACTCCCGGTTCTCAAACCACGTTCTGGCGGCGTCTTCTAAGGCGAAGTAGACATGCCGCAGCTTGTCGTCGGAGTCCCAGTTGTTGAATGTCGCGATTCGCTCGTAGGTCTCCAGCCAGGATTCCGGGTCTTCAGTCGCTGCTCCATGGAAGGTCGGTGGGTCCCGGGGTTTTTGTAAGATAACGGGGGACGCTGGGGCAGCCATTGAGGTTGTCTTGACCACGATCTTCTTTGTCGCCTCAGGTAGAAGTCCGTGCTCTGGGGGCAGTCCTTTCAGTCTGCGGCTAGTACGCTGGTCTTGGGCGGTGTCGGTTTTGTCCTCGGGCTTCGGGCTTGCATGGCGGCTTTGCGGGGGCGTTCGGTACATTAACGCACTAGCACCTCCACCAGATGTCACGTGGTAGTGACGGTGAAGAAAGAACACAGTAGCAGTACTGTGAAAAACAAAACTAGCTTTTCTTGGGCGAACCTGTGCCCACAAAACAGGATACACTTAAAGCACAACGATAGCGGCGAACACAGTCGGCGATCGTCGAAAATCTGATCAGCGGGTCAAGCGCGTCGGCTTTTATAGATCAGTCGTCGAATGTTCCAGATTAACTGATGGGACCCGCGTGTCTTCCACAAAGTTCTACACCATTCGTGTCACGCGATGAAATCTGATAACACAAGGTTCGGCGACAACAGACACGCGGATAGAAGCGTCGATAACTTTCCAGAAACATCGGATACATTCAGGCGCATCCCTCGCTGTGCGATTACAGTTGTTAAGCGGCGAAACGTGGTCGCCCGATACAGATAAGTACACGTGTCAGTATTCAGACCGTAAAATCATCGTTTAGAAAAAGAAATAAACAGAATATAAAGCAAGGTTTATTAGCAACGTTTCCTAAATTTTTCAACAGCACTCTGCATTTACAAGGAAGCGGTGCAGCATGAGTGCAAAGTGTTGCTAATGTTTAACCTTTCTGGCTCACTAAAAGTGTTACGAACATTAATTGAACGCTCGTAATTTTTGTTTGTTTGGGAGGCCTTTATTGTGCGACTCGTATGTTGGTTTCGCCTGGTGTCTTCAGTGAACTAAACGAGGCACCTTCTTTATGTTTGGTAACAATAACGACGATGTAATGTTTTGTGTGTATAGGGAAAGTTCGAAGTGGGTGGGCACATGAGGCTGTTTTAATGTATATATTACGTGTGTTTGTGTTCTAGAGCGTTTTGATGAACGGGGCATAATTTACCCTGTTGACCTGGCAGAACTACAAAGGCCATCATAGTCAAAGTTAGTTCGACTTCGCGCGGCCATCTGCTAGCCGCCTGGTTAGGTCAGATGGTAGATCGGCTGCCCCGCAAAGGCGGTGGTCCCGGGTTCGAGGTCCGGACCGGGACGAATTTTTCTCCAAGTGCGACGCTTTCCTTTCGAGGAACTACAATGGGTTTCCTTTGTAGCAGTTGCCATGATTGGGCGGATGTATCATTTCATCTTTATTACTTACTTCTCTCCACCTTGCGGGTTTCCGCAGAACTATTACATCCCTCATCCTCATCGAAGTAGGAGGAGGAGGAGGAGGAGGAGGAAGAGGATGGAATTATGCCGGTGCGCCGAGTAAAGTAAAAAAAAACTGAACGTTGAAAAAATTGGGAGCGAGGCCGCCTAAGTAAAGAACAAAACAAATATAGCAACAAATGATGGAATGTTTTCATTTAAAAACCTTTGCGACAATAAACCGCCTGCATCATCAACCAATGCTAAAGAAAGAAAAACCCAACGGGTAACACAAATGCTTGGAACTTAGAACTTACAGCATTTAAACACAAACGAACACTCGAACTCACTGCGCCCAAGAAAATCAAATAAAAAACATGCGCTGCCAATGCAGTTCTTCAGCAGAGTTTTCTACATATTAAAGTTACTCGACTCGTTGTTGATACATCAATGAAACTTCAGGTGCAACAGCAGGAACCCTTGGTGGAATGTATATAATCCCAGCTGCGGAGTTCTTTGAAGAATCTGGCTCCATTGAGACTGATGTTTTGCTGTACCTTGCCATATTTATGAAAAACCAAACCGTGGTTCCTGCTTGCCATGAATACGTTAAATATATTTGTGGCGAAACCACATGCACGCCACGGGTGACCTTGCGCAATCAGGCTTTTCAAGGTGACGTGTCTACGCCTCGTATCTCTTGCAAAACTCCGGTGTCGTGGACACACACGCACACGCGCGAAGCCATAACCGTCAGGTCATGACCACACGCACGCTTTTTTCGCGCCAAAGTCGCCGTATGAAACATCTGGCGAGGGCTTCACCTGCCAGCTCCTCGCATTCTTAATGACCTCGTGACAGATTGCACTTTGAGACGCGGCGTTATACTGGACTGTCTTCAAGATGTGCCCGTATTGATTCTAAAAGATTATATGTTCACGAGGTTGAAAAGCCGGCGTACTCCGCAATAAGCGGTTACAAAAATCATCATCAGCCTCTTCTAAGTTCTAAGCCTCTTCAAGTCGAAGTACTTAAGATAAGGTGGAGTAAATAAGTGAATTAGGTTGAAGTAAAGTGAATGAAAATGAAGTGGAATGAAGTAGATTAAGATTGGTAAAAATACAACAACGTGGATGAATATGGATTAACGTGGATTAAAGTAGGTGCAGATTAGACCGAGGGGGATTAAGGTTTATTAGTGTAAAATTATGAAGTACAATTGATAATCTGTGACATCGTGTGTCATGCAAGTAACCACTTACGTAATTCATAATGCTTTCTTATTGAAATCAAATAAGGATACTTAAATGACTGCCATTCATTTGTCGTCCGCCGTAGTAGCGTTGTAGAGCTCTGGCGTAGCGCTGTTGAGCTCCAGGTCATAGGCTCAATTCAGGCCATGGCGGTGGCATATCGATGGCGGCGAAATGCAAAAGTGCTCGTGCACGTACACTCGGGTGCACGGTAAAGAACTCGAGGAGGTCAACATCATTTCGGAATCACTCCCACTGCAGCCGGCACATCTTTTATTCAGATCAGAATTTTGGCACCTGCAACCCCAGAATTTATTTTTTATTGTGCTTTCTTCCACTGACAAGTGCCTACAAAGTGGTTGACGCCCTCCCATAAGGCCAATGCGCTATCAAGAAACAAAGAAGGGTGTGGGAGGGGTGCATAATCCATAGAAGTCAAACGATCCTTGCTCTGATCCGCACTTGCGTCACTACACTCGGAAAAGCCTGTTATTATACAGCTTTAGCATAGCGTTTGCTGTACCAAATGTAAACGTATAACGCACGTAGAGAAATTGCGTTGTCCTCTTTGCGCATGTTCGGTATATACTCTATTTGGTTTCCATTGTTTACGTGCACTACGTGAACGTGCGTTATGCAATGTTTACACGCGCCGAAAGACAGCGTTGTCAAACATGGTGGCCCCCATGGGCCCTACTTCCGCGTGAATTCTTGTGATGGCAACGCCAGTGCCTCTTTCGTAGCACAGTGGCAGTGCACTTCGATCCATGGCGTCACGCTAGCATTGCCAATCTAACGGGGATGCGCCCGAGTCAATGGCCATGATATTGAAGTCACCACTTTAAGGCTACGCTTGCCATCAAGCATTGCCAGAAACTGTTCAAACGAGTTCCCGCCTCTTCTGTTCTCACCTGAATTGTTAGATATCAAAGCTTAGCGCGTCCAACTTCTGAGGTCGTTCGGTGATTCTGGCGTCCGTAGGCCCAACAAGACGCGTCGACATGGAAACGACACGATGGGCTTTAGTAGGCTGTCTTGGTTCGGATATGTTTGGCGCGAAGCATTGGACGCGCACTCTCTTGTACCGCCTTCCTTACGTTATGCTCTCCCTCAATTTGTACTAAAGGTATGGAAGGGACGGGAAACCATAACGTTCAGTAATGGCGCTTGCGTTTATCGATAGGTAAGGCGAGAAAGGCTGTTATATAACTGTCCGTTATTGCCGCACTGTTCATTCGGGGTGATGTGTAAAAGCCGACAAGTTGCAAAGGCTTTGAAAGTTATCCTAATGCATCAATTTGTTAAAAAAAATAAACAATTGCCTTCATGATGTAGATCTTCCCTTCCGCTTAATGGCGTTTTCTGGTTGCTTGCCTGACTGATTAAAGGGAACTTCAAAATATTGGTACCAACAAACCGAAACTGGCCGTTTCAACCTGAGGCGAAACATTGAAAGCGATAGCAAGGCTTAGCGTTGCTATGGTGGCTTAGCCACCATAGCGTTGCTTTCGAGCTGCCATCACGGCGTCACAGCAATACGCGTACGCGACAAGACAGGATGCGGCACGCGAGACATCTGATGCTGCACAGAGGGAACTGCATGCCCTCCCCTCCCCCCCCCCCCCCAGAATCTATGCGTGTATATAGGAATGCAGGCGCGACCAAAACCGTTGGCAGTGACGCTAACGGCGTCTCGTGAGATCATACGAGATGGACGGAAATCCTTCGGTGTTTGCTCGGCGCCTAGCGAAGGAGATTGAGACAGGATCAGTTTAATGCTTACTGTCCTTGACCAGCACGTGCGCTACGGGCAGCTCGTCAGCAACTCTTGATTGTGCGTCGTACACCATTGGCGCATTTGGCAAGAGTCGGACGGGGCGAAGTATGGCGTCCCCCCCCCCCCCCCCCCCCGCAATTTTCAAAGTGGGCGCTTTCATCTGCACGCTGGAAAATCCAACAACAGCTAAGGCCCAGTTTGCTTTGTGAATGCTTTAGCCGCGTCATCCACCACATACAGGCTGGCGTCGCGATGTAGGCTGGCGCTGGGCAGTTCCTGCCATAAGAGTTCATGCTTCGCTTCTTGCATCTTGCCTAGTGCATTGGAATCGTAAAACCATATTAGGAGACACAAAATTAGCTTCCTATATCCAACCTATGGACGAGGGATTCTAAATTATTATAATCAGCTTCGCTCAACGATGGCGTGCCTCGTGGCACAAAATTGTTGGATTATCGAGTACCGCAACTATTGAATCTGTATCTGGAGTGACCATATTTAAATTTTACGTATTAAAAAAAAATAAGGCATCCGTTTCCGATTGCATAATTCTTATCCTTGAGCTGGATTATTCGGAGAGGCGTACGTTACTAGCACGAGTAATAGAAACACAATGTGTGTAACTAACTAACCGTAATTCCCTAACGAACTTTTTGTTTAATTACTTTACCCCCCATATTGCCATTTCCGCATTGTAGCCGGTGAGTTTGCAGGACGTCTCTCGTTGAAATGTATTTCTTCGATGACACAAATTTCGACATCTCATTTCCCAAAGTTTGGGACGAAATTCATGGGCTTTCCAGTTACTTTTGTGCTTTAATGCGTAGAAGAGTGTTTTTTTTAAAGGTACATGACACGACTGTGAACCTTTAGGCCAGTTTGAGGACGCATATCTCCAAACTGATGGCATTGTAGAAATTCATTCTGGGTAGACCCGCTTTGCTAGTTCACCAGGTACATTTCGTAAATTACAATATGTGCTATAAAGCAAATAATTTAAAAGTAAAATAGTTATTTTTTGGTCATTTGTTGATGGACGTGGGACGGCGTATTAAAAACCACGGAGGCCAGCTCGGCGGTAAGGACACGCCCTGTAGAGGTGATTGGTTTCCCCGCAATTGCAACACAAGGGCCTCCGGTCTGCAGTGCGCCATACGTCGCTCTTGCGGGGTGGTCGTGTTTCAGCCATGAATGGCGTGCGGCGAGGCCTGAAGTCGCCAGTTGCTTGTTCAACGGCGCGCACACTATGAAAGTCCGGGACGTTGCGCACATCGTAAAAAGTCGGGGACAACGAACTTCGCGCAGCTTCCGCATACCACATGCGAGGCTGTGGCTGCCGTACCTCATGTTGTGGTGTCTCGCGTCACTCTGGGACTTGTACTGCCTGCCTGATTTCCTCCCGGACGACCTCAGCCAGAGCGAGTGGCGGTACCGATACGGGAGCCACCTGAAGCTTTTGAAGCTCTTCTCGCACAACAAGCCTAATGAACTCCCGCAAGGCGTCGGTATTGTCCAAGGGCACAGCGAGATGGCCATGCGACAGGCTCGACAAGTCGCGGCTGTACTGCCTTGTTCGCTGCTGCCGTGCCTTTTCCATTGATATGGCTTCCGCAAGAAACTCTGCAGCGGTCTTTGGTGAATTGCGTATTAGACCAGCGAATAACTCTTGCTTGACGCCGCGCATCAAGTTCCTGAGCTTCTTTCCTTCCGGCATGGAGGGATCCGCGCGTCGGAAAAGTCGGCACATATCTTCAACAAACATTGTGACGCTTTCGTTCGCCCGCTGTACTCTCGACTGAATTGCAGATGCAGCTCGCTCCTTGCGATCGAGGCTGGCGTACGTGCTGATTAGCTGCCATCGGAATTCGTCCCATGTCGATAGGGCCACCTCACGGTCCTCAAACCATATCCACGCATAGTCCTCGAGGGCAAAGTAGGCGTCGCGTAGCTTGCGCTCTGGAGTCCAGCCATTGTATTCTGCGACACGCTCAAAGTGATCGAGCCAGTCCTCTGGCCGTGGGGATTCACGGCTGGTTGAGGACGAGCACGGTCGGCGTCGTTGAGGTAGATGATGGAACCAACGTACTCATCCTTCTGACTTGGTTGGGTAGCGGCTCGTGCTCAGGTGGCAGTCCTTGAAGTCGGCGGCTGGTCCGTACGTGTACAGGACTCAGCTCGACCGGACTTCGTACTGGGCTTGTAGACGGTGTTCGATCGGGGAGTGGTAGCATGTACCCCGCACCTTCACCAGAAAAGTGTAACGTAGGTTGGAGATGGAGTGTTACAAAAGAGACATTTCGCTTGTTGTTGTTGTTGTTGTTGTTGTAGCCTGTGGCACGTGTGGCTCCTACCCACGATGGGGGATTGGCCAAGAAATGGATGGATTATTCCAAAATATTTTATAGCATAAATTTCCTATTATCTATGGGAATAGCATTGAATAGGGTTGAATAACCGGCTAAAATAAAATCAGGAAGGTGCTGTTGAATGGGAAATAATTAATTTAAAAGTAATAATAAAAAATAGAATTTAGCAGGGCATTCGTTTAGATTCTGTAAGGAATGTTTGGACAGCGAAGCATGCATCCCTGTGGCTGAAACCCAAAGTGGACGCCCCGAACGAAAGAATTGCAGGTTCTGTCAAATCCAGGCCAATTCTTCTAAATGGCATCTCCAACAATCTTTTTCTTAACGCAGCAAAGCGGCGACAAGATAGAAGATAGTGCTGTATCGTCTCCTCCTCCTCACAAAAAGAACAAAGGGGAGAGGGAACCAAACCCGACCTGTGTAAATAGAAATTTAGGGAGGGAATGCGGCAGCGTAATTTGGTGAGGCAGACCTCAAGCATCTTTGTATAACAAGAATCGCTATGCCAGGGAAATGCCAGGTGTTTATACTCTGGAGAAGCTGTCAAATGTGGGTTTGATAAGGCTGATCTAATTGATCTCATCCGAAATCTTGCCGCCGTGATCTGTGCTGTCACTGGTAGAATAGGAAGAATAGGGCCGGCTAGTGATGCATGTGCCAGTGAATCGGCAGTTTCATTAAAAAACAAACCTTTATGACCAGGCACCCAAATCAAATGAATACGTAGCACATGGGCAGGAACTAGTAAGTGGAAGAGTTTCAGCATGGGTGACTCCTTAGTAGCGGTAAGGCAAGAGCAAACAGAAAGGGAGTCAGTAAGAATAGCAGCCGTTGTAATCATTGGGTCTAATTTACGTAAAGCTAGGATTACTGCTAACAACTCGGCCAGAAAAATAGGCACAAAATCAGGCAATCTTAGAGAAAAAGACCAGTCGAGCGCAGGACAAAATATTCCAATGCCAGCTTTTTCCTCGCACTGTGAGGCATCTGTTGCAATGATGATGTTTGTGTCTAGGGTGCTTAGGTGGTCTTGCAACATGGCGTTTAAGATGCCGTAAGGGAGTAGTTTCGCGTGGTTCGGGAAAATGTCGTCGAACCTGATCTCTGGGTAATTTGAATGCGTATTATTAGGAAGCACATCACGAATTTGTAAATTTAGTGGGTCAAGTAATGTTTGCACAAATATAATCTGTGGTCTATGGAACCTGGGCCAATGAACAGGAAAAAATAATTCTGGATCGGAGATAAAAATAATTTGAGGACGGTTTAATGGTGATTCATATAGTCTTAAGAAGGTCTGAACAGTCAGAAGGTGAAATCGGCATAATATGGGTGGGATTCGTGCTTCCATGTATAATACGGCATTTGCAACGTATTTTGGAAGGCCTAAGCACAGACGTAGTGCCTCTCGTTCTAACAAAACTAGCGGCCGAAGCTTGTATGATGGAACACCTGAGAATAAAACACATCCAAATTCTAACACCGGACGAACGTACATTTTATATACCATCAAGAGGGATTTTCTGCGCATACCTGTTCTTCGATTGCTTAACTTGCGCAAAATGCCCATTGTACGAGCTCCTTTTGTCGCAATATATTCAATATGAGGCCGCCAGTTAAGATTTCCGTTGTAAATAACTCCAAGGTACTTTAGTGACTCTACTTGTGGAATATCTTCGAGATGGTAGTTCAGCGATATGTATACTGGGTCTTTAACTGGAAAAACAAGTATAGCACATTTATTAGCATTCAGGTTTAAGTGTAAGCTATCCAGCCAGTGTTCCAGTTCCCTTAGATACGACTGCAAAATTTCGTAAAGAGAGTATATGTCACTAGCCATACCAAAAAAGGCAATGTCGTCAGCATAAACGTAGGTACTGACTCCTGGGTGAACGGGGATTGTGCTCATTAAAATATTGAATAATACTGGTGAGAGTACCGATCCCTGAGGCACACCTCTTGTTTGCTTATGTTTTCTAGAAGAATAGCCGCTTCTAAAACAATAGAATTCCCTGGCTTTTAAAAATTCATGCACCCATGCTACAATATAGCCTGGAAAACAATGGCTCTGTAACCGATCTGTTAAAATTGTGTGTTCAATGCTGTCATAGGCTTTACATATATCTAATGTAACTAAAGCTGCGTACTGCTTTTTCTGTCTGGCGATGTTAATTCGACTTTCAAGGTCTACATGCGCGTGCCATATCGAATAGCCAGATCGAAATCCAATTTGGCAAGGACTCAACAATTGATTTCCGACAATAAACTCCAATATGTGTCCGAGAAGCACTCTTTCAATGAGCTTCACTATGTTTGATGTCAACGCAATTGGTCTGATGTTGTCGATGGTGTACCCTGCCCCTTGCTTTTTAAGTAACGGAATGATTTTGGCGATCTTCCATTCTTGTGGAATCCATGCATTGCTAACAGAGTAGTTTACCAAGTTCAGAAGCTCACGTGGCGCTTCTTGAAAGAAAATCTTTAACATTGCATTTGTTATTCCGTCCGGGCCAGGCGCTGTAGTTGGCAACTGCAACATAACTTGTGCTACTTCCGAATAGGAGATCTCTTTGTAGTCCGATAATACAGGAGTAAAAACAGAAGCTTGAAGGCGCGTTGCGAACCGGCTCTCCAATCCTTTAGCCAATAGCTCTAAGGACTCCTGCATTTCCTGCGAGGTATAGACGATTGAGTCTACATTAACGCTCATTGGGAGTCTGTTTCGAAACCGAAGGTAATTAAATAAAGCACGTTTGTTTTTGGATTTAGATAGGTAATCGAAATGGTTTTTATCGTACTCATCTTTTGCGTGTTTAATAGCACGTTTGAAAGTTGCAGAAATAAACTGATAATCTTTCCAATTTTGTGGGCTCTGATTATGTAGAAGTTTTTTCCAAGCAGCTTTCCTGCGTCGATAAACTCCTGTGCACTCACTGTTCCACCAAGGACTAGATGGGGAATGCTTAGCGGTCTGAATTGCATGGCGGGCCAGAAGAAGAGCGCGCAGCTTACGCACTTCATCGTCTTTCATGGGGCTGACCTTTGCGCGCGCCGTTCTGCGGCGCCAGAGCCCCACATCTTCGTGTCAATATATATATATATATATATATATATATATATATATATATATATATATATATATATATATATATATATATATATGTATATATATAATGTCTGTGTGTGTGTGTGTGTGTGTGTGTGTGTGTGTGTGTGTGTGTTTACCAAAATGTCCTTCATTTCCAGGATTCCAACTTCAATCGGTAAAGGTTCACTTGCCCTCTCGCGTTCCTTTCTATAGAAGTGATTTCGGCTTTCTCTCAAGCTGACCAACGAACAATGCATGAATGAAGTGGTGGTAACTGGTGGTTACCGCCGCTTGACTCATTCATTCTTAGTTGGTCAGTCAGTTATTCAGTCGATGTCTATTTAATCCATTAATCGATGAACTCATCAGATCATCAAGAAGTAGAGAGTTCCGCTCGTTGTAGTAAGCCGTCGGATGGACAAGCAATGAGCTTTCGCCTTTTGCAGTGCGTAGTTGATTGTACCACATTTTGTGGTTATCATACCTTGTGTATATAACGGTTAAAATCACTAGATGTTTAAAAAAAATCCAAGCAGCGACGTACAACTCTTCCAGCGTGGCGACGTGCTATGTTTTCCCTTAGGCGGCGTACCAGATCCCTTTTTGATGGAAGGCAACAAAGACATTGACTTCGGAAGAGTAGAACTTTGGGACAGGTGGTGATGCATGTTGCACCACGGTGAAGCATTAATGACGGGACCAAAGAAAGGCGAGTGTTGTGGTCTTGCAACCCAACTTTTCGTTCGCCGCTTCGCCATTTCTTAAAGGCTGTCTTCGTCAAAGGCGATATCTTGACGCGAAACAAGACATGGGATTCGTCACTGTGAATGGATAAGTTAGAAAACAGAGACGCACAATAGAAGCCCACGGTCTTAATCCACGTTTGCTGCCTTCTTCTCCTTATTTAAGTCTCTCATCGCTCTGGTCTGCTCCTTGTGAAGACCAATTATGGAATCGCATGATGTCGCCGAAGCCAACGCTTTGGGAAGGGTACTCGCCGACGCCAGCGCAGTAACTGCGTCCGCGTTGTGGTGAGGTTGAACTACTTCTTTATGTACGCGTAGTTCCCCCTCTCCCACCATCAATGGGCGAGGAGGAGGAGAACATGGTGGAGCGCCGAGTAATGTAACGAAAGTGCTAGCCTCAAAAAGGAAGGGGGGGGGGGAGATCGACCAGGAAAGAAAAAAAAAGATCAACCAAAGAATGAAGAATTTAGACATAAAACAACTAAAGTGTAATCCAAATAAACGCTTAAAATTTATAACCCACGCCATTTAAACAAATTCAAACACTTACAATGACAGCCTTGAAGATAGTCAAATAAAAGGCATGCGTCGCCTATGAAGTTCTTTATCACAACTTCTTGCACATCTTGGTAGCACCACTACCTTCTAATATATTAATAAAGGCTTAGTTATAAAACTTGGAAAGCTAAGCGGAATGTGCATAATGACAGTTATGGTGCTGTTTGAAGCATGTGGCTCCATTGGAAGTATCTGAATTCCGCCGTCGGTGTTGGCACCAACCTCGATACATACCTCTATGAATAAGAAAATATCAACGACCAACCCCGCTTGCTATCGAGGAAAGTATCTTGTATGCTTCGACACGTGATTTTCGGCAATTGCGACTTCCTCTGGTTCCAGTTAGTAGCCCTGTGCAGCCTCCGTACAGGGCCTTCGCGCAGCAGTGTCCGAAACGACAGCATCGCAAAATGCTAGCTGTCGCGTGAGAAGAATGCGAAGACGCTGTCTTTATCACGAGTGTCATCGCCACGGTGGTACCGAACCACTGTCAGGATTTTACCACTTCGTTAAGCGCGAGGCACGTGATATGATTTTGCATGCGATCCCCCGTAAACCGCGGCGGGGTCCGAATTGCAGCAAGCGACGATTTCGGAGGCATGACACGAACGTTTTAAAAGTATACCAGAACTTACCACCGCTAACTATGCCACGGCAAACTCATATTATGATGATTGTGACATTCCGACAACTTCTGGCACGCACGTGACGGTTGGCATTGAAGAACCAAACTTATCAACGTGACGTTTCTATGCCTCGTATCTCTTGCAAGCGAGCAATTTCGTGGATGGCGAACTTGTGCACGCACTTCGGGATGTCCAATGCTGTAACCGCGAGGTCACAACCGCACGTATGAGTCTTTCGCGCCAAAGTCGCTCTTTGATACATCTGGCTTGTCTGCGACATGCCAGATTCTCCCGTTCTTAATTACCTGGAGACAGCTAGCACTTTGAGACACTGCACTTTCTTCAACATCGGCCCATATTATTGCGAAAGCATCACATGTCGCATGAGGCAAATGATTCGGTGTGGTTGTCCGCAACGAGCAGTTACAAATGTCATCATCAGCGTTTTGTAAGTTAGTACAAGAAGGAGTACGGTGACTTAACGTAAAGTGAATTAAGGTGACGTAAAAGGAATGAGGTTGAAATAAGTTGACTTAGGCGGCTTAAGGTGAGTTAAAGTGGATTAAGGTTGTTGCATATTAGGGCATGGTGAATTAAGGTTTGTACAAATTAGAGCAAGATGTAGTTAGATGGTTTAAAGCGGATTAAGGTGGATTGAGGTGAATGATGGTGGTTCAAATTAGAGCCAGGTATCTTACTAGCTTTAAACAGGAACAACCCCTTAAAGTGATTGCGTTCAAGGG
Organism: Dermacentor albipictus; assembly: GCF_038994185.2. Classification (NCBI taxonomy): domain Eukaryota; kingdom Metazoa; phylum Arthropoda; class Arachnida; order Ixodida; family Ixodidae; genus Dermacentor; species Dermacentor albipictus. Next base: position 364,076 of record NW_027225599.1, read on the forward strand.
AATCAAATAAAAGGCATACGCTGTTTGAATTCTTTATTACAGCTTCCTACATATTAAGGTTGCGCAATTTTTTCATAATATAATGATGACATTTTAGCTGCAATACTTGGAAAGCTGGGCGGAATGTGTATGAATGCTATAGAGCTGTTTGAAGCATTTGGCGCCATGAAGAGCGCGATCCTGCATTCAGGGTGCGCACGCTACATTATTAAGGCGAAACCCTTAAATCTGTTTGTTTCAATGTCGCTTTGTGAAGTACAGCAAATATCACATGACCGAAACAAGACCAGAAGCGAACCAAACCTTGTGTAGCCGTGCATGAGGTATGATGAGTGATTAGAGAACGTAACAATCGAATAGTGATGGGATTAAGGTAGATGAGGGTGGATGAAAGTTGAGAAAGGGGGATTAGAAAAAGTAGTAATGCATTTTGGATTGTATTAGGGTATATTAGGGTTGATAAAGGTTGATTAAGAGGGATAACGGTGGATTACGATAATTTATAGTGGATTAAAATCGATTGAGGTGGAATAAGGTCGGGTAAAGTGGAATAAGGTGGATGAAGAAAGATTAGGGTGGATATAAGGAAGACCAAGGTCAATTAATCTGTATTAAGGTGGATTACATTGTATTACTATCGAAGAATGTGGATCAGGGAGGCTTAAGGTGCGTTAGTGTGAATAAGGTGGATTAGGGTGGATTATGATGGAATTAGGCGGCCTAAAGTGAATTACAGAACGCTTTACAAAGCTTTCGCGTTCGCATTTCTTATGCGATAGCTCAGTCTAAATCATATCAAATCTGTTTAAACACCTCGGTGTCATCATGTCAACGAACTTAACATGGAATCAGCACATAGAATTCATCTCCAGCAAGGCGAGAAAAACACTAGGACTAATACGTAAAACACTCTACATGGCGACGCCTGACACGAAGCTTCTGGTGCTAAAATGGAACTGTTGCTGACACCCTGGGAAAGTTTATTATTCTGATAAAATAGGGTAGGTTACCAAAAATAAACGATGCGTAAATTTGCCCACGTGGACCCAAATCAAGGAGAACCTGACGTACGTACCGTTCACCCTGCGGCATTTTCGGTGCATTTCACAACGCGACAGGAAAGGCGGGCTTATCCGATGGAAGAGCGCTAACTTTCAGATGTTATACATCAGCTAATGGAGCCACGCATTCAGTCACGCTACATCGTATTATATATTTTAACACTCACACTGGCGAACATATGACGATATGGGAACAAGCGGCACAGCAAGTGCGCGCGACGTCCTCATTATCTTCTCTCTTTGAGCCGATGCAGCGAAAAGAAGTAGACGCTGCAGGACCCTCACCCTAGTGAAGAAGGAGCGGTGCTGCTGAGCGGTGTGGAAGGAAAAAAAGACATTGAGGCCGAATTTGTAGCAATACGCACTCTAGGACGGCGATATGTAGGTTCGAAGGAGTTTGCGGTGATGTGTGTGCTCCTCGATTCATTGTCTAAATGAGCCAATATAAGACGGCCAATAGATACGGTGTCTTCGCGCCCTCTGATCATCACTGTAAAGTGTTTGGGCGTTCGGTTGAGTACCCTGAAGGGGCCGTCGTATGGTGGTTGTAGCGGAGCACGGACATGCGTCTCGGCGTATGAAGACGTGTGTGCAGTCACTGAGGTGCGGGCTGACAAACGTGTTCTGACGAGTGGGGCGAACAGACGGCCAAACAATGGCGTCCATCATTTCTCGGAGCCGGCTTGCGTAGGTGGTGATTTCAAAGGGTACAACAATATAGGTGCTGTTAGTTTGCTGGACAACAAATTACACATTCACGTAAACGATGCCGTATCTCTATATGAGATGGGATAAATAAATACGGTACGCTTTTACCGTATCCGTGTACACGCGGCTGGTGGCACCGTGGCTATGACCGCCCATTGGAGGGCACTAGGTTGTGGGCTTGTTTACCGACCACGACGGCAGCGTGCAAGGACGCCCTAGTCCTGAGATTAAGCTGCTCGTCAAGTGACAAGCTCAGAAATGTGCTACACGTTAAAAAGAGCTGTCCTGCTAACCGACATGCCCCATGCTGCATGCACAACAATATGTCGTCCTCGATGACGTCACTGGAAACTCCGCCTATGTCATCTGTTTTCTTTATCTGAGCAGTTTTCATCATCGCGGCACACTGTTGTGCAGATTCCGTGATCATACTTGCACTATCCCGCAGATCATAAATTTCTCTACCCTTTTTGAGGCTGCTCAATAAACGGAAGACTCAAGATCATCAACAACAACAACAAAAACCCATGACTTTTAAACGTAGCTTTTCGGTTGGCTTTTCTCTTTACCATGTGTCTTCTTTTTGATATGGCTAGCAAAGTTTACTTTTTTCCTGACTTTTCAGGCTTGTGAAATTTGATTTATCCGCTGTATAATAAATTTGCGGCATTTGCTTCGCTGACATATCCTTTCGTCCTAAATAGTTTTTTTCTCAGTCTTTTTCCCACTACGTTCTCCTTAGTTTTTAACTTGATATTTAAAAAAAGATTTCCGCATGATAAGACGAGAACCAGTCAGTTGCTTCATACTTTACCGTTGTTGTAGAGGGGCCGTGTGATAGGAATGGTTAAAAGCTCGGTAGCTGCAATTTCAGTGCATGGAAACAAAGGAATGTTCTTTTTTCATTATCACCTGCGTCAAATATAATTAGTTTTATGCATTCATCAAAAAAAGGTTTATATCTGTCAACAACGACAAGCAGTTTTTTTTATTTGACACTGTTGAATATTTGTTGAAAAATATTTGTTGAAAAATAGTTGTTAAGCGTCCGCTTAAAGAAAGTGAAATAATGGTAAAATGACAAGCTCAAAAGTGCACTATGCATTAAAGAAATGCCGTATAATAGTTCTGTTAGACGCAATAGTTCTGCGGAAACCCGCAAGGTGGAGAGAAGAAGGTGGATATCTGATTTTCCCTCATTAACAGTTCTGTTAACTTCACCACCGGTCATCCGTAAACCAAACATTATTCATCCGCTACACTGTTTTCTGAAATAAACCTCCAATTTGTGGGCATAACTTTTGGAAAGCCCTCGTAAATACTGTAGTAACTTCCCGTGATCTCTAAACTAATATTTATCTACTTCAGATGCTCTTTATGAAGCCCTTAACAGAACCCCGATTTCTTTTTGATGCACAGTTACGACCGGACATACGAATTTCATGCTTCAATTTGCTTGAAGCTTTTCAATTTTCGACAATTTGTATAAATACCAAGTCGCCAGATATAAAGTTCTACTTCTTATAGCCGGTGCAATCCCCTTGTTTTGTTTAATGCGGCATCCATCATCCAAATGCGTTCAGCAGCTGTGTTGAGAGTGTATTTGTGCATTCCACGCGTATAAGAAACGGAAAATTGGACTTGGCCTTCAGTAACATCATGCTTTTGAATTTAACGACGCGCTTGAGCAACCTTTGAGATATAAGATATAAAAAACAGTCTATGTAACGAAATATATCAATCAAATCCACTACCTCGCTGCAGTTGTTTTGATTTATCGATGTCTTTTTCTATTGAATGAAAACGACCAACAACTTAAAGAATGAAGGCACAACTGGAACTAGAGATGCTTCTAAGCATCCGGTCTTGTAAGTATCTCTTTAATATAAAAATTCCGATGACACTTATCAATTTCATATGAGTTGTGAAACTGAAAGCATTAATGCCCACTTGAACGCCACCTTCGTGTTATGAACTACTCGCGGGCATGAGAGCTTGTTGAGACGCTTGGCCAACGCCTGTTATACTCCGTTCCATTCATAGCTGTCAGCGCTGTGGAAAGTACGCAAGAAGTTCCGTCAAGAAAACTTATCGCTCCGCGCGTTCCGTTGTTGCTTCATTGTCAAAAACTCCAAAACAACAACAAATATAAAAGGGATATAAAACAACGAATTAGCATTCGCCTACCACAGTGTCTTTGCATCTGATTATTGAAACTTGTTTCATTCACTACTGAGCCTATACACAGAACAGTGACACACAATTGCGGTAAAAAAAAAAAAAAACGTAGAACTATACCCAAGTGCGAACGAAGCCAATGCAAAAAGTCTCGGCAGCGTTCACAGCGTCGACTGCTATGCATGGAACAGAGTATAGCTAGCTCAAGGCCGGTGCGCGCAGGCCGGCTATCTTGGAGACGCTGGTTTAGCACAGTGGGTAAGACACATGGCCTCTGACCGTGGGGTCATAGGTTCGAAATTTACTTCCATCGACGTTTTGCCATTCGGAATTGTTCTGTTTGTTTATACATTCAATTCTTACCGAGGCGGGAAGTTATAACGCGGGTGGAAGCTTGCACCAACATCATGCACCAGATGGCTCCCGGTCTTCTCACTTTTCCTTACGTTCGCATCCTGTTACGTTAAACTAAAGGTCTTGAAGGGACGAGCGCCGTAACGGTCTGCAAAGGCGCTTGCGTTTAACGCACTGAAGGCGACAGACGCTATTTAAAAGGCCGCATGCACCACCCACGGTCACAAAACCCGGTGAGTTTCGCAAAGAAAACGTTCGCTTCTGAAACTGTCTTTTATTCCCCCGCTATTCACTCCGTGTCACGTCAAAGCCGTCAAGTTGCACGGGCTGTGAATTTATGCGAATGTACCCACGTGTGCAAAACAGTTAAGAACCCCGTTGATCACATAGGCCTGCCGCTTCCTGCTGTATTTATTTATTTATGGCCTGGATGATTAAGATGCCATTGCAAGTAATGACACCTGTTTCATTACCGCCTCCTGCACAAACAAGCAAAAACTGATAGTATCGTCGGAACGCGAAGCATTGAAAGCGATAGCAAAGTTTATCGTTGGTCTCGAGCTGCCCGCACGGTGTCATAGCAGTACGCGTGTGCGACAGGACACGATGCGGAACGCGAGGTTAGTTCAGCTGCGTGGCGGGACACGCCCCCTCGATGAATCTAGCTGTGTATGCAGCAATGCTGTCGCGACCATGAAACGCCTTGCAGTGGCATTGCCGCGGCGCCTCGCGAGGTGAGACGAGAAGGACAGAAGAAACGTGGCGGACGCTTAAGCTTCGCTTTTAAGAATGGAACGCGATGGCGTTCAACGATCCGCGAGTGCATCTCGCGCTTCCCGGTAACTGCGGCGTATGCAACCGTAATGTTCACCGGGAAACGCTGGCATCGAATGCTATGCACGAAGGCTAGCTTTGTGATTTTTTTTTCTTTGATGGTGTACAAAGAACAGAGGAGGCTACGTCGCTCCGAATAAGACAGGCATCTCACGGCAGCTGGAAAAGACTATCTCGTTAAAAGGGGTTCTTGTGTGAGTTTCCGCGTAACAGAATTATGTTTTCTTATCAGGTTATCTGATACTTTTATACCGTCTGTATATCTTATATGCTGTAATTAACATACAATGTAGTAATAATAATAAACCGATTTGATTTAATTGGTTTGATTGATTTGATTGGCGGCACCCATTTGTGGCTCTTCCGCAAAAGCCACGGCGCCGTTACGTCTGGAATGTCAGCGGCTACTGAAGTTGTCGGTGGCGATGACATCGATCCCGCAGCCCAGCCGCTACCCACATTGTCATCAGAAAACAGCTTCAGCCTCGGAGGTGTCAGTAGCGTTGGACTCTCGCCAAACCTGGATGGACTCGACGTGAGGATGACGGTCCCACAAGACGTAGAGCGTGCCTACGTGTCAGCCTGTAGCTCGGACAGCAGCACCACGGATCGCCGCACCGAGTTACAGCCACTAAGGAAACCTCGGCCTTCTTCGGTAGGATCGAAGTTTGCTCTTGGACGTGTATAGTGCATGTCCCCTGGGCTTGTTCCCGGGGTGCCCAGTTGAACGACACGACGAGGTCAGTTCAGGGACAATTTTATATCTAAATATGGCTGACACCCTGAATAATATTTCAGTAAACGCACAGGGGTCCCGAAATCCTATAAAATAAGCCGAAATTATCAGCGTGGCCCGCGCTAAAGATTGTCGCATTCTGTGTTTTCAGGAAGCCAATTTTTCGCCATTGGACATGTCCTTGCTTTGAAACTCACTTTCAACCTAAGTTTTTCTTTTCTTTTTCGTGACATCGCGCTCTAGCGGAGACGGTATTATTATTTTCGATTGAGCGTTCCAGCGAGAGCATTATGTTTTTTTACGATGGGGCAGGACTGATATTGGCATTTGACTATGTGCTATCTTGGAACGATGATGAAACGATGATGGAACGGTGGAAAGAAGGCATACACACCACGTGCACATACGTCATGGCGCAATCTGGGTCAGCGTAAGAGGACGGACGGACGGACGGACGGATGGATGGATGGATGGATGGACGGACGGATGGATGGACGGATGGATGGGATGGACGGACGGATGGATGAATGGATGGGATGGATGGACGGACGGATGGATGAATGGATGGGATGGATGGAGGGGATAGATGGACGGGATAGGTGGATGAATGGATGGGATGGATGGATGGGATAGATCGATGAATGGATGGGATGGATGGATGGGATAGATGGATGAATGGATGGGATGGATGGATGGGATAGATGGATGGATGGGATGGACGGACGGATGTGTCTCGAGCGAGTGTCAGTGTCTCGAACGACCAGTCACACGAGACACTGAGTGTAGACATGAAAAGCACGTATTGCTCAACATAAAGCTGAACCAAGAATTTTTCATGCTGCTGTACAATTTTCTCATTAGCACTTTCCTTCTAGTTACTATGTTTGAGAAGTTTATTAATTAATTAGGACTAATATGAAATTGCGAGAAACTAAAAACATACTTTGGGTATCTCCAAGCGACGGCAAATAATATTTCCTTGATTCTGTCCAGCTACGTGGCATTTGCATTATCTTAAACCTTGTTGCATGATAGTTCAGGCACCCTTTATAAAAAAAAAATAGACCGTATTCACACAAATGTGCAAGTTCTAGCGCTGTCACTTATATATTCATTATTGCGTCAAGAAAGGGTACTAAACCACATAAACAAACCTTCCAATTGTCTAAAATCAAGAAAGTGGCTGAAAGATGGAATAGCACACTGTGGTATAAAGTTTGTAAACAGGGATAAAGTGGCTCAGAAAGGCTGACCAACGTTTCGATAGGAAAACCTATCTTCGTCAAAGGCAGCCTCGTCATCCTCGGCATGTTAATTTTAAAGAGTTATTGCAGTGACATCACGTGCGGGTGTTGTCGCTGGCGGTTGGTTATAAAGGGAGAGACTTCAGAGGTAATGAGCGCTGTCGTCTGACGTCTGTGAGCTTCGTTCCCAAGACGAGGGGACAAGAGCGGGAGAGTGGGAAGGCGGGGAGAAAAGAAAAAAAAAGAAAAGGAACGAGAAAAAAAAGAAAAAAACCGGGGCAACACCAAGACGAAAAAAAGTGAGAAAGAACAAGAAAGAAACAAAATATAAAGAAAGACGGGGCCTGGGAGGGCGTTGAGGAGGCGAGGGGTTAGGGAGCATTGAGGGGTGTCGTTGGCGGCATGTTTTGGGGGCATTAGCAGAGCCACTACTCGCGCACTGACCGCCTGACCAGCTCTTCAGCGAAGTTCGCAGTCTTCTTATTTATGCCTTTCATCGCTCGGGTCTCATTCTTTTCATTACCAGTTGTACAATCAAATAATGCCACCGAAGGCAACGTTTTCACAAGGGTTCTCGACTTCCTCAACGCAGCAACTGCGTCCCTTAGCGACGAGTTTATGTACGCTTAGCTCTCTCTCTCACTCCCTCTCCCAAATGGGGGAGCTGGAGGAGGGGAATATGACGGTGCGCAGAGTGACTTAAGGAAAATGAATCTCGAAAAAATGGGGAGGGGCGTGGCCGAAAAGGAAATAAAAAAAACATTTGAAGCAAAGAATGACGAAACCACAAGTATGAAAAAAACATGTAACACAAACACTTACACTTTACAACATTTAAACACAAACACTTGCAGTGGCTGATTTCTAGATAACAAAATAAAAGGCATACGCCGCCTAGGAAATTGTTTATCACAGCTTGCTACACATTAAAGTGGCGCGACGTCATCGGAAAATATTAATCACATTTTAGCTGCAGCACTTGGACAGCTAGGCAGAATATGTATAATGACAGCTGCGGAGCTGTTTTAAGCATCCGGCTCCATTGAAGATAACGACGTGTCATCCATCGCGTGTTCGTTAACTACGAAGCGAGCCCAGTTGCTATGCAAGAAAGTGTTTTCTATGAATTGAGGGGTGTCTTGTGGAACCATGTGTCGTGGGTGGCGCTCCCCTTACCGCCGAGTTTATGCGTACGCGGGATACCACCGGTAATTTGAGCGCCACTTCCTCAAGGACCAGTTCGCAGCGCCATGCAGCCACCGTGACCACCTCTGGTCACCAGAGGAGCGGCGACTCAAACCACAGCGTCGCAATAGGCTAGCGGTCAGGAGACAATAATGCGAAGACGCTGTCCTTACCACCGGTATCATCGCAAGGTGGTAGCGCACCGTGGTGGGCTTTGTACCGCTGTGTTAAGCGGGAGACACGGGGCGCGATTTCGCGTGCGATCACTCCTATGACGTGTCGGGTTCCGACTCGCTGCATAAGACGTTCGCGCGAACGAATGTTATAAGGGTAAGCCAGAACTTAGCGCAGCAAACTTTGCGAAAACATAGCCATAATGGCTAGATTGCGACATCTGGACAACTGCGCCCACCCGCGCTACGGCTGACCTTGCACACTCGCTTATCAAAGCGATGTTTCTACAAAGCGACGTTTCTCTCGTATATCTTACAAATTCGCGATTTCATTCACGCACTCGCATACTCCCAAAGCTGTAACCGATACCTCACGACCGAAAGCTTGCTTCGCTCGCGCCAGAGTGGCTGTTTGAAACACCTGGTGCCGGCTTCACCTGCCAGCTTCTAGCATTCTTAATTCCCTGATGACCACAAGCGCTTTGAGACGCGGCGTTATACTGGATCGTCTTCTAGGTAGGCCCATATTATTGGGAAAGCATCATATGTCCCACGAGGCAGTAAAGCCGGCGTTGTTGTCCGCAACGAGTGGTGACAAAAATCATCATCGGTGCATATTTAGAACTAGTGAGAGCAAGGTGACTTAAGGTGCATTAAAGTGATTTAAGATGATGTAGAGCGAACGAATGTGAGTTAAGGTCGTTCAGAATAGGTTAATGTGTGTTAAGTTAGTTACAAATCGGACCGAGGTGCCTTAATTTGTGGACCAGTGTGGATTGAGGTGGACTAAGCTACTGTTGTTAAGAGCACCTGACAATGTATGACGTCACGTATCGTGAGAGCGTAACCAATCATTTCAGAAGTCATAATGCTTTCGCATTCAAATCACTTTAGGATACCGAAGTAATTGTCAATTTTTTTTTCTCGCACACCTCAGAAGCGCAGTGTAGCTATGGCATTGCGCTGCTGAGGTCCAGGTCACAGGCTCAATCCAGGCCACGGCGGTCGCATTTCGATGGCGGTCAAATGCAAAAACGTTTGTACATTAAGAGTTAGGTGCTCGGTAAGGAACCCCAGGAGCTCAAACTTAATTCAGAGCTTCCTACTGCAGCGTGCACGCCTTATACGTCATAATCAAATCATAGTCTTGGCACGTGCAACTCCAGAATTTCATTTTTAATCCGGTGTTTATCACCAGACAGACGCCTACAAAATGGGTAAGGGCCGACGATAAGGCTGTTGCGCGATTAACAAAATAAAAAGAAGTGGGGGAGGGTTCGGAGGGGGTGTCATTCAGGGAAATCACAAGACATTTCCCCATTTCCACACTTGAGTCACTCCCCTTCCACATGCCCGTTATTAGACAGCTTTAGAATACCGTTTGCTATACCAAATGTAAACACGTAACGAACGCAAAGAAATCGCGTATTCCTCTATGCGCATGCTCCGTACGTTATTGGATCGGCGATGAAGTGTTTGAACCAAATCGTCCGACGTCGTCAGTAGGCCTAAGGAGACGCGTTGGGATAAAAACTACAGGATGGTCGTTAGTGGGCTACCTTGGCTTGGATATGTTTGTTTTATAACGTCTTCGTTTCGTGATGCGTTCCCTCACGTTAAACTAAAGGTCTCGAGGGGACGCGCGGCGCAACGTTCTGCGAAGGTCACAGCATTTCACGGACGTGTGGCGAGAAATGCTGTTGGAAGATCGACTATTATTGCCGTTTTGTTGACTCAGTGTCATGCAAAGCCGACAAGTGGTATGTCCTGTGAATTAATCCGAGTGCAGTCACTTGTGTAAGACAAGGCTAGCCTTCAAGGCACAGGTCTGCAGCTTAATTTATGGTGCTTTCTTTTTAATAGATTGATTGATCGATTGATCGACTGAGGTGAAATTGAACATATCGTCAACTGTTACGTGTCCGCCTGTTTGGGCAGTGAAGACTGTCTTTCGTGCCTCGCCGCGAAGCGCTGTAGCAGACGACGAAAGGAGTGCGCCATACACGCTGGCGTTGCGGAGTAGGCTGGCCCTGTGCTGTCGCCGCCATAACAGATTTCACGTTACGCTTCTTGCATATCGACCAGTGTACTGGGACGGTAAAATCACGTGTTAAGACACAAAATTCGCTTCCTTTATCTAACCTATGGGTGAGTAGAATATTCAAGTATTATAATCAGCCGTGCTGAGTGGTGGCGTGCCTTGCGACATGAAATTGTTGGACTATCAAGTACCGAAATTATTGAATCTGTATCTGGGGTGATCATTCTTAAGTTTAACGCATGTAAAGAAAGGCACCTGTGGCAGATTGCATAATTCTTATCCTTGAGCTGGATTATTCAGAGGCGGACGTTACTAGCATGCGTAATTGAAACACATATGTAACTAATTAAGAGTAATTCACCAATGAACTTATTGTTCAATTACTTTACCCCAGATATTGTCATTTCCAAATTGTAGCCTGTGAGTTTGCAGGACGTATCTGGTTGAAATGTATTGCTTGGAGGACACCAGTTCCGAGATTTTATTTCCCATAGTGTGGGACGAAATACATGGGCATTCCAGTTACTTTTGTGCTCCAATGCATAAAAGAGCGTTTTGTTAAAAAGGCACATGCAACAACAGTGCATCTTTAGGGCAGTTTGCAGACGCATATCTCCAAGCTGGTGTCATTGTGGAAATTAATTCCGGGTAGAACCACTTTGCTAGCTCACCGACTATATTTCGTAAATTATATGTGCAGTAAAGTAAATAATTTAAAAGTTAAATAGATATCTTTTCGGTTATTTTTTGAATATATGTTCTGATTTCTATTGCAAGTAATTAATGGCTCTCTGGATAACACAGCTCATGGACTAGAATTCTGTTATCGGCAACAAAGAATTTTTAACAATTCCGTAAAACCTAAAAATGATCACCCGTTATAGGGTGGCCCACTTAACATTAGCTAAGTTACAAAATGAAAAATATTCATTTTGTAAATGAAATATTATGAGGTGTTGAGAACTCTGACTGCCGAGCACTGTATATTATACAATTGTATGTTGCGCCCTCTTTTATAAATATTTATCCTTTTCGTTAACAGCTTGGTTAGCGTTAGCCGGGACACACGGTGTATGCATAGAGGATGTCGAATTTCATCAAATATTCGCCACTTACCCTATATATGTTGGTCACGTGCAACGAGCTTCAGGAATGCCGACAGTGGGGTCAATTGTTGACAAATTCTAGTGGCAGCGGTTGTCCTGTGCTGCCTGTCCGCATTTTTGAGTCGTGTTTTTGGTTTTTGCTTCGGGCGTTAAGAACAACACGACACTGTAGGGTGTGCAGAGCCATCACCATACCATTGCAAGGATGCCTTGCATTTTTTATATTGGCATGTGTCACTACTGAAGCTGCCTATTGATATTATCTTTAGAATTTTTCGACGTTAGAGTTACACTAGCGCAAGTTTCCTAGCAGAAGAAAATAAATATAAAGGAGAGATTTAATATTTTCAGGATATGGGGACTGTTTTCTTGGTGATATATATATACCAAAAGATTGAACTCTAAGAGCAATTTACGTGCTTTGAAAATATTTACTAAATATCTTTCTCCCATCTTTTACGCCTTATACAAATAACTTGGCTGATTTTCCAAGTTTCCTCGGTAAATTGGGCGACGCACAATTGGACGCCGGAATTGTGTTTTGAGTGATGAGCGATAAATTAACAATATATGCGGGTTCATTGCAGCCCTTGCTGAAAGTTATTTTTTCAATCGTTCCAACAGGTAATGCTGCCGTTATTGTTATTCCAAAAGTTTGGCTAACTCTGAAAAAACAAAAAAAAACTACTGGAAGCACAGACTCCAAATTCCATGAAATTGTGGATAATATTTTTTGTGGAACAGCGCCGCGAAACTTATCGTACTTGTTTTAAATGCGACGTTGTAACTAATTACTGCACCCTGGTTTTCCCCCTACTTTCGTTGGTCATACGACGCTCACAGCTTGTTTCTTTATTCTCTTTGGTGAAGAAAAGAAGGAATCATGTTGATATAAATTGGAAACTTCAGGGCCACAGTATGTGTAATGTGCAGACAACTTCCCAGGTAGGTGGGTAAAATGCACCTTTTTTAATATATATTAGGTATTCAAGTTCACTGGAGCGTTATCAGTGTATGTTACGAGCGGTGTAACACTTGTATCGCTGCCCTGGCGTAAGCACAACTGGAAATGTACAATTACAATAATAAATGTTTTAATAATAAATAAGTTTGGGTATGTTGTTAAATGTGTGAAACTTTTACAGAAACATTTAAGAACATCTTAAGCAAGCGTTACAAAGTGTCTATATGCTCTTATCAGCAACGTTTCCCAAATTTTTCAAGAGCACTACGAATCTATAATGAAGAGGTGCAGCATAAGTGTTATTTGTAGCGAATGTTTAACGTTCCTGACTTACTAGAAGCGTCACGAACACTTATTAAACGCAAGTTATTTTTTGTTTGTTTGGGGGGCCTTTGTTGTGCGACACGTATATTGGCTTCGCTTGGTGTCTTAAGCAAACTAAATGAGGCCGCTTGTTTATGTTTGGTAACAATACGGACGATGTAATGTACGGTGTGTAGGGAAAGTTCGAAGTGGGTAGCCATATGAGGTTGTGTTAATATATTGCGTATGTTTGTGCTCTAGAGCATTTTGAGCATGTGTGAGGAACGGGGCGTAATTTAACCCGTCGACCTGGCATAACTGCAAAGGCCATCATAGTGAAATTTAGTTCGACCTTGCCGGGCCATCTGCTAGTCGCCTGGTTAGTAGATGCCCGCCTCAGATGGTAGAGTGGCTGCCCCGGAAAGGCGGTGGTTCCGGGTTCGTGACCCGGATCGGGACGAATATTGTTCAACTGCGAGTCTTTTCATTCGAAGAACTAGAATGGGTTTGCTTTGTACCAAATGCTGTGATTGGGTGGATGTCTCACTTCATCTTTGTTACTTTTCTCCACCTTGCGGGTTTCCGCAGAAGTATTACATCTGTAATCCTCAATGGAGGCGGAGGAGGGGATTATGCCGGTGCGCAGAGTAAAGTAAGATAATTCAATGTCGAAAAAATTGGGAGTGAGGCTGCGAATGTAAAATAAGACAAATATAGCAAGGAATGTAGGAACGTTTTATGTAAAAGCCACTGCGCCAACAAACCCCATCCGTCATCAACCTAGGTAAAAAAAAGCAATGTGCAACAGGAATGCTTGGAACATATAACGTACAACTTTTTTTCACAAACGAACACTTAAACTGTCTGTGTTCAATAGAGAGAGAGAGAGATAACAAAGAGAGGAAAGGCCGGGAGGTCAACCAGACGAGAGTCCGGTTTGCTACCCTAAACTGGGGGAAGGGAAAGGAGCAACAGAAAGAGTGAAGCGGTAGAGAGGGAACACTCTCTGTACACGCAGCAAAGTCCTTAGGAATCAGTCAAGTCAAAGCAAGTGCTCCGTCGATGCGTTAGGCTGCCGTCAGTCTTATTGGTTCATAACTGGTGACACACGTTGAAGTCACCAGTGAAGACCAAGGATCCGGGGGGTGTCAGCAGTGCGTTTCTGTGCGTGGCAGTGTATTTTTAAGCTACACCCCGGCCGTTATGACTACAGTGCGAATATAATGATGTGGGTGAGCCATGATGCTTACTCAAGAGTTGCAGGTACGGAATTGAGAGCATCCAGCACTTGCATTGTACTTCGCGCTGATAAGAAAATCAAATAAAAGGCATGCGCTGCCTATACAGTTCTTCAGCACGGTTTTATACATATGTAGTTTGCGCGACCTGTTGTTGATATAATAATGAAAATTCAGGTGAGAAACCAGGAATCCTAGGGAGAATGTGTATAATCACAGCTCTGGAGTTCTTTGAAGCATCCGGCTCAATTGAAAATCGGCAATAAATTGCCTTCATGATTGAGGTCTTCCACTTAATGGTGTGTTCTGCTTGCTTGCCTGAGTGATTGAAGTGAAATTTAAAATATTGTCACCTGTTGGAAGGGGGCGTGTCCGACTCGTCCACAAACAAACGAAAACTGGCAGTTTCAATCTGAGGCGAAGCATTGAAAGCGACAACAAGGTTTAGCGTTGCACTCGAGCTGCCATCAACGCGTCACAGCAATACGCGCGCGCGGCAAGACACGATGTGGCATGCGATACAGCTGCTGCTACACAGCGGGAACTATCATACCCCTCCCCCCCCCCCCCTCCTCCCAGCATCTATGCGTGTATGTTGCAATGCAGGCGCGACCAGGCCCTATGGCAGTGACGCTAACGGCGTCTCGCGAGATGGTAAGGAAACAAAAACTTCGGCGTTTGCTCGGCGCCTAGTGAAGGAGATTGCACAGGCTCAGTTTAATGCTTACTGCTTCAGACCAGTGCGTGCACTATGGTGTCGTCTGCATAGAGCTGCTTCTAGTCAGTGACTGTAATTGTGTGTCACACACCGTAGGCACATTTGGCAGGAGTGGGACGGGGCAAAGTATGGCATCCCCCCACTCCCCTCCACGCAATGTTGAAAGAGGGCGGCTTTTTGCTTCACGCCCGAAAATCCAAGAGGATGACAGCTAAGAGCAATTTTTGTGTGATTGCATTAGCCACGTAAGCAATGGATTTCGTTATTACGCATCCCCCCTGTTTGGACAGTCAGGATTGTCTTTGGTGCCTCGCCGCGAAGAGATGTAGCAGACGACTTACGGAGTGGGCCATGCACGCTGGCGTTGCGGACTTGGCTCGCTCTGGGCAGTTTCCGCCACAACAGATTTCACGTTTCGCTTCTTGCATTTTGCCTTGTGTATTGGGATCGTTAAATCACGTTTTAAGATACAAAATGTCCTTCCTAAACCTAAATTATGGGTGAGTGGGACATTAAAGTATTATAATCAGCCGCGCTGAACGATGGCGTGCCTTGCGGAATGAAATTGTTGGATTATCAAGTACCGGAACTATTGAATCTGTATCTGTAGTTTTACGCATTTAAAAAGAAAGACACCTGTGGGAGAAAATCCTAATTCTTATCCATGAGGTGGATAATTCGGAGAGGCAGACGTTACTAGCACGACTAATCGAAACACATATGTAACTAATTAACAATAATTCAATAATTAAATTTTTGTTTAATTACTTCTGCCCACATATTGCTATTTCCAAACTGTAGCCGGTGAGTTTGGAAGACTTAGCACGTTCAAATGTATTTGTTGGCGGACACCAGCTTCGAGATTTTCTTTCCCAAAGTGTGGGACGAAATACATGGGCGTTCCAGTTACTTCTGTGCTCCAATGCATAAAAGAGCGTTCTTTTTTAAATAGATGGCGCGAAATTGCATATTTAGGCCAGTTTGAGGACGCATATCTCTGAACTGGTGGCGTTGTGGAAATTCATTCCGGGTTGAGCCGCTTTGCTAGTTCACCGGCTACAATTCCGGAAATAGAATATCTGCAGTAAAGTAAATAATTTAAAAGGTAAATAGTTACGTTTGGTTTATTTGTCGAATATGTGTTCTGATTTCTATTGCAAGTAATGACTGCCTCTCTGGACAACCCCACTCAAGGACTAGAATAATGTTATCGGCAACAAAGAACTTTCTAAAATTCCGTAAAGCCTAAAGATTCTCACCCGTTTAAGGTTGTCCCAGCTAACGTTAGGTAAAATATCCAAGGAAAAATATTATACAAAAAGAACACAGTGCAGGATACGATCTTAAGACCTGCGATGTTAGGCCTTCAGATTGACTACCGAGCAGTGTA
Source organism: Dermacentor albipictus (assembly GCF_038994185.2). Lineage (NCBI taxonomy): Eukaryota > Metazoa > Arthropoda > Arachnida > Ixodida > Ixodidae > Dermacentor > Dermacentor albipictus. The sequence continues at coordinate 380,309 of NW_027225599.1, forward strand.
CATTTTACAGTTGTATGTTGCACCATGTTTTACAAATCATTATTTTTTTTCGTGAACAGCTTGGCTAACGCTAGCTGGGACTCACGGTGTATGCGCAGATGCTGTCGAATTTCACTGATTATTGGCCACTTGTCCAATATATGTTGGTGACAACAACCCTCAGGCATGTCGACAGTTGGCTCAGTCGTTGACAAATCATTGTGGCAGCGGTTGTCCTTTGCGGTCTTTCTGCATTCTTCTGTCGTGTTTTTGTCTTGTGCTTCGTGCGTTGTGAACAGGACACTGTAGGGTCTGTGCAGAGCCATCACAATACCACTGCAAGGATTTATTGCATTTTTTTTATTGGCATGTGTCACTTTTGAAGCTGTCTATTGGGATTACCTTTATACTTTTTCAACCTTACAGTTACACTAGCACAAGTTCCCTAGCAGAAGCAAAATATAAATAAACTAGAGAGATTTATTATTTTGAGGCAATGAACGCCATATTCTTGGTGATATATATAGCAAAAGAGTGAACTCTAAGAGTAATTCATGCGCTTTCAAAATATTTACTGAAGATCTGGTTTCTCCCTCTCTTGCGGGTTGTACAAATAATTTTGCTGCTTTTCGAGTTTCCTCGGTAAACGGTGCGACGCACGGTGTTTATATTTCATTAAGTACACTCATAAGCAAAAATACACCCTTTTGCCACATAGCAATAATCGTCATCTGTCTTGTCCGCATTTCCTTTCTTTAACGTGGCGAGTCCGGCACTTCCAAGTCACGAATGACATGCCCGTTATCAGCATTCGACTATATCAGCATGACAAACATTGTTGAGTTGCAAATATACACCCCAAAGGGTGTACATTTCCTTAAGGGTGTAGGAAACGTGTTTTGAGTGACGAGCAATAAATCTTTATTCTGTGCGGGTTCGTTGCAGCCCTTGTGGAAAGTTACCTATTCAATTATAACAAGGCGTGATGCTGTCGTTATTCGAAATGTTTCGCTGACTTCAAAAAAAAGTGAACAACAAAAAAAAAAACTGGAGGAGGCGCGAACTTGAAATTCCATGAAATTGTGGATAATTTTTTTTTGTAGAATGGAGAAGTGAAACTATTACGTAAGTGTTCTAAATGCGACGTTGTAAATATTTACTGCACCCTCGCTTTTCCCCAATTTTCATTGGTGATAGGAGGCTCACAGTTTGTTTCTCCACCATCTTTTGTGAACAATAGAAGGCGGCATGTTGATATAAATGGGAAACCTTAGGGGAACGGTTTTGTAACGTGTAGAACGTTCAAAGTAGGTCGGTTAAGTCCGCCTTCTTTTACGATATATTAGGTATGCAAGTGGACTGGAGAGTTCTTAGTGTCTTTTATGAGCGGCGTAGCACTTGTATCGCGGCCCTGGCGTAGGTCCAATTGTAACTCTATAATTAAAATAACAAATTTAGCGAACACAGGAGGTAGCTACGTCAAGTTTGTGAATGTTAATAAATGCCTGCTGTATAATTACAGCTGTTGGAAGTACAGCTTTACAGAAATACTTAAAAACATCTTAAGCAAGCACTTGAAACTGCCCCATTGCCCTTGTCAGCGACATTTCCCAAATTTTCGAGGAGCACTCTGGATTTATAAGGAAGGGGTGCAGCATCAGTGGAATCTGTTGTGAATGTTTAACGTACGTTTCCGGCTTATTAGAAGCCTTACAAACATTTAATAAACGTTAGTCTTTTTTTTTTCTTGGGGACCCTTTCTTGTGCGACACGTATATTGGTTTCGCCTGGTTTCTTGAGTGAACTAAATGAGGGAGCTTCTTTATGTTTCGTAAGAATAAGGACGAAGTATTGTTTCGTTTGTATAGGGAAAGTTCGAAGTGGGTGGGCACATGAGGCTGTTTTAATATGTTACGTATGCTTGTGTTCTTGAGCGTTTTGATGAACGGGGCATAATTTAATTCATTCACCTGGCAGAACCACAAAGGCCACCATAGTCAAATTTAGTTTGACTTCGGCCGGCGATCTGCTAGCCGCCTGGTTAGCTCAGATGGTAGAGTGGCTGCCTCGGAAAGGCGGTGTTTCTGGGTTCGAGGCCCGGACCGGGACAAATTTTCCTTCAAGTGCGAGGCTTTTCATTCGAGGAACTAGAAAGGGTTTCCTTTGTAGCAACCTGTGATTGCGGGGATGTCTCATTTCAAATTTATTACTAGCTTCTCTCCACCTTGCGGGTTTTCGCAGAACTATTACATCACTCGTCCTAAATGGAGGAGAAGTAGGAGGGGATTATGCGGGTACGCAGAGTGAAGTGAAGTGCATGTCGAAAAAAATTGGGAGCGAAACCATGGAGGTAAAAAGAAAAAAAAAACAATTGTAGCAAGGAATGAAGGAATATTTTGATGTAAAAGCCTTTGCACCAATAAATCCCAGCTGTCATGCACTTATGTAAAAAAAGAAAGCAACGTATAACACATACGCTTGCAACTTTATTATTACTATCTTTAAACACAAACGAACCCTTAAATTGACAGCGTTCAAGAAAATCAAATAAAAGGCATGCGCTGACTATGCAGTTCTTTAGCACAGTTTTCTACATATTAGGGTTACCTGAATTGTTTTTGATAAATTAGTGAAACTTAAGGTGCAACGCCAGGAATCCTAGGTGGAACGTGTATAATCACAGCTGTGGGATTCTTTGAAGCGTCTGGCTCCATTGAGAACGTATATCTGGTAGTTCCGAAGAGTACATGGATAAACTTATGAAGAACTAAACCTCGGTTCGTGTTTGCCATGAATACAATAAATTATTTGGGGAGAAACCAACGCCGCACGCACGTCACAGGTGACCTTGCACAATCAGAGTTGTCATCAAAGTGACGTTTGTGTGCCTCATATCTCTTGCAAACTTGCGATTTCGTGTACCCACTCCCATACGCTCAAGGCTATAACCATCAGGTCACGACCTCACGCACGCTTCTTTCGCGCGAAAGTCGGCGTTTGAAACAACTGGCGCGTGCTTCAGCTGCCAGCTTCTTGCATGCTCAATTACCTAATGTGAGATTGCGCTTTGAGACGCGACGTTATAATGGACTGTCTTCAAGATGAGCCCATGTTAATCCTAAATGATTACATGTCCCAAGAGCGAGAAAAGAGCTCAACGTGTTGTAATAAAAATCATCATCTGCATATTTTAAGTTAGAACAAGTGAGAGTGAGGTAAATTAAGGTGTAATAATGTTAATTATGTTGAAGCAAAATGAATGAAGCTGAAGTGGAATAAAGTAGATTAAGGCTTGTAAAAATTAGGTGAAGGTTGATGAAGGTGGATTAGAGTGGATTAAAGCTGGTGCAGATTAGGTCACGGTGGATTAAGGTTTAATAATGTAAAGTTGCGAAGGACACCTGATAATCTATGACGTCAGGTTTCATGCACGTACCTAGTTAGGTAATTCATAACGCTTTCTCATTCAAATCACGTAATGATGCTCAAGTGACTGTCTTTTTTTGTGTGTGTCACCCACCACAGTAGCGTAGTAGAGCTCTGGCATAGCGCTGCTGAGGTCCAGGTCATAGGTTCAAACCAGGCCTCGGCGGTGTGATTTCGATAGCAGAGAAATGCAAAAGTGCTCGTGCACATACCCTTAGGTGTACAGTAAAGAACTCGAGGAAGTCAAAATTAATTCGCAAACTTTTCCACTGTGGCTAGCTCGCCTTCTATTCAGATCAGGGTTTTGACACCTGCGGAACCAGAATTTATCTCTTACGTTTTTAGACTGACTGGTGGGTGACGCCCCACCAAAGTCCACTGCACGATCAGCTAACAAAAAAGGGCAGTAGGGTGAGTCATCTATAGAAGGTAAAAGATGGTTCCCCTGATCAACACTTGAGTCACTACACTGGTAAAAGCCCATTATTAGACAGCTATACCATAGCGTTTGCGGCCCCAAATGTCAACGTGTCAAGCACGTAAAGAGATCGCGTTGTCTTCTTTGCGCATGCTCCGTACTCTATTTGGTATCCATGGTTTACGTGCACTACGCGAACGTGCGTTATGTGAACGAGGGTTGCAATGTGGGCTTGTTGGTAATGCATCTTCAAGGGGTGTACGGTATCACGTGTAAAAGGCGGGACAAAAGAAGACACACAGGGACACCCACAGCGCTAACTTCCAACAATGTTTATTATCGAAAACCAGGTCCTACTTATACACTAAGCCAACATGAGTCACAGCCACGTAAACAGACAAACAATCAGAGCGAAACATTTTTGTAAGTGATATTTCAGGCCATGCGTAAAAATTTTCTTTTTCAGAGAGAGCCAATGACGGTTCGGTGATACGTGAATCCCCTAGGGCATCAATCTGTTCGGCGTCTACGTCTATTATAGGTTTAGTGAGTTCGCACTTATTTCTACCAGTAATCATTGTTGATTCTAAGAGAGTGGAGGACTTATGTTGCTTACAATGAAGGGAGAGAAACCCACCTGATACATGTTTGTCGACTTTATTTTTGTGTTCGCGCAGTCTATCATTAACGCATCTGCCCGACTGTCCGACGTAATACTTCCCACACGATTAGGGTATACCTTATATAATCGATGTCTTAGAATCTCTAGACTTCTTCCTGTGTTTAACTTGGCAGCTAGGAGCTCTTTCTTTCTTTTGTGGTCTCGTTTTCCAGCACAGGCTGATTACTTTGTTAGCTGCAGAAAAAAACGCCTCTGTGTTACCTGGGCGGGCAATTTCCTTTAGGTTGTGCGACAACCCGGTGGATATAAGGTATCACTGTTGGTCTTATTTTCGCTCGGTTACTATTTCCTTCCGCACGTTCAGAAGTCACTGATTGCTGCACTTGCCTAAGTATTCCCTCTGCAACTGATGCCACAGCATGATTGGGATAACCTGCTTCATGTATCCGCATGGCCTGTTGTGTGAATGCTTAATCAGTGCAATGATGCCATGATTTAGTAACTGTGTTAGTAAAACACATCTTCGCAATTTCTCTTTTTATCAGCTTATAGTGGGTTCAATAATGTGACAGCAACGGTTTATTTGCCATGGGACTGTAACACCAGCAAGTTAGATCATCACCGTATTTAAATTCAACATCAAGAACCTTGACTTTTTGTTTCATGGGAACTGCGCACGTAACTTCCAGTGGACAAATGCACTCACGTAAATTATTACTAACAGCTGCACACTCTATGTCAGAGTTGTCTAGTTTAAAATTGACAAACACTAAAAAATTATCAACTAATCTAAATATTTTAACAACTTGTGTATCATTGATGCGTGAGCACAGGTCGCTGTCTAGCTTAGCTAAGTACAGGTTGCTTTAAACAGGCGCTAAGCAGGATCATATACAGAACCCTTCTTTTTGAAGGTACGGAATGTCATTTCTTTGCATAAATGTTGACTTCGTGTACAAGTCTAAAAGTTCTAAACAGTATTCAAGAGTTGTGGCCGCTTTCGTACTAAATCTTACAGCCCGAAATTCACCTATACATGATCGAACACAACAATTCATTTTGCGCCAAAGAATAATGCACGTCTTTCACATGTTCTGAGAAGTCCTTTAGTCCCGCGTTACAGTTGGCCTCTACAAAGGCTAAAACTGCCTCACAATTTTTCGTGATGAACGGATCTTTAATCTGGAGTAGGTTAAGTTTGTCTAACAGATAGACTGCAATGGATTTCGACCATGCGCTTTTCTCCGATGCTATTACCCTGATCGGGACACCTTCTTTGCGCATTCTCGCGCTACAAAAGACATCGAGACTGTCATTCTTTCTATTTCCTGTTGCTTTCAATACTTTACCTAGGTTCATATCCCGGCACATCGCAACAGTTCTGCCCTTAACTTTCGTCAGTGAAATTTACTTGTGTTCATTGAACACGGCTGTTAGTGCTTCGTTAGCTTTTTTTTTTTGTAGCCACCATGTAAAAATAATGCAAAGCCTCCTTCTTTGTGAGCAGGTAGGACAGACAGTGCACTTTCAACTAAATACGAAACAACGTGTTTCACTGGTAACTTCGAACTTTGAAGCTTGCATTTGTTCAGGACATCCACGCCTTCAGAGTTCATCCTCACGCCTTCGTCTTCCGGTGCACGTCTGGAGATCTGCCACGCGAGAGAGAGTAGATCCCATTTTGTACTCTTAGCTTCCATGGCGAACTTATGTCCCCGCTCCAAGACTTGATGCACCTTTTCTGGCAGAGCAAGGCCTTCGGGAATGTGGACCTTGCTACTTGTGTGGCTCGATGGTACGTGCCACTCCTTGAAACTTTCTATCGGGAGCTGCCTCAGTTGATGTGGCCAAAGGTATTCCGTGACCTGATGTGTCAGAGCCGGGTACCTCTGAATTTGGTTATTCGCCCCACTAGGCTTGCAGGTACAACGCAGTTGTGTGTGTACAGCACTGTTTGTGACTTTGTGTGTCTTCTTTCGTCCCGTCTTTTATTCGCGCGTCCTTACAGCCCCTGAAGGTACGTTATTTGGCGAGTTTTCCCTACGTACTGTTTACGTGCGCAGAAAGCGCTGTGGAACATGGCGGCCCCAATGGGCCCTACTTCCGCGTGAATTCTCGTGATGGAAACGCCAGTGGCTCTTTCGTAGCACAGAGGCAGTGCACTTCGAGCCATGACGTCACATTAGCTTGCCAATCTAACGGGGATGCTCCCGAGTCAACAGCGGTGATATTGAAGTCACCATTTTAAGGCTACGCTCGCCATCAAGGATTGCCAGTAACTGTTGAAATGAGTTCATGTTTCCTCTGTGCTCACTTGAATTATTACATATCAACGCTTACCGTGTTCAACTTATGAAGGTGTTCGGCGTTTACAGCGTCCATAGGCTTAACAAGACGCACTGGCATAAAAACGACACGATGGTCGCTAGTAGGTTGTCTTGGCTTGGATATGTTTGGCTCGAAGCACAAGACGGCGCACTCTCTTGTAACGTCTTCCTTAGAATATGCGCTCCCTCATTTTGAAGCAAAAGGTATCGAAGGGACGCGAAACCATAACGATATGTAATGGCGCTTGCGTTTATCGATACGTCAAGTGAGAAACGCCGTTATATAACTGTTCAATATTTCCGCATTGTTCACTCAGTGTCATATGTAGAAGCTGACAAGTTCCTTAGGCGTTGTATGTTATCCTAATGCACCAGTTTGTTTTAAAAAAATAAACAATTGGCTTCATGATTTAGGTCTTCCGCTTAATGGTGTTTTCTGCCTCCTTGTCTGATTCATTGAGGTGAAATTGAAGATATTGTCACCTATTGCGCGTGGGCCTCTTCCACAAACGAAAACTTGCAGTTTCACCCTGAGGCGAAGCATTAAAAGCAATTGCAAGGTTTTGCGTTGCGCTCGTGTTACCATCATGGCGTCACAGGAATACGCGTAGGCGACAAGACACGATGTAACATGGGAGACAGCTGATGCTGCACAGCGGGAAGTGCCACCGTGTTGACAGAATCTATGCGTGTACATAGCAATACAGGCGCGACCAGGACCGTCGGCAGTGACGCTAACGGCGTCTCGAGAGATGAGACGAACTGAATACCTTCAGCGTTTGCTCGGCGCCTATAGTGAAGAGAGACAGGTTCTGTTTACTGCTTACGGTCTCAGACCAGCGTGTGCACTATGGTGTCGTCTGCACAGAGCTGCTCGTCATCAACTCTGATTGTGTGTCGCACACAATAGGCGCAACAGGCAAAAGACAGGCGGGGCAAGGTATGGCATCTCCCCCGCCCCTACACAATGTTGAAAGCGGGCGGTTTTGTCTGCACGTTGGAAAATCCAACAGCTAATACCAAATTTTCTTTGCCAATGCATTAAGTGGGTAACTAATATTTCTTCGTATTGCGCATCGCCCCCGTTTGAGCAGTGAGGATTGTCCTTGGTGCCTCACCGCGAAGAGCTGTAGCAGACGACGAAAAGAGTGCGGCAGACACGCTGGCGTTGCGCAGAAGGCTGGAGCTGGGCAGTTCCCGCCGTAAAACATTTAACGTTGCGCTTCGTTCGTCCGGGCCATTGTATTGGGACCGTAAAATTATGTTTGAAGACACAAGATTAGCTTCCTATACCTAACCCATGGGCGAGAGATTCTGAACTATTATAATCAGCCGCGCTGAACTATGGCTGCGTTAATATATTCCGTATGCTTGTGCTCTGCAGCATTTTGAACGTGTGTAATGAACAGGGCGTAATTTAACGCCTGGTTAGCGCAGATGGTAGAGTGGCTACCCCGTAAAGGCGGTGGTTCCAGGTTCGAGACCCGGACCGGGACAAATTTTTCTTCAACTGCGAGGCTTTTCTTTCGAGGAACTAGAATGAGTTTCCTTCGTAGCAATTGCTCTGATTGCGTGGATGTCTCACTTCATCTTTATAACTTACTTCTCTCCACCTTGCGGGTTTCCGCAGAACTATTACATCCCTCATCCTAATTGGAGGTGGAGGAGGGGATTATGCCGGTGCGCAGAGTAATGTAAGAAAATTGAATGTCGAAAAAATTTGGAGCGAGGCCGCTAATGAAAAGGACAACAAATATAGCAAGGAATGAAGGAACGTTTTATGTAAAAGCCATTGCGTCAATAAACCCCATCCACCATCAACCTACGTCAAAAAAAGCAACGTGGAACATGAACGCTTGGAACTTATTACTTACAACCTTTATACATGAACGAAAACATAAACTGTCTGTGTTCAAGAAAATAAAGTAAAAGGCCTGCGCTGCCTACACAGTTCTTCAGCACAGTTTTCAAAACATTAAGTTTGCGCGACTTGTTGTTAATATATTAATGAAAATTCAGGTGCAACACCAGGAATCCTAGGTGGAATGTGTATAATGACAGTTGTGGAGTTCTTGGAAGCATCTGCTCCATGAACGTTGCTGGAATATGAGGCCTGACCAGAAAGTACGTTGACATATGGAAAACCAAACCCCGGTTCCTGCCTGCCATGAATACGTTAAATTATTTGGAGAGGAACCAACGCTGCACGCACTTCACAAGTGACCTTGCGCAATTATCAATGTGACGTTTCTATGCCTCACATCTCTAGCAAAGCCGCGATTTCATGGACACACTCGCGCACGCCCAGAGATATAACCATCAGGTCACGACCGCACGCACGCTTCTTTTGCGCCCAAGTCGCCGTTCCAGACATCTGGCGCGGGCTTCACCTGCCAGCTTCTGGCAATCTCAATTACCTCGTGACAGATTGCGCTTTGAGACGCAGCGTTATACTCGACTCTCTCCAAGATGGGCCCGTATTGATACTAAGAGATTGTATGTCCCACGAGGTAGAAAAGTCCGCAATGAGTGGTAACAAAAATCATCATCAGTCTCTTGTAAGTTGGAACAACCAGAGTAAGGTAAATTAAGGTGAAGTAAAGTGAATCAAGTCTAAGTAAAGTGAATGAAAACTAAGTTGAATAAAGTAGATTAAGATTGGTAAAAATTAGAGCAATGTGGATGAAGATGGATTAACGTGGATTAAAGCAGGTGCAAATTAGCCGAAGGTGGATCGAGGTTTATTAATGTGAAGTTGTGAGGGACACTTGATAATCTGGGACATCACGTGTCATGCACGTAACCAGTTAAATAATTCGTAAAGCTTTTTCATTCAAACCACTTAAGGATGCTTGAGTGAATGTCATTTATTTCGTGTCGCCCACCACACTAGCGTTGTAGAGCTCTGGCCTAGCGCTGCTGAGGTCCAGGTGACAGGTTCAATGCAGGCCACGGCGCTGGCATTTCGATGGCGGCGAAATTCAAGAGTGCTCGTGCACATTCACTTAGGTGCCCGGTAAGGAACTCGATGAGGTCAAAATTCGGAATCTCTTCCACTGTGGCTGGCGCACCTTCTATGCAGATCAAGGTTTTGACACCTGCAGCCCCAGAATTCTTTTAATATTTTTTTGACTGACAGGTGCTTAGAGAGTGGGTGACGCCGACCTATAAGGCCATTGCACTATCAACAAACAAAAAAAAGGGGGGGCGGAGAGGTGCGTCATCTATAGAAGTCATAAGATCCTTCCCCTCATCCATAATTGAATCACTACCCTCAGAAAACCCCGTTATTACGCGGTTTTACCATATCGTTTGCTGCAGCAAATGTCAACGTGTCACGCATGTAAAGAGATCGCGTTGTCGTCTTGGCGCATGCTCCATACTCTATTTGGTTTCCATGGCTTACGTGCATTACGCGAACGTGGGTCATGATGCGAGTTTACGGTACGTAATATTTACGTGCGCCGAAACACAGCGTTGTCGAATATTGCGGCCCCCATGGGTCCCGCTTTCGCGTGAATTCTCGAGATGGCAACGCCAGTGGCGCTTTCGTAGCACAGTGGCAGTGCACTTGGATCCATGACGTCACGGTAGCTGGCCAATCAAACGGGGATGCTCCCGAGTCAATTGCGGCGATATTGAAGTCGCCACTGTAATTCTATGCTCACCATCGAAGATTGCCAGTAACTGTTGAAATGAGTTCACGCTTCCTCTGTGCTCCCCTCAATTTTTATACTTCTGAGGTCGTTCGGTGATTCCAGCGTCCATAGGCCCAACAAGACGCGTCGACATGGAAACGACACGATGGTCTCTAGTAGGTTGTCTTGGCTTGGATATGTTTGGCGCGTAGCACTAGACGCGCAGTCTCTTGTAACACCTTCCTTACGTAATGCGGTCCCTCAGTTTGTAATAAAGCTATGGAAGCGACGGGAAACCATAACGTTCTGTAATGGCGCTTGCGGTTATCGATACGTAAGGTGAGAAAGGCTGTTATATAACTGTCCATTATTTCCGCACTGTTCTTCGGTGTGATGTGTAAAAGCCGACAAGTTGCATAGGCTTTGAAAGTTATCTTTATGCACAAATGTGTTAAAAAAATTACACAATATCCTTCATGATGTAGGTCTTCCCTTCCGCGTAATGGTATTTTCTGCTTGCTTGCCTGACTGATTGAAGGGAACTTTGAGATATTGGCACCTGTTGCGCGTCTGGCTCTTTCACAAATAAACTGAAACTGGCAGTTTCAACCTTAGGTGAAAGAGAGAGAGAGAGGGAAAACATTTATTTATCATGAGTTTGGGCGACTTCCTCGCAGGGTGGAGCCCTTAGTTCAGGGCCCCATTGGTGAAGCATTGAAAGCGATAGCAAGTCTAGCGTTGCTCCCGAGTTACCCTCACGGCGTCACAGCAATACGCGTAAGCGACAAGACAGGATGCGGCACGCGAGACATCTGATGCTGCACAGAGAGAACTGCATGCTCCCCCTCCCCCCCCCCCTCCCCGAATCTGTGCGTGTATATAGGAATGCAGGCGCGACCAGCACCGTTGGCAGTGACGCTAACGGCGTGTCGCGAGATTGGACAGATTGAAAACCTTCGGGGTTTACTCGGCGCCTAGTGAAGGAGATCAGACAGGTTCAGTTTAATGCTTACTGTCCTTGACCAGCACGTGCACTACGGTGTCGTCCGCACAGAGCAGCTCGTCAACAACTCCGATTGTGTGTCGCACGCCATAGGCGCATTTGGCAAGAGTCGGACGGGGCAAAGTATGGCATCCCCCCCCCCCCCCGCCGCAATTTTGATAGTGGGCACTTTTGTCTGCACGCTGGAAAATCCAACAACAGCTAAGACCAAATTTTCCTTGTGAATCCTTTAGCCACGTAAGTAATATCTTTCCTTATATTGCATCCACCACATACAGGCTGGCGTCGCGGAGTAGGCTGGCGCTGGGCAGTTCCTGCCATAAGATTTCATGTTTCGCTTCTTGCATCTTGCCTAGTGTACTGGAATCGTAAAACCATATTCGGACACTCAAAATTTGCTTCCTCTATCCAACCTATGGACGAGGGATTCTAAAGTATTATAATCAGCTTCGCACAAGGATGGCGTGTCTTGTGGCATGACATTGTTGGATTATCGAGTACCGCAACTATTGAATCTGTATCAGGCGTGACCATTTTCAAGTTTTACGTATTAAACAAAAAAGAATGCACCCAAGGCCGATTCCAAAATTCTTATCTTTGAGTTGGATTATTTGGAGAGGCGGACGTTACTTGCCCGACTAATCGAAACACAATCTATGTAACTAATTAACCGTAATTCACTAATGAACTTTTTGTTTAATTACTTTACCCCACATATTGTCATTTCCGAATTGTAGCCGTTGAGTTTGCAGGACGTATCTCGTTGAAATGTATTTCTTCGAGGCCAATAATTTCGACATATCATTTTGCAAAGTGTGGGACGAAGTAAATGGGCTTGCCAGTTACTTTTGTGCTCCAGTGCGTAAATGAGCGTTTTCTTAAAAAGGTAGATGGCATAACAGTGCATATTTAGGCCAGTTTGAGGACGCATATTTCCGAACTGGTGGTATTGTGGAAATTCATTCCGAGATGGCCCGCTTTGCTACTTCGCCGGCTACAATTCTTAAATTGCAATATCTGCACTAAAGTAAATAATTTAAAAGATAAATAGTTATATTAATGGTTATTTGTTGAATATATGTTGAAACTGGCCAAAATGTATTCCACAGCCTTTCACTGCGATGTCTGTCGGGGCACTAGAGTTGCGTATAGCCGTTAAATTCAGCCAATCAGTCAGTCAGTCAATCAATTCATCTATCAATCTATCGAGCAATGAATCACTCGGGCATCCTTCTTGGGCGTTTGTTTTTCTCGTCACCGGCAAGCCTTCCTATGGTGAACCAGGAATTTCGACAGACCACGTGTAACAATCTAAAAGATAAAACAAAAATGAAAACAAAGCTTCTCACTGAAGAAACTGCGGGGCACACAGGAACATGGTCTCAGAAAGGCCGTATATGCAGTATCGATCCCGGGCCTCATAGCGTAGCTGACAAGAATTTAAAGCTGGAAGACAAAACGAAGCCATAAGAATAAACGGCTACGTGACGGACGACGGGCGAATGCTTCGCTAATCTACCGGCTAGGAGTTACGTCAACTCAGCTTTCCACATACAGTCAGCGGAATGCATGCAAAATAAGTGGATAGTACTCGTGCCATTTTTTGATACCTTGCACGGCAGCGGGGTTTTTCCTGCAGCAAATTTAAGTACCGAGGCTACCTGTAGACTCTTTCCGCCGAAGACTGTTAGTCCTGAGGATCTCGTTAATCCTAGTGCTATGACAGGTCGGAGGATTGAACTCAGAAAACAGGGTCTCGCTATCACGAGGTAATTGCTTCACGCGAATGCAGCAGGCGAGCATTTCGCTACGACACACACTGATGGCGACGACGGTGATCAAAGTGTAGGGATGCACGGAGAAAAAAGGAATGAAGGAAGGAAGGAAATCCCGGGGAAGCAGAAATGTTGCTGAGTAACGCGAAAGGCCGGAAAAGTTAGTTTTGCATCAAGGTCACAGCAGAGCGAAGTAAAACGCACACACAAAGAAATAAGCAAACGGAGGCAAGCGCTAATTTCCAACTGTCGGTGTTTGTTCACTGACCTTATTTCTAGACACAGAGCCAAATTCGTGACTTGACAAACAGCAAAACACAAAAAAACAGGAACAGCAAATTCAGAAAACAATACTACACAAAAAGGAAAACCACGAAAGCACCACATATGCGTCCATGTCATTGGTTTATTTTTTTAGTTGTTTTTGTTGTTTGTCGCGTCACGACCTTCCCTCTGTGTCTATCATCATCATCATCATCATCATCATCATGGTTACGCCCACTCTGGGCAAAGGCCTCTCTCACACTTCAACTACCCCGGTCATGTATTAATTGTGGCCATGTTGTCCCTGTAAACTTCTTAATCTCATTCGCCCACCTAACTTTCTGCCGCCCCTTGCTACGCTTCCCTTCCCTTGGAATCCACTACGTGACCCTTAGTGACCGTCGGTTATCTTCCCTCCTCATTACATGTCCTGCCCATGCCCATTTCTTTTTCTTGATTTCAACTAAGATGCCAATAACTCGCGTTTGTTCCCTCACCCAATCTGCTATTTTCTTATCCCTTAACGTTACACCTATCATTCTTCTTTTCATAGCTCGTTGCGTCGTCCTCATTTTAAGCAGAACCCTTTTCGTAAGCCTCCAGGTTACGAAAAGGGTCTATACATCCGGCTAATAAACAAAAGCCGATAGTTGGAATTTAGCGATTGTCCGCGTGAGTCTGTTTGTGTGTATGTTTTAGGTTACGCCGCTATGACCTTGTCTGCCGAGTGGTTCCAGTATGATAGCTTCACTACGGCACCCGAGAAAAAACGCCTTTAGCGAAACACCCTTCATGTCCAGGTTTTACCGTTTGATTAGTAGATGTTCACTGGCCTTCTCGTCTTTTCTTTATATATATTTTTCCTCACCATCTTAATGTGCGTGGTAACCATCGCTTCATTAGTTCCTTACTAGAAGGTCAGTCAGTGACTCAGTCGAACTCTATCCACTCCATGAATTGATTGACTTATCAGACAATTAGTAAGTCTCTGTTACGGTCGTTGTGATAAGACACCGGGTGAACAGGCGATCTGTTTTAACCTTCTGCAGTGCCAAAGTGACTATATTCATTTTTTTATTATCATACCTAAGTCAAGTAAGGTATTGATGTTGACAAGCCGAGTTTCGCCCCAGTTCGTGATGCATGTTGAACTGCGCTGACGCTCGTTAGACTGCACCAAAGGAAGGCGAGGAATTGTCTGTGATCTCAATACCTCGCTGCTTCACCCTCAATGGAGGAGGAAGCGGACGAGGATTAGGAGGAGGATTTGGCGGTGCGGAGAGTGAAGCAAGGTAATTGAATTTTGTAAAGATGGGCATGGGGCCAAAAAGGAAAAGAAAGACATGTGAAGGAAACAATGAAGAAATTACACTTAAAAACGTGTAACAAAAATAAACACTTACAAATTCTAACTTACAAGCTCAAAACACAAAGAAATACTTACAGTCACTGTATTTAGGATAGTAAAACAAAAAATTAAATTATTCGGTTTTACGTACAAAAACCACTTTCTGATTATGAGGCACGCTGTAGTGGAGGACTCCGGAAATTTTGACTGCCTGGGGTTCTTTAACGTGCACCTAAATCTAAGTACACATGTATTTTCGAATTTCGCCTCCATCGAGATGCGGCCGCCATGGCCGGGATTCAATCCCCATGCCTTCGTGCTCAGCAGCCCAACACCATAGCCACTGAGCAACCATGGTGGGTAGTAAAATAAAAGGCACGCGCCACATACGAAGTTCTTCATCACAGCTTTATGAATATTGAGCGTGTGAAGTGTGTTATAGAAATACAAATGAAGATTTAGGTGAAAAGTTTGGAAGGCTACGCGGTATGTGCGCAATGACAGCTATGGAAATGTTTGAAGCATACGACTCCACCAACAATGTTGGATGTTGGTTTGTTTAACTTGTTTATGAAAAAGTAGCCCCGGGTCCTGTTTGCCATGAATTCGAAAAATTTATTGGGGAAGAACGAAACTCCGTTTGCTATATATAAACAAAATGTTTTCTACGGTTTGAGAGGTGATTTCTCACAATATGTTGCAATTATGTGCTATGTGTGCCGTTCCCCTTACCAGCGAGCTTACGCGTACGGGTCTGCCAACCGGTACCTCGAGCGTCACTGTCTCAAGGACCAGTTCAGCACACCGGGTGGCGCCAGTGACCGCGTCTGGTCACAAGAGGCGCGTCGCCTCGGAGACAGCGTCACAAACGCTAGCTGTTGCGAGAAAAGAATGCGAAGACGCTGTCTTCACCCCCGGTAACATCGCACTGTGGTACCTCACCGATGTGTGGTATTTACCGCTGTGTTAAGAGGGAGGCACGTGGTGCCATTTTTGCATGTGATCCCTGGTACGGCGTATTTTTGAGACCCTCAGATTGCAAAAATACCCTAAATAAATATGAGGGAAACCCGCACCACCATGGTACAGCAGGTTTAAGCCAATCAAAATTAAATGAAGAGGGGTGGAACCCAAAATGTAATTTCAGGAAAAGCCTATTGTTGAAAGAAAAAAAAAGAAACCGAGGTAAGCCGACAGAAAATGTATATTATTACAAATAGGGGACAGGAAGGAATGTCGGAATATCGTGTGGCGTGTGGGGTTCCGAGTTGCTACAGGTGAAGATTGGGGACTTATGTCACGAGCGAACATGTAAAACTTGGTGAAAACTTAGCAGAGCCTACTGTTTACATATGCGGCAGAATACTCATGATGTGACGATTGTGACATCTCGCCAACTGGGCGCACGCACAACACGGGTGACGTTGCCCACTCAGAGTTATCAAAGTGAAGTTTCTGTACGTCGTGTCTCTTACAAAGGTGTAATTTCGTGCGCACAGTAGCACACGCACAAAGCTGTAACCAGTAGGTCACAACCCCACGCATGCTTCCTTCGCCCCAAATTCGCTCCTTGCAACATCTGGCGCGGGTGTGAAGTGCCATCTTCTAGCATTCTTCATTCCCTTCTTGACAGCTAGCGATTTGAGACAGTGCGTTGTACTGCTCTGTCTTCAAGATCATTACGCCATATGTGTCCCGTCAGTCAGCATATCCCGCATTGTGCGCAACGAATAGTGCGAAAAAAATGATCACGAACGTCTTATAAGAGAGAATAACTCAGAGCAAGGTTAAATTAGGCGGTATAAATTGAACTAAGGTGAAGTAAATGAATGCGAATGAACTGCAATAAAGTGGATTAGGGTGGATTAAGATTGGTTCAAATTGGAGCGAGGAAGAATATAGCGGATTAACGTAGAATAAAGTGGATTAAGGAGGATTCATAATGATCATCATCATCCTATTTAATGCCCACTACAGGACTAAGGCCTCAACCTGCGATCTCCAATTACAATTTAGACCAAGGGGGATTAAGCACGAGTTGTGAAGGACACGTGACAATGTACGACGTAACCTTTTAAGGGATTTACCAATTGGAGAAGCCATAATGCTTTCGTATTCAAATCATGTAAATGTACTTAAGTAAATGCCCTTTGTTTGTCGCCCACCGCAGTAGCACAGTACAGCCACGGCGTTGCGCTGATGAGGTCCAGGTCGCAGCTTCAGTCCAGGCCACTGCGGTTTCTTTTCGATGGAGGCCAGCTGCAGTCCCTTTGCTCAAATCTTTCTTTCCGCGCATGCTATGCTCGCTAAGGCTCTCACCTGCGTTCTAACGGCGCCCCGGTAAGGGCCAATCACAACTCGCCATTAATCACAACGCGCTCACTTGCCCCGAAGAGTGTATAGCTCCAACGACCGCTCAGCGGTGTTCAATTGGACAATCATACTTTTTATTCTTTGCACACATTTTATACAATCATGACCTCACGGCACTTCCTTCCCATTGGTTGCATAGTCACGTGGCCAGTTGTGCACACACTAGGATCACCTTTAGTAAGCCAGAAACGAGGAGCTGCCGTAGCTTTGGGGAAGCGTGCTTGTCTCGTACCATGCAGGCCCGGGTTTGATTTGCCACCTACACCCAAATTTATGAATGTTTCTTTTCAAGAAAATAACTTAGCTTGTTTGCAGGAACCTGCCTGAGAAATTTGACGTCCATTGAAGTATTTCTTCATGAGTTCTTACTCTTTGTGGCATCGGCCATTTTTGGGACCACTCGTTGCGAACACCACTGGCTTTTATGCCTCCTGGTACACGTAATGCTATTGCATTAAAAACAACAAAACAACAACAACATCATCAGGGTGGATGGCCTCATTATGCGGCGAAGGAATATCAAATTAAATTAATGGCTATACAGAGAAGGTGACGCAAGCTTTACGCGATAAAGAAGGGACTGTGAGGTCGCGGCCCATTTCCTGAAAAAGTTCGCTGCTTGCCTTTTGTTGAAGATTGTCTTCGTCAAATGCGGTTTATTGACGGCTGACAAGCTGTGGGATTCGTCACTGCCAATTGAGAAGCGAGATATCAGCGCCGCACAATAGCCGTCCCGAGTCTTAAGCCAAGCTTACAGTCTTCGCTTTACATAAGTCTTTCATCGCTCTGGTCGGCTTCTTTTCATTACCATTTGTACAATCAAATAATGTCGCCGAAGCCAACGCTTAGGCAAGGGTACTCGCCTTCATCAGCGCAGCAGCTGCGTCTCTTTGCCACAAGTTTATGTACGCTTAACTTACTCTCGCCCACCCACTGTGAGGGAAGAGGAGGAGGAGAATATGAGTGTGCACAGAGTGACTTAAGGAAAGGGAATCTCGAAAAATATTGGTAGGGGTGAGGCCGAAATAATAAAAACATTTGAAGTAAGGAATGAAGAAATTAAATTTAAGAGAGAAAACAAGTAACGTGAAACCAAAACGAACAATTGTGGTGACAGCTTTCACGACAGCGATATAAAAGGCCTGCGCCGCCTACGAAGTACTCTATCACAGCTTCCCATATAGATATGTTGAGCGACGTGTTGTTATAACATATGATGACATTTTAGATTCAGCGCTTGGAAAGTTAAGCGGAATGTGTATAATGACAGCTATGGAGCTCTTTCAGGAATGTGGCTCCATTGCAGGTTGCACATTGAAAGTACCACTTTTTAAGTCACCTTTTATTATGGTACCTGCTTGCCATGTATGTATTATTTTCCAAGAGCCCAACCACTGGTTGCGCAGTCACGTGCCCAGTTACGCACACACTATGCGCACCAATAGTAAGCCAGAAATGAGGAGCTGCCGTAGCTTCGGGGAAGGGTGCTTGTCTCGTACCACGCAGGCCCGGGTTTGATTTCCCACCCACACCCAAATTTATCAATGTCTCTTTTCAAGGAAATTAATATAGCTTGTTTGCCGGAACCTCCCTGAGAAATTTGACGTCCATTCAAGCATTTCTTCATGAGATTTTAGTCTTTGCCACTTCGGCCATTTTTGGGACCACTCGTTGCGAACAGCACTGGCTTTTGTGCCTCCTGGTACACGTAATGCTATTGCATTAACAACAACAACAACAACAACAACAACAACAACAACGACAACGACGACGACGACGACGACGACGACGACGACGACAACAGACAAAAACGCAATTATAAAATAGCATTTCTAGTCCGCGAACTGCTGTCACGTGATCGCATGACACTTTTCTGGTGCTTCAAGAAGCTTGTTGCCCTGCGTCCCCTCTTCTCGGCTACTCTGTAACTGCTAGAGATAAACACTTCATTTCAAACATCATTGAGAGCTATTAGTACAGAGAACAAACTAGGTAGCTATATTCTCTTGTATAATATTCTCAAGCGCGAAATAAAGTATAGCCTACATAGAGAATCGCTGCTGGCAGTGACAATCTTCTGCAAATAATTTAGCGCAGCATACACGAACGCAAAGACCATATGAGAATCGTATCAAATCATTTACTTCAACACGAATCCAGAAGCAATACATTATTTACTAACCTAATAAGTGATTCCTTACCTTAGAATGAACCAGTCTGTTCCAATAGAGAAATAGCAAAAGGAAATAGGGAGAACTGGATTGCAACAGTGATGCTGACAGATAATGTTATAGTTTTATCATGACGTTTTGTGACAAACCTTCAGAAATGGCTGCGTTTAAGATCTCGCGTTAGTAAGTGACAAAGCTTGAGGAAGCAATAAACTCTTGTCGAAACACTGTTCTGCGCTGTGGACGTGTTTGTAAGTTTTCACTGTTACGGAGAACAGAATATCTCAAGATACGTGAGAAAACGCCTGGAGGAGCCCGAGAATGCTACTCGCATTTCAATACCCGCAGATTCGCCTCCAAAATGTCGCAGTTTTACACATAATTTGCGCCCGAAGTATAGAAGAAATTCTAGACGCCAGTGCTTGATGCGTGAAATGCGCTCCTTTCATCAAAAAATGCCAGATTCAGGGGACCCCTACCTTGGACGCTCGAGCAGTCGCACGGTTTTCTTTCAAGGCAAAGAAATGGCGAATTCTCAACAACAATGCGCACGTATGCGTGGCATGAATGAAGTTTTAACGGTGGTAACTAGTTTCTCACTGTGTTCGTGTGCCAGTATGTTCGTTGAAGCCGCCGCGTATACAGAGCACATGACTGGAACATTTGTGGACTATATAGATACCTCCTTGTAACACACACAGTATGTGTTCGCTGTGTGCCCGCTATGTTTATATATTGACACTTGCCGCAAGAAATACCATTACCTCACACATGAACAAATCGTCCGTTGCATTGACTGTTGGCTTGGTGTGATTAGTAGCGTACGTGTTCGAAATTTGCGGTATCCTTCTGTATTGATGCACCACGGTCTCTCACGTTTCATTGCACACTCCTCAATTCCTTAACTCAGTGTGTAGAAGCAAGCCAGAAACACCCTCCACCTGCCCTCTTCTCCACTTTTCTTCCTACAAATATTCTTTCTTTTTGTCTCTCACTCTCCCTGGGACAAAAACAGTGAATGATTCCTTTTATTAAGAATATCAGATTATTAATAAACAATGGATTCTTTCTTGATAATTACCCATCGGTATTAAAAATTCGATAATTAATCAGCCTATCCGCTTAAATCCCCTTACGGTACACCGTCACAGAGAATAGCGAACGTACTGCTGACGGATCAAGCATTGCAACCGCACCGAGATATTGATCCCTTCTTTAGAGTAGCCAAGTGGAGACTTAATCTGGTTAACCTCTCTGCCTTTCACCTCTTATTTTGCCTGTTCCTCCTCTTTTTATGCATGCATGTTCAGGGTGGATGGACTCATTAGACGGCGAACCAATATCAAATCAAACTAATGGCTATATATAGAAAGGGGATCGAGCGTTACGTGATAAAGAAGGGACTGGGAGGTCCCGGCCCATTTTTCGAAGAAGTTCGCTGCTTGGCCATTTGTTGAGGATTGTGTTCCTCGAATGCGGTTTATTGACGACTGAGAAGCTGCGAGATTCGTCACTGCCAATTGAGAAGCGAGATATCAGCGCCGCACAATAGGCGTCCCGAGTATTCAGCCAATCTTAGTCTTCTCTTTACATAAGTCTTCCATCGCTCTGGTCGGCTTCTTTTCATTACCAGTTGTACAATCAAATAATGTCGCCGAAGGCAATGCTTTACAAGGGTACTCGCCTTCATCAGCGCAGTAGCTGCGTCTCTTTAGCGACAAGTTTATGTACGCTTAACTCACTCTCTCCTACCCTTTGTGAGGGAAGAGGAGGAGGAGAGTATGAGGTTGCGCAGAGTAACTTAAGGAAAGGGAATCTCGAAAAAATTGGTAAGGGCAAGGCCGAAATAATCAAAACATTTCAAGTAAGGAATGAAGAAATGAAACGTAAGAAAAAAAGCAAGTAACGTGAAAAGCAAAGGAACGATTGTGCTGACAGCTTTCAAGACAGCGATATAAAAGGCATGCGCCGCCTACGAAGATCTTCATCACGACTTCCTACATAGATCGTAGAGTGACGTCTTGTTAACATATATGATGATATTTTAAGCCAAATACTTGGAAAGCTTAGCGGCATGTGTAAAATGACAGCTATGGAGCTCGTTGAAGCATGCGGCTCCATTGAAGCGGCACTGCGGCATCCACCAATTCTGAAGTTACCTTATATAGCGGTTCCTAGTTGCCATGAATGTATTGTTTTCTAAGAGCCAAATCCCTATTACTAACGAAGAAAGAATTTGTATGCTTGGGGAAGCGATTTGTGCCATTGCGTGGCACTGGGCGTTGTGGGTGGTGCTTCCCTTACCGCCGAGCCTACTCGTACGCGGAAACCAACCGATACTTCATACGCCACTTCCTCAAGGAGCAGTTGGTAACCCCATGCAGCCTCTGCGACCGCCTATGGTCACCAGTGGGGTAGAGTCTGAAACGATGGAATCGCGAAATTCTAGCTTTCGCGAGAGGAAAAGGGGAATACGCTCCCTATAACGGGTAATGTCGCCACGGTGGTACGGCACCACGGTTTGGTTTCCTACGGTGTGTTAAGTGGGAGATACGCGATGTGAATTTGCGTGCGATCCCTCGCAGAGCGTGTCGGGGTCCGAGTTGCTGCATACGACGGCTTGGGACACGCGGCAAGAACGAATGCTTTAAAACTAGGCCAGAACTTCACACCGCTAACTATGCGACAACATGCTTATAATGTGATGATTGTGACATATCGACAACTGCATGCAGGAACGTCACTGGGGACCTTGCGCACTCCGAATAATTAAAGTGACGCTTCTATACCTCCTATCTCTTACAAACTTGCGACTTCTGTTACGCACTAGCGTATGCCCAGCGCTATATCTATTACGTAATTACATAGTAGCATGCCTCAAACATAGGTAATTTATTACCACAGCCTGATGTATCCACCTACTTCGAACGTTGCCTACACATCGGCAATTACTTAACTTCTTCGTGACTGCAAGCGCTTTAAGAGCCGGCGTTATACTGCGGTGTGTTGAAGATGGCCCCATATTAACGCGAAAGCATCATATGTCCCATCAGGCAGCAAAGCCAGCGTTGTCCACAATGGATACTAATAAAAATTATCATGAGTGTCTTGTATATTAGAACAAGTCAGAGTAAGGTGAGGTAAGGTGTACTGTAAAGGATTAAGGTGCACAAGGTGAAATAAAGTGCATTTAGGTTTATTACGGTGGATTAAGGTTGACAAAAATTAGAGAAAGGACGATTAAGGTTGATTCAGTTGCATACAAATTAGAGTGAGGTGAATTACTTTGAATGAGAGCAGATTAAGGCGAATTAGCGCATGTACAAATTAGATCAAGGTGAATTAAGGTGGATTGAAGTATAAATTCTAAGGACACATAACAATCTATGACGTCGCGTTCCATGGACGTAACCAATCATTTAGAGAAGTCATAATGCTTTGGTATTCAAATGAAGTAAGTATACTTAAGCTAATGTGAATTTTTCTATCGCCTATGGTAGTACGGTAGTAGAGATATGGCGTTGTGGTTCTGAGATCAGGTCGCAGGTTTAATTCAGGCCACGGCGGCCGCATTTCGAAGGCGGCGAAATTTTAAGAACTCGTGCAGTTAGATTTAGGTGCACGGTAAAGAACACCCACAGGTCAAAATTAATTCGGAGTCTTCTACTGCTGCATGCATGTCTTATCATCGAATCGTGTTTTGGGATTAGAGGCCTAGAATTTAATTCTTAATCCAAAGTTTTTCGTCAGACAGGTGTCTACCAATTGGGTGAGGCTCGCTTACAAGGCTGTTCCACTATTTCCGTTACGTTATATTTCAGGAAAGAGGGGGGAGGGGTTAGGGGGCGTCATTTCAAGAAATCACAAGATCCAGCCCCTGATCTAGACTTGTATGACTCCTCAGTCACAAGCCCATTATGAGAGAGCTAAAGAATTGCGTTCGCTATATTAGATGTAAACATAACACGTGACACGATGCGGTGCGCGAGACAGCTGCTGTGGCGCAGCGGGAACTGTCTGCCCTGTCGTTTAATCAATGTATGTATAGAGCAAGGCTGGCGTGAGGAGGAGGGCAGTGGCGCAACCGGCGTCTCGCGAGATAAGACGAGACGGACAGAAAAAAAAAATTGGCTCAGGTATAACACTTGTAAGCCTAGTTGTCCCAACCGAAATATTTCTTTGACATGGTTTTGCAAAGACTGTGCACACAGTATTTCTTTAAAGTTAGGCCACAGTCTTTCACGCACGTTGCATACGCTGCCGCGCAGGCTGTCCGTGAAGTCGCGGTGAAACCTGACCGTCGCAATCGAGTTTCTCGCCAGCCGAAGGGTGTGGTGCATAAAACGTTCGTTGTGGGTGCCTTTGCTTGCGTCCACGGCTTCGGCTGCTCAACGACGGCGGCGTTTGCAGCGGCTTCAATCTTGGCACTCTTCCGCGCTTGGTAAGCTTCTCTACAGCGTGCTAATCTGGCTTGCCTTTGCTGCGGTGTTTCGGCAAGCAACTTTGCTTTTGCTTGAGATTTCGCCTCCTGCCGTCTAGCTTTATCTACTCGATGAGTGGATTCAGGCTGTTGCTTGTGGTTTGCCGCATGCACAGACGGTCCAGCCCGCGCGCCATCTATGGCGAGAAAGAGCCACCAAGATCCAGTAGGGAAGCCGTTAAAAGGGGCGTTTATAGAACGACGTTATCGGCGCACGGACGAGCCTCGCACGACGCCGGGCGCGTCTGGGCGCCTTGGCGGCGTCCGGTTACGTTAGCTGCGCCAGTGCGTCGAGCGATCGTTCGAACTAGAGACGCTGTTGCCCTCGCGCCAACGTCGCGTAAGGTGTGCGCGTGTTCACGCTTAGCCGGAGTAGATTTAGCGCTTTGATCCTCGCCTAGTCACGGGGTACCGCAGTGGCGAGGCTCCAAGAGACCGATGCTGCGACACCTCTCCGCGGCGGATCACGTGGTGCTACGTCATATCTTCCACACTTGCGCTCCGGAGGTTGAAGGTCATTGCGTTGCGATGAATTACCTTGAGAAACATGGCGTAATAGAGGTTTCACGCTACAACTATCGGCGATTGTCAGCGCCTATTTGAAAGATTACACAGGTTTAGCTTGGCGCTAATGGTTCGAGACGATTTCGTGCACCAAGGTGCGGTCTGCGCACACCTGGCCGTCAGTAATGCTGACAGTGGGTTGGCCCACCATGGGCGTATCTACCCGGGGGATGGAGGGCAACGGACATAGTTTCCTACAATAATTACTAGAGGTAGCTCTGGCGCTGCAGTCGTTGTACCACCAGGGGAATGGTGGGAAATACATGGATTTGTCTGATCTTCGTGTTTGTGGATTGAGACGTTCTTCTTCGAAGTGCAAAAGATGCAGCGAACACGCACATTTGCTATTAATTGCAACAATTGAGCTTGTCCACGTGAGCAAATCGAAACGCGCCAAGCGTCTCAGCGCACTGGCATGCCCCCGAAAAGTTCATCAGGGCGTTTCATTCGCTTGTCGAAACGTGCATGCTTGGCTTTATAGTTTCAATATCGGGATTCTGTGCTAGAGTCTCTGTGTTCGAATCCTGCCGCCAGAGAATTTTAATGATGTTCATATAATTATTTATTACGCAGTACACTGTTGAAA
Source organism: Dermacentor albipictus (assembly GCF_038994185.2). Taxonomy (NCBI): domain Eukaryota; kingdom Metazoa; phylum Arthropoda; class Arachnida; order Ixodida; family Ixodidae; genus Dermacentor; species Dermacentor albipictus. Next base: position 405,283 of record NW_027225599.1, read on the forward strand.
ATGACGAGTTCACAAAGTCTCAAAGCCATTCGAAGCCGTAAGGACGAAGTTTGGGCAAATCCATGTACTTCCCATGCCGGTACCACCGCTCACATTGCAGCTCCCGTAGACGCTAGCGCCCGAGTTCCCTCCAGTAATTATTGCATGAAACTCTATGGCAGCGCAGTGCTTGCCAATCCCTCTGCCCTAATGTAAGAAGTGGAGGGGCAAGGTGTGCCATTTACCGCCCTCCCGCCATGTTTTGAAAGAGGGCAGCTTTTTTCTGCCCGCAGGAAGATCCGACAAGACGACAGCTGCGACAAAACTTTCTTTGTGAATGCAATAGCCACGGAAGTCATGCTTTTGGTTATGACGCATCCATTCTTTAGGCAGTGAGGATTTTCTTTCGTGCATGGCCGTGAAGATGTGCAGCAGGTGACGTACGGGGTGCGCCATGCACGTTGGCATTGTGGGGAAGGCTGGCAGTTCCCGCCACAACACATTTCACGTTGTGCATCGTGCCCAGTTTTTGGGGACCGCAAAATCATATTTTAAAACATATAGTTAGCCTGCTATATCTAACGTTATGGGACGGGGGATATCAAAAGAATAACAGTCACCCGCCCCCAATTCAGCCGTGGTTTACGGCATCTGTTTGATGAATTACCAAATACCTGGACTATTTAATATAGGCATGGGATGATCATTTTTCAATTTTACGGATAAAAAGAAAAGACCACCTGTGCCAGATGGCGCAATGCCTTTGCTTTAGATTTACTATTGAACTGGTTTGGCACTGCAGGAACGAGAAATCGAAATACATATCTAAATAATTAGCACAAAGAAGCCAGCAAACAGCGGCACCAAGGAGAGCACAGGGGATATTACTTGTACTTAATACTGTGTACTTAATAATTGAAATAAAAAAAATATTATTTAGTGGGATATGAAAGTGGACAAAAAGAACAGCTGGCGGCAGGTGGGGAGGAACAACGTCTTCTCATTGCGCGCGCAATACTCTTACCGATAAAGCTACCTGGGCACCGTTTTCCTATGCACTTTCTTTTTATGTTTATGTTCATCTACTGCCCTAAACCTGCGAGCGTTAGCCAGTGCCACACATCACGGTCTTGATGGCGTAGGTGCAAAACCTTTTTTGTCGCAAGCGTAACGTCTACCAAACCCGTGCATGCTGTACCTGAAGGCACTAATGCTGCTGGATGCGAGGCCTTCCTATGCAATGATTGAGAAGACAGGAAACCCGGGGCCTGATTTTTGTTAGTCATATCATAAGAACCTGAACTTCGGTGCGGATGATACGCGAAATTACGGAAGTCTACCACCACGCTCAGGAAACAGGGCAGAATATAATCTTTCAGTGGATTCCTGCTCACTGCAGCATCGTTGGCAACGTCTTTGCTGCCAAGGCTGCCCGGTCTTCCCAAGAAGACACCCAGACGCGTCCAATACCTTTGGCGAGGACGGACACTGCCAGGGATTTTCGCCCGCTTGCACGCAAAAAGTCACAATTTTTCTGGAGTTCAAGCGCCTTAAATTGCCGATGGCATAAGCATGACGCCTTGCTACGGCTACAGCTGCCACCTCGCCTTTCCCGCGTCGAAACAACCTTGATGTGCCGCTTGTGGCTGGGAGTGTCGTTCACGAACGCTTACTGCTATCGCATGGGAATGTCTGATAGCGCCATGTGCGACTGCTGTATGTGCGAGGGGAAACCATCGGGCACCTATTGTGCATCTGTCTTTGCTACGACGTACAACGCCTCTCTCTCAGGACAACGCTAAACCAACTGGACATGACACCGTTCTCTGAGTGAAAGATACTCGGATTGTGGGCACATGCATCACAAATTATATCATGATAACCCAACAAAGACACCGAGAACAACACGGGGGAAATCACTTTTACTTGCTAATTGAAATAAAGATTTGATAAATAAATGGAAATGAATTGGACGAGAAAACAACTAGCCGGACGTGGGCAATATACGAACTCAAACCATCGCATTATGCGTGCATTGCTTTTACTAAGTCGATGGTTTGAGTTCGTATATTGCCCACGTCCGGCTAGTTGTTTTCTCGTCCAATTCATTTCCATTTATTTATCAAATCTTTAATTCAATTAGCAAGTAAAAGTGCGTGCATTGCTGCACTTGCGTGCATTGCGTGCATTGCGTGCGTGCATTGCTTTTACTAAGTCAGCGCGGGAATGACCACGCCGACGAAGCCGCCCGATCTGCACATGAAAGTGGTCAGCGAGTCGTCATTCGGTTTTCGCGATCAGACGCTGCGGCTGAGCTGCGATTGATGTCCCGTGAGTGTACTTTGCCCCTGTGGGACTCAAATGTTTTCACCATGTGTCGGTTGCGTTCATTGTCTCCGGACATACGGATGCACCTCCCGCCTGGATTACCACGACGTGAACAGACCATGCTCTACCGTCTGTGGCTAGGTGTTGCCTTTACAAACGCCTATGCTTTCCTCATAGGAATGGCCAACAGCCCCACGTGCGACACATGTAACATCGACGAGACGCTCGCACACATTATCTGTGTCTGCCCGCGATACAGTGCTGAGAGACAAGTGATGTGCAGTGTACTGGACCAGTTGGACAATCGTCCACTTTCAGAACTAAAAGCTTTAGGCCAATGCTCCGATAGCACATCCGCGTTGAAGGCCTTACACGCGCTAGTAAGGTTCTTGCGGTCTACGGGGCTTCACGACAGACTCTAAGAATGCCGCCTCCTACCGCTCTGTAGTGTACGCGCTTTGTTTGTGCTTGTCTCCCTTTCTATCTCCCCCTTCTATTCTGTTTCTCTTTTTATCCCTCTTAACCCTTCCCCCTGCGCAGGGTAGCCAACCGGAACTACCTCTGGTTAACCTCCCTGCCTTTCTCTGCATTATTTTCTCTCTCTCTCTACTAAGTCAGCTACGCCGGCGCCCTTTTCCATTCGCCTTCTCGGGTATTGATGTGTTTACTACTATACCTGTAACATATATATATATATATATATATATATATATATATATATATATATATATATATATATATATATATATATATATATATATATATATATATATACGGAGAGAGAGAGACGGAGCGTTGTTTGGTTTGTAGTGCAGTCCGCACTCAAGAACTTGTACGCCACTGGCCAAATGTAATATCTTATCCAGCGACCGGCAGCACTTATTTTTCATTTAACCTAGCATTTCCAATAACTGACCAAAATGAAGTGAGCTGTGAGGGGATTTGCGGCCCGCTTTCTGAGCAGAAGCGTGAACCAACATTTCTTAACCTGTGCTGGTAAGAAACTGCGAGGAGCGGACACTCGAGGCCCCAACTGAGAGCTCTTGTGGCATTGTCTCGTCCGCGATGCAGGGGGTTGTGCACAATATCTCATTAAGGGGATAGACTGGGCCAGGTGGTTTTGCATCAAGGACAGCGCGAACAGAAACATATCTACAACGACACAGTTAAAGAAAATCGCTAACTTCCATCTATGGGCTTTTGTTTATTGGCTGGATTCATATACAGTGTGGAAAAGCCGTGACTTGACACACAAGAAAAAGAAAAAAAAATCAAGAAGACAAACCCAGAAGATCCAGAAAAACTTATGCGAAAAAATACACGTAACCATGTTTGTGCGAATGCCGGTGCTTTGCCTTCATCTTTTCGGTCTTTTTTATTTTTTTGCACGTCACAACTCTACTTCTGTTCTATAAATCCGGGTAATAAAGAACAGGCCTGGAGTGTGGCCTGAAGTGTGGAACAGGCCTGGAGTGTGGCCTGATCCCGGTGACCAGAACCGGTAACGCACTCCCTTACCAGAGCAGGACTGGCCACCCTGATGCAGTACTTGGCCACTACCTCCTATATGAACACAACCGTGAGATAATGACATCTTAGTTGAAATCAAGAAAAAGAAATGGGCATGGGCAGGATATGTAATGAGGAGGGAAGATAACCGATGGTCATTAAGGGTTACGGACTGGATTCCAAGGGAAGGGAAGCGTAGCAGGGGGCGGCAGAAAGTTAGGTGGGCGGATGAGATTAAGAAGTTCAGGGGTGGCGTGGCCACAATTAGTACATGACCGGGGTTGTTGGAGAAGTATGGGATAGGCCTTTTCCCTGCAGTGGGCGCAACCGGGCTGATGATGGTGATGATGATGAATAAAGAAAAGTCGATAGTTGGAAGTTAGCGCTTGTCCCTGTGTGAGTCTTTCTGTGTTTATATGTTTTAGCTCGCGCTGCTATGACCTCGTCTGCACAGCGGGTCCGGTATCGTAGCTTCACTATGGTACTTGAGAAAATGGTATTTAGCCGAACATCCTTCATATCCCGGATTTCAACTTCAAACTGTAATGGCTCACCTACTCTCTCGCCTTCTTTTCTGCAGAAATAATTTGTTTCCTCTCAAGCTGACCAACCAATAACGAATGAATGAAGTCGTGGTAAGTGGAGGTTATCGTCGCTTCACTCATCCATGTCTAGTTGGCCAGTCAGTCACTCAGTCAATATCTATTCAATCTATTAATCGATGTACTCATCAGACCATTGCAAAGACGACAGTTCCGGTCGTTGTAGAAAGCCGTCCGATGAACTGCCAATGAGCTTTCACCTTATCCAGTGCGTAGTTGATTATACCCCGTTTTGTTGTTATCATACCTCGTGTGGATAACGGTTAAATCTTAAGATGTTTAGGAAAAACCTAAGCGGTGACAACTTCTGCAGCGTGACCGTGTTCTATGTTTTTCCTTAAGCGGCGTACCAAACATATTTTCGATGGAAAGCAACAAAGATATTGACTGGGGAAGAGGGAAATATTGGGCTAGCTGGTGATGCATATTGGACTACGGTGAAGCTTTAATGAGGGGACCAAATAAAACCTAGTTTTGTGGATTTGCAATCCAAATTTTCGTTCGCCGCTTCGCTATTTCTTAACGCCTGCCTTCGTTAACCACGGTATATTGACGGGAGAGAAGAGATGGACCTCGTCACTTCGAATCGAGAAGTTAGAAGATAGAGACGCACGACAGACGACCAAGGTCTTAATCCACGTTTACTGTCTTCTTCTCCTTATTTAAGTCTCTCATAGCTCTGGTCTGCTCCTTGTGAAGACGAATTATGGAATCGCATGATGTCGGCGAAGCCAACGTTTGGACTAGGGTACTCGCCTACGCCAGCACAGCAGCTGCGTCCGCGTTAGTCGCAGAGTGAACTACGCGTTTATGTACGCATAGTTCACTCTCCCCCACCCTCAATAGGGGAGGAGGAGGAGAACATGCCAGAGTGCCGAGTAAAGTACCGAAGGTGCTAGTCTCAAAAAAGAAGGGCGGGGGGGAGGATACCGACAAGGGAAAAAAACAGTTCAACGAAAGAATGAAGAAATTACACATAAGAAAAAACTAAAGTGTAACCCAAATAAACGCTAACAACTTACAACGTACACCCTTTAAAGAAATAGAAACACTTAGAATGCGCTGCAGATTGGGAAATAAAAGACATGCGCCGCCTACGAAGTTCTTTATAGCAACTTCTTACGCATCAAGGTTCGCGCATACCTTTTAATATATTAATGAAGGCTTAGGTAAAATAACCTGGAGAGCTTAGCGGAATGTGCATAATGACAGCTATGTAGCTATTTGAAGCTATTGGCTCCATGGAGATGTCACAGATGGTTGAACTCACCCACACATTACGTACCATAGAAAGCAACCCCGATACCTGCTTCTATCAATAAGTCCAAATATTTTTTAACAGCCAACCCTGGTTGCTATAGAAGAAAGCATTTCGCATGCTTCGACAGGTGATTTGTGGCAATGAGTCGCACTATCCGTTGGTGGTGTTCACCTTACCGTCAGGCATACGAATACGCGGGAGACAAACCATACATTGAATGCCACTTCCTCTAGGACTTGTTAGTAACCCTATGCAGCCTTCACGGCCGCCTCGGGTCAGCAACGGAGCAGTGTTTCAAACGACAACATCGCGAAATGCTAAATTCCCGCGTGAGAAGAATGCAGAGACGCTGTCCTTATCGCGGGTATCACTGCCATGGTGTTACCGCACCAATGTCGGGACTGCACCACTTCATTAAGCGCGAGACGCGTGGTGGGATTCCGCATGCGATCCCTCGCAAACCATGGCGGGGTCCGAATATATGCAAGCGACGATTTGTTAGACACGGCACGAACGGTTTAAAAGTAGACCCGAACTTCGCACCGCTAACTAAACGACGGCAAACTTATTAGGTGACGATTGTGACATTTCGACAACTGCGGGCACGGACGTGACGGATGACCTTGAAAGACCAAAGTTATCAACGTGATGTTTATATACATCGTATCTCTAGCATACCCGCAAATTCGTCTATGCCGAACTTGTGCACGCACTTGGGGACGTCCAATGCCGTAACCGTGAGATCACGACCAAACGTATGCTTCTTTCCCGCCAAAGTCACTCTGAAACATCTGGCTTGTCTGTGACGTGCGGGCTTCTCCCGTTCTTAATTACCTGGAGACAGCTAGCGCTTTGAGAGACTGCACTGTCTTCAACATGGGCCCATATTAATGCAAAAGCATCACATGCCCCATGAGGCAAATGAGCCCGCGTTGTTGTCCGCAACGAGTGGTAACAAATATCATCATCAACGTCTTGTAATTTCGAACAAGTAGGAGTAAGGTGACTTAAGATGGAGTAAAGTTAATTAGGAGGAGGAAAGAGAAAAGTAGAAGGCAGGGAGGTTAACCAGAATAATGTCCGGTTGGCTACCCTACACCGGGGGAATGGGAAATGGGAAAGCAAACATCACAGGGAGAGAGAGGAGGGAAGGAAAGATGGAAATTGCGGCAACTTCGCTGACGCGTGTGGTCTTACAGAAGTTGCATTAATAGTCACAGGTGGTTACACAAACCCGTCGTCCTTAAGAAACACAAAAGCGCCTTCACAGCTTTATGGGCCGACGGGCGGTGGGGGCGGTGTTCCAGCAGCACCTGCACAGAAAGCGGCCGATTGTCCAGTTTTTGGAAAGCTTTGACACGTTCTTGTCTCTCTAGGGCATATCTTGGGCAGTGGCACAGCCGGTGGTAGATGTTTTTTTCGGTGCCACAGAGCTCGCATGCTGCACTGTCAGTCACTCCAATTAATGTAGAGTATGCCTTTGTGAAGGCAACTCCTAACCAAAGGCGACAGAGAAGCTAGGCTTCACGTCGAGGACGTCCGAGTGGAGGTAGGAGTTGCAGGGAGGGATTTAGTCGATGTAGTCGTGTAAGTCCTAAGTTCGGCGAGTTCCACCCGGTCACTGTGAGCCTGCGTGCCAGGTGTCGAAGCTGCCTTGCAGCATCAGTCCGCGAAAGCGGAATTGGAACGCTGTGCTCTTCTTGATGTGCTGTGCGAGCAGCGTTAACGGCGGAATCATTGCCACTGATCCCACAGTGGCCAGGTACCCATTGAAAAACGACCTCGTGGCCTTTTTGTTGGACATCGTGGTAAAGTTTCACGACTTCGTATGTCAATTGGCCATGACATCCGTGTCGGAGAACTGACAGCGTGCACTCTAATGCCGGTTTTGAATCACAGAACACAGCCCATTTTCTAGGTCCTTCAGAATCAATAAATTCCAGTGCTCGACGCAGGGCCGTGGTGGAGTAAAGTTAATTAAGGTGAAGTAAAGAGAATTATTGTGAAATAAATTGACTTTAGGTGGATTAAGGTGAATTAAAGTGGATTAGGGTTGTTACAGATTAGGGCACAGTGGATTAAGGTTGGTACGAATTAGAGCAAGATGGACTAAGATGGATTAAGGTGGATTAAGGCGAATGAGGGTGGTTCAAATTAGAGCAAGGTATCTTACTACCTTTAATCAGGAACAACCACTTTAAATGACTGCGTTGAAGAGAATCAAATAAAAGACATACGCCGTCTGAGTTCTTTATTACAGCTTCCTACATATTAAGGTTGGCGATTTTTTCCTCATACTGATATTTAGCTGCAACACCTGGAAAGCTGGCCGGTATCTGCATGAATGCTATGGAGCTGTTTGAAGCATTGGCGCCATGGAGAATGCCAGCCTGAATTTAACGTCAGCACAGTACATTATTAAAGCGAAAGCCTTAAATCTTTGTTTCAAGGTCGCTTCGTCAAGTACACAAAATATCACGTGATCCAAGGAAGATCAGAAGCAAATGAAAGCTTGTGTAGCTGTGTATAAAGTGATGAATGATTAGAAAACATAATAATTGAATAGCGATTGGATTGAGGTAGATTAGGGTAGATGATGGTTGATTAAGGGGGATTAGAAAAGGTAATTGGTTAGTGATTGGAATAATGTAGATAGGAGTGGATGAAGGTTGATTACGGGGGATTATGCATTACGATCGATTAAAGTGGACTAAAGTCTATTGAGGAGGAATAAGGTCGGTTAAAGTGGAATAAGATGGATGAAGAAAGATTAGGGTAGATTAAGGATGACCAAGGCGGATTAATGAGTGTTAAGGTGGATTAGGTTGGATTACTATCGGAGAAGGTGGATCAAGGAGGCCTAAGGTGCATTAGGGTGAATAAGGTGGATTAGGGTGTATTAAGATGGAATTAGGCGGCCTAAAGTGAAAAACAGAACGCTTTACAAAGCTTTCGCGTTCCCGTCTCTTATGCGATGGCTCAATCAGTTTAAATCAACTCAAATCTGTTTGAACTCCTCGGTGTCATCATGTCAACAAACTTAACATGGAATCAGCACATAGACTACATCTGCAGCAAGGCGAGTAAAACACTAGGACTAATATGTAAAACACTCTGCATGGCTGCGCATTACACGAAGCTTGTGGTGCTAACATGCCAACCGTTCCTGACAACCTGGGAAATTTTATTTTTCTGATTCAACACGGTATGTTACCACAAAATAAACGTCGTGTAAATTCGCCCACGCGGACAAGTGAAGGAAAACCTAAAAGGTTCAAATCATAAAAGGTTCACAATGACAAATCATTGTGGCAGCTGTTGTCCTGTGCTGCCTTTCTGCATTCTTGTTTTGTTTTTTTTTTATTTGTGCTTCGTGCGTTGAAAAGAACGCGACACTGTCGAGTGTGTAGAGCCATCACAATGCCATTGCAAGGATGTCTTGCACTTCTTTGCTATTGTAATGTGTGACTTCTGAAGCTGTCTATCAATATTTTCTTTAGACTTTTTCAACGGTACATTTACGCTAGCACAAGTTCCATAGCAGAAGGAAAATAAAAATAAAAGACACTGATTCATTATTTTGAGGCAATGGGCTCCATTTTCTTAGTGATATATATACCAAGACATGGAGCTCTAGAAGTTACTTACGTGCTTTGAGATTATTTGCTCAGTATCTGCTTCTTCCATCTTTTAAGCGTTATACAAATAATTTGGCTGCTTTTCCAAGTTTCCTCGGTAAATGGTGCGACGCACGGTATTTACAGTTCGTTAAGTGCACTCATAAGCAAAACTACACTCGTTTGCCACACAACAATAATCATAATCTGTCTTGTCCACATTTCCTTTCTTTAACGTGGCGAGCCCGGTACTTCCAAGTCAGGAGCTGCGTGCTCGTCATGAGCGTTCGATTTCAGCGTTGGATTATATCAGCATGACGATTATTGTTGTGGAGCGAATATACACCCCAGAGGGTGTACATTCGCTTAAGATTGAAGGAAACATGGTTTGAGTGACGAGCGATAAGTCTTTAATCTGTGCGGGTTCAATGCAGACCGTGTGGAAAGTTACCTATTCAGTCATTACAAGGTGTGATGCTGCTGTTATCCCAAATATTTCGCTGACTTAAAAAAAAAGAAAAAAGAACGAACTGAGGTAGGCACGAACTCCAAATTCCATGAAATTGTGGATAATTTTCTTGTGGAATGGCGCCGCGAAACTTTCATGTAGTTGTTTTAAATGCGACGTTGTATATAATTACTGCACCCTCGTTTTCCTTACTTTCGTTGGTGATTCGATGCTCACAGCTTTTTCTATGCTATCTTTTGTGAACAAAAGAAGGCGTCATGTTGATATAAATTGGAAACATTAGGGATACGGTGTGTGTAATCTGCAGACAACGTCCCACGTAGGTGGGTTAATGCGCATTTTTGGCGATATATTAGGTATGCATGTGGATCTGAGCATTATCAGGGTCTGTTACGAGTGGCGTAACGCTTGTATCGCTGCCATGGCGTAATCACGACTAGAACTGTGCGACTACAAGAACAAATTTTGCGAACACAGGGAGACGCTACATCAAGTTTGCGTTCGTTCATAAATGCGTGCTGATCAAATACAGCTCTTGGAAAAAAATTTACATTTAACAAAAGAAACGTTTACGATCATCTTAGGCAAGCGTTACAAAGTGTTCTACTGCTCTTATTTGTTTATTTATTTATTTATTTATTTACTTACCCTCAGGGCCATTGCGGCGTTACAGAGGGGGTGGGTACATGGTTGAACAAGAACAGAATATACAGAAACATTTATCAACAACGTTTCCTAAATTTTTCAAGAGCCCTCTGCATGTACAAGCAAGGGGTGCAGCATGAATGGAAAATGTTGCGAATGTGTAACGTTTCTGGCCTACTAGAACTGTCACGAACATTTGTTGAACGCTCGTCATTTTTGTTTGTTAGGGAGCGGGGTGCTTTATTGTGCGACACGTATATTGGTTTCGCCTGGTGTCATGAGTGAAGTAAATGAGCCAGCTTCTTTATGTTTGGTAACAGTAAGTACGATGTCATGTTTGGTGTGTAGGGAAAGTTGGAAGTGGGTGGCCAGATGAGGCTGTGGTAACATATTACGAATGTTTGTGTTCTAGAGCGTTTTGAGCGTGTGTAACGAAAGGGGCATAATTTAACCCGTTGACCAGGCAGAACTACAAAGGCCATCGTAGTCAAATTTAGTTCGACTTCACCCGGGCATCTACTAGCCGCCTGGTTAGGTCAGGTGGTAGAGCGGCTGCCCCGGAAAGGCGGTATTTCCGGGTTCGAGACCCGGACCGGGACGAATTTTTCTTCAACTGCGAGGCTTTTCTTTCGAGGAACTATAGTGGGTTTCTTTTGTAGCAATTGCTATTATTGGGTGGATGTCTCACTTCATCTTTGTTACTTACTTCTCTCCACTTTGCGGGTTCCCGCACAAGTATTACATCTGTAACCCCAGTGGAGGTGGGGATTATGCCGGTGCACAGAGTAAAGTAAGAAAATCGAATGTCGAAAAAGAGGCCACAACGGTAAATTAAAACACATATATCAAAGAATGAAGGAACGTTTTCATGTGAAAGCCATTGCGCCAACAAACCCCGTCCGTCATCAACCCACGACAAAAAAATCAACGTACAACACGAACGCTTGGAACTTATAACGTAGAACCTTTTTTCCCAAACGAACGCCTAAACAGTCTGCGTTCAATAGAAAGAGAGAGAGAGATAACAAAGAGAGGAAAGGCTGGGAGGTAAACCAGACGAGAGTCCGGTTTGCTACCCTAAACTGGGGGAAGGGAAAGGGGGAACAGAAAGAGTAAAGCGGGATAGAGCGAACACTGTCTGCGCACGTAGCTAAGTGCTTGGGAATCAGTCAAGTCAAAGCAAGTGCTCCGTCGATACGTTAGGCCGCTGTCAATCTTATTGGTACATAGCTCGTTATGCACGTTGAAGTCACCAGTGAAGACCAAGCATCCGGTGGGTCTCAGCAGTGTGTTGCATTGCGTGGCAGTGTATTTTTCTGTTAAACACCGGCCGTTATGACTTGAGTGCGAATATAATGTTGCAGGTGAGCCATGATGCTTTCTCAAGAGTTGCAAGTACTGAATTTAGAGTATCCAGCACTTGCACAGTACTTAGCGCTGACAAGAAAATCAATTAAAAGCCATGCGCTGCCCATACAGTTCTTCAGAACAGTTTCATACATATTAAGTTTGCGCGACTTCTTGTTGATATAATAATGAGAATTCAGGTGCAACACCAGGTATCCTATGAAGAATGTGTATAATCACATCTGCGGAGTTCTTTGCAGCATCTGGCTCCATTCCGATTGCATCGGGTCGTATACAGAAGCATCTGGCTCAGATTTAGATTTCCGAAAAGTACGGTGACATACTTACGAAAAACCAAACCCCCTGTCCTGCTTGCCATGAATACGTTAAATTATTTTGTGAGAAACCAACACCACATGCACGTTATGGGCGACCTTGCACAATCAGTGTTATCAAAGTGACGTTTCTAAACCTCGCATATCTCTAGCAAACCGGCGATTTCGTAGACACACTCGCACACGCCCGAAGCTATAACCATCAGGCCGCGACCTCACGCAAGCTTCTTTCGCGCGAGAGTGGCCGTTTGATAGATCTGGCGCGGGCTTCACCTGCCAGCTTCAGGCTATATCAATTACCTCGTGACAGATTGCGCTTTGAGAAGCGACGTTCTACTGGACTTTCTTCGAGATGGACCCATAATAATTCTAAAAGATTATATGTCCCACGCGGCAGAAAAGTGCGCGACGAGTGGTAACAAAATCATCATCAGCGTCTTTTAAGTTAAAGCAAGTCAGAGTAAGGCATTGGAGAAAGGAGTAAGGGGAAAGGAGACGCCAAAGACTTGAAAAATTATAGACCGATCAGCGTACTGTCCGTTGCCTACAAACTATTTACTAAGGTAATCGCAAATAGAATCAGGAACACCTTAGACTTCTGTCAAGCAAAGAACCAGGCAGGATTCCGTAAAGGCTACTCAACAATAGATCATATTCACACTATCAATCAGGTGATAGAGAAATGTGCGGAATATAACCAACCCTTATATATAGCTTTCATTGATTACGAGAAAGCGTTTGATTCTGTCGAAACCTCAGCAGTCATGGAGGCATTACGGAATCAGGGTGTAGACGAGCCGTATGTAAAAATACTGAAAGATATCTATAGCGGCTCCACAGCCACCGTAGTCCTCCATAAAGCAAGCAACAAAATCCCAATAAAGAAAGGCGTCAGGCAGGGAGATACGATCTCTCCAATGTTATTCACAGCATGTTTACAGGAGGTATTCAGAGACCTGGATTGGGAAGAATTGGGGATAAAAGTAAATGGAGAATACCTTAGTAACTCGCGATTCGCTGATGATATTCCCTTGCTTAGTAACTCAGGGGACCAATTGCAATGCATGCTCACTGACCTGGAGAGGCAAAGCAGAAGAGTGGGTCTAAAAATTAATCTGCAGAAAACCAAAGTAATGCTTAACAGTCTCGGAAGAGAACAGCAATTTACAATAGGCAGCGAGGCACTGGAAGTAGTAAGGGAATACGCCTACTTGGGGCATGTAGTGACGGCGGATCCGGATCATGAGACGGAATTAATCAGGAGAATAAGAATGGGCTGGGGTGCGTTTGGCAGGCATTCTCAAATCATGAACAGCAGGTTGCCTTTATCCCTCAAGAGAAAAGTGTATAATAGCTGTGTCTTACCAGTACTCACCTACGGGGCAGAAACCTGGAGGCTTACGAAAAGAGTTCTACTCAAATTGAGGACGACGCAACGAGCTATGGAAAGAAGAATGATAGGTGTAACGTTAAGGGATAAGAAAAGGGCAGATTGGGTGAGGGAACAAACGCGAGTTAATGACATCTTAGTTGAAATCAAGAAAAAGAAATGGGCATGGGCAGGACATGTAATGAGGAGGGAAGATAACCGATGGTCATTAAGGGTTACGGACTGGATCCCAAGGGAAGGGAAGCGTAGCAGGGGGCGGCAGCAAGTTAGGTGGGCGGATGAGATTAAGAAGTTTGCAGGGATGGCGTGGCCGCAATTAGTACGTGACGGGGGTTGTTGGAGAAATATGGGAGAGGCCTTTGCCCTGCAGTGGGCGTAACCAAGCTGATGATGATGATGATGAGTGTAAGGGAACTTAAGGGGGAGTAACGTGAATTAGGTTGAAGTAAAGTGAATGAAAAGGAAGTGGATTCAAGTAGAATAAGGTTGGTAAAAAGAGTAATGTGGATGAAGATGGATCAACGTGGATTACAGTAGGTGCAGATTAGGCCAAGGTGGATTAAGGTTTATTAATGTAAAGTTGTGAGGGACACTTGATAATCTGGGACATCACGTGTCATGCACGTAACCAATTAGGTAATTCGTAAAGCTTTTTCATTCAAATCACCTAAGGATACTTCAGTGAATGTTATTTATTTTCTGTCGCCAACCACAGTAGCGTAGTAGAGCTCTGGCATAGCGCTGCTGAGCTCCAGGTCATAGGTTCAATTCAGGCCACGGCGGTGGCATTTCGATGGCGGCGAAACGCAAGAGTGCTCCTGCACATTCACTTCGGTTCCCAGTAAGGAACTCGATGAGTTCAAATTTAATTCGGAATCTCTTCCACTGCGGCTGGCGCACCTTCTGTGCAGATCAAGGTTTTGACACCTGCAGCCCCGGAATTATTTTTATACTTTTTCGACTGACAGGTGCCTAGAGAGGGGTGACGCTGACCTATAAGGCCGTTGCACTATCAACAAACAAAAAAAGGGGGGGGAGGGGTGCGTCATCTATAGAAGTCATAAGATCCTTCCCCTGATCCATACTTGAGTAACTACGCTCAGGAAACCCTGTTATTAGATGGCTTTACCATGGCGTTTGCTGTACCAAATGTCAACGTGTCACACACGTAAAGAGATCGCGTTGTCATCTTTGAGCATGCTCCATGCTCTATTTGGTTTCCATGGTTTACGTGCATTATGCGAATGTGGGTCATGTTGCGAGTTTACCGTACGTAATATTCGCGCGTGCGGAAAGACAGCGTTGTCGAACATGGCGGCCCCAATGGTCCCTACTTCCGCGTGAATTCTCGTGATGGCAACGCCAGTGGCTCCTTCGTAGCACAGTGGCAGTCCACTTCAATCAATGATGTCACGGTAGCTGGCCAATCTAACGGGGATGCTCCCGAGTCAATTGAGGCGATATTGAAGTCACCACTTTAAGTCTACGCTCGCCGTCGAAGATTGCCAGTAACTGTCGAAATGAGTTCCCGCTTCCTCTGGGCTCACCGGAATTGTTAGATATCAACGCTTAGCGCGTCCAACTTCTGAGCTCGTTCGGCGATTCTGGCGTCCATAGGCCCAACAAGATGTGTCCGCATAGAAATGACAGGATGGTCGCCAGTAGGTTGTCTTGGCTTGGATATGTTTGGCCTGAAGCACTAGACGGCGCACTCTCTTGTAACTTCGTCCTTACGTTATGCGCTTCATCACTTTGAACTAAAGGTACTGAAGGGACGCGAAGCCACAAAGTTCTGTAATGGCGCTTGCGTTTATTGATACGTAAGATGAGAAACGCTGTTATATAACTGTCCAATGTTTCCGCACTGTTCACTCAGTACGATGTGTCAAAGCCGACAAGTTGCATATGTTTTCATAGTTATCCTAATGCAAGCATTTGTTAAAAAAATGAACAATTTCCTTCACGATTTAGGTCTTTTGCATAATGGTGTGTTCAGCTTGGTTGCCTGAGTGATTGAAGTGAAATTTAAGATATGGTCACCTGTTGGATGGGGGCGCGTCCCCCTCGTCCACAAACAATTAAAACTGGCAGTTTCAACCTGAGGCGAAGCATCGACAGCGACATATAGGTTTAGCGTTGCACTCGGTCTACCATCAACGCGGCACATCAATACGCGCGCGCGACATGACACGATGCGACACGCGAGACAGCTGCTGCTACACACCAGGAACTGCCATACCTCACCCCCCTCCCCGCGTATCTATGCGTGTATATAGTCATGCAGGCGCGACCAGGCTCGTTGGAAGTGACGCCAACGGCGTCTCGCGAGATGAGAATGAAATGAAACCTTCGTCGTTTGCTCGGCACCTAGTGAAGGATATTAGACAGGCTCAGTTTAATGCTTGTCGTCTCAGACCAGTGCGTCCTCTATGGTGTCGTCTGCATAGAGCTGCTGCTAGTCAGTGACTGTAATTGTGTGTCACACACCGTAGGCGCATTCGGCAGGAGTGGGATGGGGCAAAGTATGGCATCCCCCCACCCCTCCACGCAATGTTGAAAGAGGGCTGCTTTTTGCGGCACGTTCGAAAATCCAAGAGTACGACAGCTAATAGCAAATTTTCTTGTGAGGTCATTAGCCACGTAAGCAATCTATTTCGTTATTACGTATCGCAGTGTTTGGCCAGTGAGGATTGCCTTTGGTGCCTCGCCGCGAATATGCCTCGCCTCCGTACGTCGTAGCAGACGACGTACGGAGTGAGCCATACACGCTGGCGTTGCGGAGTTGGCTCACTCTGGGGAGTTTCCGCCATAACAGATTTCGCGTTGCGCTTCTTGCATCTTGCCTAGTGTATTGGGATCGTAAAATCACGTTCTTAGACCCAAAATTTCCTTCCTATACCTAACCTATGGGTGAGTGGGACATTCAAGTATTATAATCAGCCGCGCTGAACGATGGCGTGCCTTGCGGTATGAAATTGTTGGATTAACAAGTACCGGAACTATTGAATCTGTATCTAGGGTGACCATTATTAAGTTTTACGGATTTAAAAAAGAAAGACACCTGTGGCAGATTGAATAATTTTTATCCTTGAGCAAGATTATTCGGAGAGGCGGACGCTACTAGCATGAGTAATCGAAGCACATATGTAACTAATTAATAGTAATTCAATAATGAACTTTTCGTTTTGTATACTTTACCCCACATATTCCTATTCCTAAATTGTAGCCGGTGAGTTCGCATGACGTATCTCGTTGAAATGTATTCCTTGGTGGACACCAGCTTCGAGATTTCATTTCCCAAAGTGTGCCACGAAAAACATTTGCTTCTCAGTTACTTTTGTGCTCCAATGCATAAAAGAGCATTTTGTTAAATAGGTACGTGACAGGACAGCCAATCTTTAGGCCAGTTTGAGGACGCATATCGCTAAACTGGTGGCATGGTGGAAACCCATTCCTGGTTGACCCGCTTTGCTAGTTCACCGGCTCAAATTCCTAAATTACAATATCTTCAATAAAGTAATTAATTTAAAAGTCAAATAGTTGTTCTTTGGGTTATTCGTTGAACACGTGTTCTGATTTCTATTGAAAGTAATGAGTGCCTCTCTGGACAACCCCGCCCACGGACTAGAATAATGTTATCGGCAACAAAGAACTTTCTAAACTTCCGTAAAACCTAAAGATTCTCACCCGTTTTAGGTTGTCCCAGCTAACGTTAGGTAAAATATCCAAGCAAAAATATTATAAAAAAAGAACACAATGCAGGATACGATCTTAAGACCTACGATGTTGGGTCTTCAGATTGACTACCGAGCAGTGTACATTTTATAGTTGTATGTTGCACCGTGTTTTACACATCATTCTTTTTTTTTCGTGAACAACTTGGCTAACGTTAACCGGGACTCGCGCTGTATACACAGAGGCTTGTTGAACTTCACCGAATATTCGCCACTTGTCCAATATATGTTGGTGACAATACCTTCAGAAATGTCGACAGGTGGCTCAGTCGATGACAAATCCTTGTGGCAGCGGTTGTCTTTTGCGGTCTTTCTGCATTCTTCTGTCGTGTTTTTTTTTCTTGTGCTTCGTGCGCTGTGAACACGACACTGTAGGGTCTGTGCAGAGCCATCACAATACCATTGCAAGGATGCATTGAATTTTTTTTATTGGCATGTGTCACTTTTGAAGCTGTCTCTTGGATTTACCTTTATACTTTTTCAACGTTACAGTTACACTAGCACAAGTTCCCTAGCAGAAGCAAAATATAAATAAACTAGAGAGATTTATTATTTTGAGGCAACGAGCGCCATATTCTTGGTGATAGATTAGGAAAAGAGTTAACTCTAAAAGTAATTTATGCGCTTTGAAAATATTTACTGAAGATCTGGTTTCTCCCTCTCTTGCGCGCTGTACAAATAATTTGGCCGCTTTTGCGAGTTTCCTCGGTAAACGGTGCCACGCACGGTGTTTATATTTCGTTAAGTACACTCATAAGCAAAAATACGCCCTTTTGCCACACCGCAATAATCGTCATCTGTCTTGTCCGCATTTCCTTTCCTTAACGTGGCGAGCCACGTACTTCCAAGTCACGAACGACATGCCGATTATCAGCATTCGACTATATCAGCACGACGAATATTGTTGTGTTGCAAACATACACCCTGAAGGGTGTATATTTGTAGGAAACGTGTTTTGAGTGACGAGCGATAAATCTTTATTCTGTGCGGGTTCATTGCAGCCCTTGTGGAAAGTTACCTATTCAATTATAACAAGGCGTGATGCTGTCGTTATTCGAAATGTTTCGCTGACTTCAAAAAAAATGAACAACAACAAAAAAAAAAAACCTGGAGGAGGCGCGAACTTGAAATTCCATGAAATTGTGGATAATTTTTTTTTGTAGAATGGAGAAGTGAAACTATTACGTAAGTGTTCTAAATGCGACGTTGTAAATATTTACTGCACCCTCGCTTTTCCGCAATTTTCGTTGGTGATAGGAGGCTCACAGTTTGTTTCTCCACCATCTTTTGTGAACAATAGAAGGCGTCATGTTGATATAAATCGGAAACCTTAGGGGCACGGTTTTGTAACGCGTAGACAACGTTCGAAGTAGGTCGGTTAAGTGCGCCTTCTTTTACGATATGTTAGGTATGCAAGAGTACTGGAGAGTTATTAGGGTCTTTTATGAGCGGTGTAGCACTTGTATCGCAGCCCTGGCATAGGTCCAATTGTAACTCTATAATTAAAATAACAAATTTAGCGAACACAAGAGGTAGCTACGTCAAGTTTGTGTATGTTAATAAATGCCTGCTGTATAATTACAGCTGTTGGAAGTACAGCTTTACAGAAATACTTAAGAACATCTTAAGCAAGCACTTGAAACTGTCCCATTGCCCTTATCAGCGACATTTCTCAAATTTTCGAGAAGCACTCTGGATTTATAAGGAAGGGGTGCCGCATAAGTGGAATCTGTTGTGAATGTTTAACGTTTCCGGCTTATTAGAAGCCTTACAAACACTTGATAAACGTTAGTCTTTTTTTTTTCTTGGGGACCCTTTCTTGTGCGACACGTATATTGGTTTCGCCTGGTTTCTTGAATGAACTAAATCAGGGAGCTTCTTTATGTTTCGTAAGAATAAGGACGAAGTAATGTTTCGTGTGTATAGGGAAAGTTCAAAGTGGGTGGGCACATGAGGCTGTTTTAATATATTACGTATGTTTGTGCTCTAGAGCATTTTGACGAACGGGGCATCATTTAATCCATTCACCTGGCAGAACCACAAAGGCCACCATAGTCAAATTTAGTTCGACTTCGGCCGGCTATCTGCTAGCCGCCTGGTTAGCTCAGATGGTAAAGCGCCTGCCTCGGAAAGGCGGTGTTTCTGGGTTCGAGGCCCGGACCGGGACAAATTTTCCTTCAAGTGCGAGGCTTTTCTTTTGAGGAACTAGAATGGGTTTCCTTTGTAGCAATCTGTGATTGCGGGGATGTCTTATTTCATCTTTATTACTAGCTTCTCACCACCTTGCGGGTTTTCGCAGAACTATTACATCACTCATCCTAAATGGAGGAGAAGTAGGAGGGGATTATGCCAGTGCGCAGAGTAAGGTGAAGTGCATGTCGAAAAAATTGGGAGCGAAGCCACGGAGGTAAAAAGAAAAAAAAACAAATGTAGCAAGGAATGAAGGAATATTTTGATGTAAAAGCCTTTGCACCAATAAATCCCATCTGTCATCCAACTATGTAAAAAAAAAAGCAACGTGTAACACATACGCATGCAACTTTGAAATTACAATCTTTAGATCCAAACGAACCCTTAAATTGATAGCGTTCAAGAAAATCAAATAAAAGGCATGCGCTGCCTATGCAGTTCTTTAGCACAGTTTTCTACATATTAAGGTTACGTGAATTGTTTTTGATATATTAGTGAAACTTAAGGTGTACCTCCAGGACTCCTAGGTGGAACGTGTGTAATCACAGCTGTGGAGTTCTTTGAAGCGTCTGGCTCCATTGGGAATGGGATGCTGGAGGTTCCAAAGAGTACATTGACATATTCATGAAGAACTAAACCTCGGTTCGTGTTCGCCATGAATACAACAAATTATTTGGGGAGAAACCAACGCCGCACGCATGTCACAGGTGACCTTGCACAATCAGAGTTGTCATCAAAGTGACGTTTCTATGCCTCATATCTTTTTCAAGCTTGCGATTTCGTGTACCCTCTCGCATACGCTCAAGGCTATAACCATCAGGTCACGACCTCACGCACGCTTCTTTCACGCGAAAGTCGGCGTTTGAAACAACTTGCGCGTGCTTCAGCTGCCAGCTTCTTGCATGCTCAATTACCTCCTGAGAGATTGCGCTTTGAGACGCGACGTTATAATGGACTGTCTTCAAGATGAGCCCATATTATTCCTAAATGATTACATGTCCCAGGAGCGAGAAAGGACCGCAACGTGTTGTAACAAAAATCACCATCTGCATATCTTAAGTTAGAACAAGTGAGAGTGAGGTAACTTAAGGTGTAGTAATGTTAATTATGTTGAAGCAAAGTGAATGAAGGTGAAGTGGATTAAAGTAGATTGAGGTTTGTAAAAATTAGGTGAAGGTTGATGAAGGTGGATTAGAGTGGATTAAAGCTGGTGCAGATTAGGTCACGGTGGATTAAGGTTTAATAATGTAAAGTTGCGAAGGACACCTGGTAATCTATGACGTCAGGTTTCATGCACGTAACTAGTTAGGTAATTCATAACGCTTTCTCATTCAAATCACGTAATGATGCTTAAGTGACTGTCTTTTTGTGTGTGTGTCGCCCACCACAGTAGCGTAGTAGAGCTCCGGCATAGCGCTGCTGAGGTCCAGGTCATAGGTTCAAACCAGGCCTCGGCGGTGTCATTTCGATGGTAGAGAAATGCAAAAGTGCTCGTGCACATACCCTTAGGTGCACAGTAAAGAACTCGAGGAGGTCAAAATTAATTCATAAACTTTTCCACTGTGGCTGGCTCGCCTTCTATTCAGATCAGGGTTTTGACACCTGCAGAACCAGAATTTATCTCTTACGTTTTTAGACTGACAGGTGGATACATTGGTGGGTGACGCCCCACCAAAGTCCACTGCACGATCAGCTAACAAAAAAAGGGCAGTAGGGTGTGTCATCTATAGAAGGTAAAAGATGGTTCCCCTGATCAACACTTGAGTCACTACACTGGTAAAAGCCCATTATTAGACAGCTTTACCATAGCGTTTGCGGCACCAAATGTCAACGTGTCACGCACGTAAAGAGATCGCGTTGTCCTCTTTGCGCATGCTCCGTACTCTATTTGGATTCCATGGTTTACGTGCACTACGCGAACGTGCGTTATGTTAACGAGGGTTACAATGTGGGCTTGTTGGTAATGCATCTTCAAGGCGTGTACGGCATCACGTATAAAAGACGGGACAAAAGAAGACACGCAGGGACACCCACAGCGCTAACTTCCAACAATGTTTATTATCGAAAACCAGGCCGTATTTATACACTAAGCCAACATGAGTCACAGCCACGTGAACAGACAAACAATCAGAGCGAAACATTTTTGTAAGTGATATTTCAGGCCATGCGCAAAAATTTTAGTTCTTTTTCAGAGAGAGCCAATGACGGTTTGGTGATACGTGAATCCCCTAGGGCAACAATCTGCTCGGCGTCTACATTTTTTTTAGGTTTAGTGAGTTCGCACTTATTTCGACCAGTAATCATTGTTGATTCTAAGAGAGTGGATGACTTATGTTGCTTACAATGAAGGGAGAGAAACCCACCTGATACATGTTTGTCGACTTTATTTTTGTGTTCGCGCAGTCTATCATTAATGCATCTGCCCGACTGTCGGACGTAATACTTCCCACACTATTAGGGTATACCTTATATAATCGATGGCTTAGAATCTCTAAACTTCTTCCTGTGTTTAACTAGGACTGTGCAGCTAACTAACTGTGCAGCTAGGAGCTCTTTCTTTCTTTTGTGGTCTCGTTTTCCAGCACAGGCTGAATACTTTGCTAGCTGCAGAAAAAACCGCCTCTGTGTTACCTCGACGGGCAATTTCCTTTAGGTTGTGCGACAACCCGGTGGATATAAGGTATCACTGTTGGTCTTATTTTCGCTCGGTTACTATTTCCTTCCGCACGTTCAGAAGTCACTGATTGCTGCACTTGCCTAAGTATTCCCCCTGCAACTGATGCCACAGCATGATTGGGATAACCTGCTTCATGTAACCGCATGACCTGTTGTGTGAATGCTTCGTCAGTGCAATGATGCCATGATTTAGTAAGTGTGTTAGTAAAACACATCTTCGCAATTTCTCTTTTTATCAGCTTATAGTTGGCTCAATAGTATGACAGCAACGGTTTATTTGCCATGGGACTGTAACACCAGCAAGTTAGATCATCACCGAATTTAAATTCAACACCAAGAACCTTGATTTTTTGTTTTATTGGAACTGCGCACGTAACTTCCAGGGGACAAATGCACTCACGTATAATATTACTAACAGCTGCACACTCTATGCCAAAGTTGTCTAGTTTAACATTGACAAACACTAAAAAATTATCAACTAATCTAAATATTTTAACAACTTTTGTATCATTGATGCTTGAGCACAGGTCGCTGTCTAGTTTAGCTAAGTACAGGTTGCTTAAAACAGCCGCTAAGCAGGATCATATACAGACCCTTTGTTTTTGAACGTACGGAATGTCATTTCATTGCATAAATGTTGACTTCATGTACAAGTCTAAAAGTTCTAAACAGTATTCAAGGGTTGTGGCCGCTTTCGTACTAAAACTTACAGCCCGAAATTCATCTATACATGATTGAACACAACAATTCATTTTGCGCCAAAGAATAATGCACGTCTTTCACATGTTCTGAGAAGTCCTTTAGTCCCGCGTTACAGTTGGCGTCTACAAAGGCTAAACTGCCTCGGAATTTTTCGTGATGAACGGATATCTACACTCGAGTAGGTTAAGTTTGTCTAACAGATAGACTGCAATGGATTTCGACCATGTGTTTTTCTTCGACCCTGATCGGAACAGCTTGTTTGTGCGTTCTCGCGCTAAAAAATAAATCGAGACGGTCATTCTTTTTTTTTCTATTGCTTTCAATACTTTACTTAGGTGCATGTCCCGGCACATCGCAACAGTTCTGCCCTTAACTTTCGTCAGTGAAATTTCCTTGTGTTCATTGACAATGGCTGTTATTGCTTCATTAGCTTTTTCGTTGTAGCCACCATGTGAAAATAATTCAAAGCTTCCTTTTTTGTCAGCAGGTAGGACAGACAGTGCATTTTCAACTAAGTACGAAACAACGTGTTTCGCTGGTAACTTCGAACTTTGAAGCTTACATTTATTTGTTCAGGACATCCTCGCCTTCAGAGCTCATCCTCACGCCTTCGTCTTCAGGTGCATGTCTGGAGATCTGCCGCACGAGAGAGAGCAGCTCCGGTTTTGTACTCTTAGCTTCCATGGCGAACTTAGGTCCCCACTCCAAGACTTGATGCACCTTTTCTGGCAGGGCATGACCTCCGGGAATGTGGACCTTGCTACTTGTGTGGCTCGATGGGACGTGCCGCTCCTTGAAACTTTCTATCGGGAGCTGCCTCAGTTGATGTGGCCAAAGGTATTCCGTGACCTGATGTGTCAGAGCCGGGTACCGGTGAATATGGGTATTTGGCCCACTAGGCTTGTAGGCACAACGCACTTGTGTGTGTGTACAGCGCTGTGTGTGTACCTGTGTGTCTTCTTTTCACCCGTCTTTTAATTGCGCGTCCGTACACCCCCTGAAGGTGCCTGATGCGGCGAGTTTACCATACGTAATATTTACGTGCGCCGAAAGACAGCGTTGTCGAACATGTCGGCTCCCAAGGGCCCTACTTCCGCGTGAATTTTCGTTATGGCAATGCCAGTGGCTCTTTCGTAGCACAATGGCAGTGCATTTCGATCCATGACGTCACGCTAGCTTGCCAATCTAACGGGGATGCTCCCGAGTCAACAGCAGTGATATTGAAGTCACCACATTAAGGCTGCCCTCGCCTTCAAGGACTGCCAGTAACTGTAGAAATTAGTTCCCGCTTCCTCTGCGCTCACTTGCATTGTTACATATCAACGCTTAGCGTGTACAACTTCTCACGTCGTTCGGCGATTCCAGCGTCCATAGGTCTAACGAGACGCGTCGGCATAAAAATGACATGATGGTCACTAGTGGGTTGTCTTGGCTTGGATATGTTTTGCTCGAAACAGTAGACAGCGCACTATCTTGTAACGTCTTCCTTAGATTATGCGCTCCCTCACTTTGAACTAAATTTATTGGAGGGACGCGAAACCATAACGTTGTGTAATGGCGCTTTGCGTTTATCGATACGTAAAATGAGAAACGCCGTTATATAACTGTGCAATATTTCCGCACTGTTCACTCAGTGTCATGTGTCAAAGCCGACGAGTTCCTTAGGCGTTGTAAATTATCTTAATGCACCACTTTGTTTAAAAAAATAAACAATTGGCTTCTTGATTTAGGTCTTCCGCGTAATGGTGTGTTCTGCCTGCTTGCCTGGTTGGTTGAGGTGAAATTGCAAATATTGTCACCTATTGCGCGTCCGCCTCTTCCACAAACGAAAACTGGCAGTTTCACCCTGAGGCGAAGCATTAAAAGGTTTTGCGTTGCGCTCGAGCTACCATCACGGCGTCACAGGAATTCATGTACGCGAAATGACACGTTTGGGCACGCGAGACAGCTGATGCTGCACAGCGGGAACTGCCACCCAGTTGAGAGAATGTATGCGTGCATATAGCAGTACAGGCGTGACCAGGACCGTCGGCAGTGACGCTAACGTCGTCTCGAGAGATGAGACGGACTGAAAACCTTCGGCGTTTGCTCGGCGCCTAGTGATGGAGGTTAGACAGGTTAAGCTTAATGCATACCATCTCAGCCCAGCGGGTGCACTATGGTGTCGTCTGCACAAAGCTGCTCGCCAACAACTCTGATTCTGTGTCGCACACAATAGGCGCATCTGGCAGAAGTCGGGCGGGGCAAGGTATGGAATCCCCCCCGCCCCTACACAATTTCGAAAGCTGGCGCTCTTGTCTGCACGTTGGAAAATCCAACAGCTAATGCCAAATTTTCTTTGTCAATGCATTAGGCGGGTAAGCAATTTTTCTTCGTATCACGCATCCCCCCGTTTGAGCAGTGAGGGTTGTCTTTGGTTCCTCGCCGCGAAGAGCTGTAGCAGACGACGAAAGGAGTTCGGGAGGCACGCTGGCGTTGCGCAGAAGGCTGGCGCTGGGCAGTTCCCGCCGCAAAACTTTTAACGATGCGCTTCGTTCGTCCTGGCCATTGTATTGGGACCGTAAAATTATGTTTGAAGACCCAAGATTCGCTTCCTATATCTAACCTATGGGCGAGGGATTCTGAACTATTATAATCAGCCGCGCAGAACGATGGCGTGCCTTGCGGCATGAAATTGTTGCAATATTAAGTACCAGACCTATTGAATCTGTACCTGGGGTGATAATTTGTAAGTTTTGCGTATTTAAATAAAGGCACATGTGGCAGACTGCGGAATTCTCATCCTTGAGCTGCATTATTCCGAAAGGCGGCTGTTACTAACATGAGTAATCGAAACACATTAGCAACTAACAGTAATTCACCAATGAACTTTTTGTTTAATTTTATCACCCCACGTGTTGCCATTTCCGAATTGTAGCCTGTGAGTTTGCAGGACGTATCTCGTTGAAATATGTTTCTTGGTGGACACCACTTTCAAGATTTTATTTCCCAAAGTGTGGGACGAAATACATGGGCGTTCCAGTTACTTTTGGGCTCCAATGCATAAAAAGTGTTTTGGTAAAAAGGTGCATTGCGCAAAAGTGCATCTTCAGGCCGGTTTGAGGAAGCATATATCCAAACGGATGGCATTTTGGAAATTCATTCCGGGCTGACGCGCATTGCTAGTTCATCGGATACATTTCGTAAAATAAATGTCCAATAAAGTAATTAAGTTCACTGGTAAATAGTAATCTAGTGGGTTTTTTGTTGAATACGTGTTCTGATTTCTATTGCAAGTAATGACTACCTCTCTGGACAACCCCGCACAAGGACTTGAGTACTGTTATCGGCAACGAAGAACTTTTAAAAATTCCATGAAGCCTAAAAATGATCAACCGGTTTAGGCTGTCCCAGCTACCGTTAGCTAAGCTATCGAACAAAAAATATTATACAACAAAGAACACAGAGCAGGATACAATCTTAGGACCTAAGATGTAAGGTCTTCAGAACTGACTACCGAGCACTGTACATTTTATAATTGTAGGTCTCACCGTGTTTTATAACTCGTTCTTTTTTTTTCGTGAACAGCTTGGCTAACGTTAGCCGGGACTCACGGTGTTGTCCTGTGTGGTCTTTAGGCGTTTTTGTGCCGTGTTCTTGTTTTGTGCACAGAGGCTGTCCAATTTCATCGAGTATTCAGTACTCATTCTATATATGTTGGCGACAACGACCTTCAGAAATGTCGACAGTTGGCTCAGTTGTTGACAAATCATTGTGGCAGCGGTTGTCCTGTGCTGCCTTTCTGCATTTTTGTTTTGTGTTTTTGTTTTGTTCTTCGTGCGTTGAGAAGAACACGACACTGTAGAGTGTGTAGAGCCATCACAATACCACTGCAAGGATGTCTAGCATTTTTTCTATTGGCATGTGTCACTTCTGAAGCTGCCTATTGATGTTACCTTTACTTTTTGAACGTTGAAGTTACACTAGCACAAGTTCCCTAGCAGAAGCGAAATAAAAATGAACGAGACAGATTTATTATTTTCAGACAATGGGGCCCATTTTCTTGGTAATATATATATATACGAAAAGATTGAACTCTAAAAGCAACGTATGTGCTTTGAAAATATTTGCTGAATATCTGGTTCCTCCCATCTTTTGCGCGTTATACAAATAATTTGGCTGCTTTTCGAAGTTACCTCGTTAAATGGTGTGACGCACGGTGTTCATAGTTCGTTAAGTACACTCTTAATCAAAATTACACACTTTTGCCACACAATAATCCTCGTCTTCAGTCCTGTCCGCATTTCCTTTCTTTAACGTGGTGAGCCCGGCACTTTAAAGTCACGAACGACATGCAGGATTCGATTATATCAGCATGACGATTATTGTTTTGTGGCAAAAATACACCCCAAAGGGCTTACATTTGCTTAAGAGTGTAGGAACCGCGTTTTGAGTGACGAGCGATAAATCTTTAATCTATGTGGGTTCATTGCAGCCCTTGTGGAAAGTTACCTATTCAATCATTACAAGGTGTGATGCTGCCGTTATTCCAAATATTTCGTTGACTTAAATAAAGAGAAAGAACTGCAGGAGGCACCAATCCAAATTCCATGAAAGTTTGGATTATTTTTTTTTTGTGTGATGGCGCCGCGAAACTTTCACGTGTTTGATTTAAATGCGATGTTGTAAATAATTATTGCACCCTCGCTTTCCCTCTACTTTCGTTGGTCATACGAATCTCACAGCTCGTTTGTCCACTGTCTTTGGTGAACAAGAGAAGGCATCGTGTTGATATAAATTGGAGACATTAGAGGCGCAGTATGTGTAATGTGCAGACAACGTCCCAAGTAGGCTGGTTAAATGCTCCTCATTTACGATATATTAGGTATGCAAGTGGACTGGAGCGTTATCAGTGTCTGTTACGAGCGGCACAGCACTTGTATCGCTGCCTTGGCGTAAGCGCAACTAGAACTGTACAACTACAATAACAAATAATTGCGTACACAGGGGGATGCTACATCAAGTTTGTGTATGTTGATAAATGCGTGCGGAATAAATAGAGCTGTTGGAAAAAGTTACACATTTAAGGAAAGAAAAAAAACATTTAAGAAGTTCTGAATCAAGCGTTACAAACTGTTCCGCTACCTTTATTTATTTATTTATTTTTATTTATTTATTTATTTATTTATTTATTTATTTATTTATTTATTTATTTATTTATTTATTTATTTATTTATTTATTTATTTATCTACCCTCAGGGCCTTTGGGGTGTTATAAAGGGGGTGGGTACATGGTAGAATTACAGCGTAATCTAAAGCAACGTTTATCAGCAACGTTTCCTAAATTTTTCAAGATCACTCTGCATTTACAAGGAAGTGATGCAGCATGAGTGAAAAGGGTTGCGAATGTTTAACGTTTCCGGCTTACGTGAAGCGTTACAAACGTTTACTGAACGCTCATCACCTTTGTTTGCTTGGGGGACATTTATTCTGCGGCAGGTATATTGGTTTCGCCTGGTGTCTTGGGTGAACTAAACGAGGCAACTTCTTCATGTTTGGTAAAAATAAGGACGATGTAATATTTGGTGTGTGCGGAAAGTTTGAAATGGGTGGCCACATGAGGTTGTGTTAATATATTACGCATGTTTGTGCTATAGAGCATTTTGAGTGTGACTAACGAACGTGGCGTAATTTAACCCGTTGACCTGGCAGAACCACAAAGGCCATCATAGTCAAATTTATTTCCACCTTGCCCGGCCATCTACTAGCCGCCTGGTTAGTTCAGGTGGTAGAGCGGCTACCCGGAGCTCCGGTGGTTCCGCGTTCGAGACCCGGACCAGGACGAGTTTTTTTCAAATGCGATGCTTTTCTTTCCAGGAACTAGAATGCATTTCTTTCGCAGCAATTGCTTTGATTGCGTGGATGTTTCACTTCATCTTTATTACTTCTCTCCAACTTGCTGGTTTCCGCATAACTATTACATCTGTCATCCTTACTTCTCTACACCTTGCGAGTTTCCGCAGATTTGTTACATCCCTCATCCTAAATGGAGGCGGAGGAGGGGATTCTGCTGGTGCGCAGAGTAAAGTAAGAAAATTGAATGTCGAGAAAATTGGGAGCGCGGCCGCGAAGCTAAAAAAACAAACAAATATAGCAAGGAATGAAGAAATATTTTCATGTAAAAGCCATTGCGCCAATAAACCCCATCCGTCATCAACCTACGTCAAAAAAAGCAACGTGCAACACGGACGCTTGGAACTTATAAGTTACAACCTTTTTTCACAAACGAACACTTAAACTGTCTGCGTTCAAGATAGAGATAGAGAGAGATAGCAAAGTGAGGAAAGACTGGGAGGTGGGGAAAGAGGGAACAGAAAGAGTAAAGCGGGATAGAGGGAACACAGTCTGTGCACGTAGCAAAGTGCTCGGGAATCAGTCAAGCCGAAGCAAGTGCTCCGTCGATACGTTAGGCTGCCGTCAGTCTTATAGGTTCATAGCTGGTGACGCACGTTGAAGTCACCAGTGAAGACAAAGGATCCGGTGGGTGTCAGCAGTACGTTGCAGTGCGTGGCGATGTATTTTTAAGCTAAACCCCAGCCGTTGTGACTTGAGTGCGAATATAATGATGCGGGTGAGCCATGATGCTTACTCAACAGTTGCAAGTACTAAATTGAGAGCATCCAGCACTTGCATTGTGCTTCGCGCTGACAAGAAAATGAAATAAAAGGCATGCGCTGCCTATACTGTTCTTCAGCACAATTTTCTACATATTAAGATTGCCCGATTTGTGGTTGATATATTAATGAAACATCAGGTGCAACACCAGGAATCCTAGGGAGAATGTGTATAATCACAGCTGTGTAGTTCTTTGAAGCATTTGGCTCCATTGAGACTGCTCAGGTACTTCTCCTCACCAAAACGTACGTTGACATATTTATGAGAAACCAAACCCCTTGTCCTGCTTGCCATGAATAAGGTTATTTGGGCAGAAACCCACGCCGCACGCACGCCACGGGTGACCTTGCACAATCATAGTAATTAAAGTGACGCTTCTCAACCTCGCATATCTCTAGCAAACCTGCGTTTTCAGGGACACACTCGCACACGCCCGAAGCTATAACCGCCACGTCATGACCACACACACGCTTCTTTCGCGCGAGAGTCGCCGTTTGAATTACCTGGCGCGGGCTTCACCTGCCAGCTTCGGGAATTCTCATTTACCTCGTGACAGATCGCGCTTCGAGACGCAGCGTTATACTGGACTGTCTTCGAGATGTGCCCGTATTGATACTAAAAGATTATATGTCCCACGAGGCAGAAAAGTCCGCAACAAGTGGTAACAAAAATCATCATCAACGTCTTGGAAGTTAAAAGTCAGAGTAATGTAACTTAAGGGGCAGTAAAGTGAATGAAGTTGAAGTAAAGTGAATTCAAGAAGAATAAGGTTGGCAAAAATTAGAGTAATTTGGATGAAGATGCATCAACGTGGATTACAGTAGGTGCACATTAGGCCGAGGTAGATTAAGGTTTATTTATGTAAAGTTGGGAAGGACACTTGATAATCTGGGACGCCACGTGTCATGCACGTAACCAGTTAGGTAATTCATAACGCTTTCTCATTCAAATCACCTAAGGATGCCTACGTGAATGTGATTTATTTGTGCCGCCCACCACACTAGCGTAGTAGAGCTCTGGCCTAGCGCTGCTGAGGTCCAGGTCCCAGGTTCAATTCAGGCCACGGCGGCGGCATTTAGATTTCGGCGAAATGCAAAAGTGCACGTCCACATTCACCTAGGGTGGACGGTAAGGAACTCGATGAGGTCAAAATTAATTCGGAATCTCTTCCACTGTGGCTGACACGCCCGCTATGCAGAACAAGGTTTTGACACCTGCAGCCCCGGAATTTTTTAAATACTTTTTCGACTGACAGGTGCCTACAGAGTGTGTGACACCAGCCCTTAAGGTCATTACACTATCACCAAACAAAAAGAAGGGGGGGGAGGGGTGCGTCACCTATATAAGTCAAAAGATCCTTCCCCTGATCCATACTTGAGTCACTACACTGAGAAAACACCTTTATTAGATGGCTTTGCCATAGCGTTTGCTGTGCCAAATGCAAATGTGTCACGCACGTAAAGAGATCGCATTGTCCTCTTCGCGCATGCTCCGTACTCTATTTCGTTTCCGTGGTTTACGTGCACTATGCGAACGTGGGTCATGTTGCGAGTTTACCGTACGTACTATTGACGTGCGCCGAAAGACAGCGTTGTCGATCATGGCGGCCCCGATGGGCCCTTCTTTCGCGTGAATTCTCGTGATGGCAACGCCAGTGGGTCCTTCGTAGCACAGTGGCAGTGCACTTCGATCAAGGACGTCACGGTAGCTGGTCAATCTAACGGGGATGCTCCCGAGTCAATTGCGGCGATATTGAAGTCGCCACTTTAAGTCTATGCTCGCCATCGAAGATTGCCAGTAACTGTTGAAATGAGTTCACGCTTCCTCTGTGCTCCCCTCAGTTTTTATAGTTCTGAGGTCGTTGGGTGATTCTGGCGTCCATAGGCCCAACAAGACGCGTCGACATGGAAACGACATGATGGTCTCTAGTAGGTTGTCTTGGTTTGGATATGTTTGGCGCGAAGCAATTGAAGCGCACTCTCTTGTAACGCCTTCCTTACGTTATGCTCTCCCTCAATTTGTACTAAAGGTATGGAAGGGACGCGAAGCCATAACGTTCTGTAATGGCGCTTGCGTTTATGGATACATAAGGTGAGAAAGGCTGTTATATAACTGTCCATTATTTCCGCACTGTTCACTCGGTGTGATGTGTAAAAGCCGACAAGCTGCATAGGCTTTGAAAGTTATCCTTATGCACCAATTTGTTAAACAAATTAAACAATTGCCTTCATGCTGTGGGTCTTCCCTTCCGCGTAATGGTGTTTTCTGCTTGCTTGCCTGACTGATTGAAGAGAACATTAAAATTTTCGCACCTGTTGCGCGTCTGCCTCATGCACAAACAAACCGAAACTGGCAGTTTCAACCTGAGGCGAAACATCGAAAGCGATAGCAAGGTCTAGCGTTGCTCTCGAGCTGCCATCACGGCGTCACAGCAATACGCGTACGCGACAAGACAGGATGCGGCACGCGAGACATCTGATGCTGCACAGAGAGAACTGCATGCCCTCCCCCCCCCCCCCCCCCCGCCCGGAATCTGTGCGTGTATATAGGAATGCAGGCGCGACCAGCCCCGTTGGCAGTGACGCTAACGGCGTGTCGCGAGAGGAGATGAGACGGACTGAAAACTTTCGGCGTTTGTTCGGCGGTGAGTGAAGGAGATGTGACAGGTTCCGTTTAATGCTTACTGCCCCAGCCCAGCTTGTGTACTACGGTGTCGTCAGCGCCGAGCAGCTCGTCAACAACTCTGATTATGTGTCGCACACAACAGGCGCATTTGGCAAGAGTCGGTCGGGGCAAGGTATAGCATCCCCCCCCCCTACACAATTTTGAAAGCAGGCGCTGTTTGTACGCTGGAAAATCCCAGAACAGCTACGACCAAATTTTCTTTGTGAATCCTTTAGCCACGTAAGTAATATTTTGCTTTATAGCGCATCCACCACATACAGGCTGGCGTCGCGGAGTAGGCTGGCGCTGGGCAGTTCCTGCCATAAGATTTCATTTTCGCTTCTTGCATCTTGCCTAGTGTACTGGAATCGTAAAACCATATTCGGAGACACAAACTTTGCTTCCTATATCCAACCTACGGACGAGGGATTCCAAAGTATTGTAATCAGCTTCGCACAACGATGGCGTGCCTTCTGGCATGAAATTGTTGTATTATCGAGTTCCGCAACTATTCAATCTGTATATGTGGGGCCCATTTTATGTATTACGTATTAAAAAAAAAGAAGGTACCCGTGTCCGATTGCATAATTCTTATTATGAGGTGGACGGTACTAGCACGAGTAACCGAAACACAATATATGTAACTAATTGACCGTAATTCTCTAATGAACTTTTTGTTTAATTACTTTACCCGGCTATTGTCATTTCCGAATTGTAGCCGGTCAGTTTGCAGGACGTATCTCGTTGAAATATATTTCTTCAGTGAGAGCAATTTCGGCATTTTATTTCCCAATGTGTGGGACGAAATACATGGGCGTTCCAGTGACTTTTGTGCTCCAGTGCGTAAAAGAGCGTTTTGTTAAAAAGATACATGGCGCAAAATTGCATGTTTAGGCCAGTTTGAGGACGCATATCTCCGAACTGGTGGCATTGTGGAAATTCATTCCGGGATGGCCCGCTTTGCTAGTTCACCGGCTACAATTCCTAAATTGCAATATCTGCAATAAAGTAAATAATATAAAAGATAAATACTTATTTTTTGGGTAATTTGTTGAATATGTGTTCTGATATCTAATGCAAGTAATGACTGCCTCTCTGGACAACTCCGCTCAAGGACAAGAGTAATTTTATCGGCAACAAAGATCTTATTAAAATTCCGTAAAACCTGAAAATGTTCACAGGTCACACCTAACGTTAGCTAAGCTATCCAACAAAAAAAATATTATAGAAGAAAGAACAAAGTGCAGGATACGATCTTAGTCATCATCATCATCATCATCAGCCTAGTTACGCCCAATGCAGGGCAAAGGCCTCTCCCATACTTCTCCAACTACCCCGGTCATGTACTAATTGTGGCCATGTTGTCCCTGCAAACGTCTTAATGTCATTCGCCCACCTAACTTTCTGCCGCCCCCTGCTACGCTTCCCTTCCCTTGGAATCCAGTTCGTAACCCTTAGTGACCATCGGTTATCTTCCCTCCTCATTACATGTCCGGCCCATGCCCATTTCTTTTTCTTGATTTCAACTAAGATGTCGTTTACCCGCGTTTGTTGCCTCACCCAATCTGCTCTTTTCTTATCCCTTAACGTTACACCCATCATTTTTCTTTCCATAGCTCGTTGCGTCGTCCTCAATTTCAGCAGAACCCTTTTCGTAAGCCTCCAGGTTTTTGCCGCATATGTGAGTACTGGTAACACGCAGCTGTTATACACTTTCCTTTTGTGGGATAGTGGCAATCTGCTGTTCATGATTTGAGAATGCCTGCCAAACGCACCCCAACCCATTCTTATTCTTCTGGCTATTTCAGTCTCATGATCCGGATACGTGTTCACTACCTGCCCTAAGTAGATGTATTCCCTTACCACTTCCAGTGCTTCGCTACCTATCGTAAACTGCTGTTCTCTTCCGCGACTGTTAAACAAAACTTTTGTTTTCTGCAGATTAAGTTTCAGACCCACCCTTCTGCTTTGCCTCTCCAGGTCAGTGAGCATGTATTGCAATTGGTCTCCTGAGTTACTAAGCAAGGCAATTTCATCAGCGAATCGCAAGTTGCTAAGGTATTCTCCATCAACTTTTATGCCCAATTCTTCCCACTCCAGGCCTCTGAATACCTCCTGTAAACATGCGGTGAATAGCATTGGAAAGATCGTATCTCCCTGTCTGACGCCTTTCTTTATTGGGATTTTGTTGCTTTCTTTGTGGAGGACTACGGTGGCTGTCAAGCCGCTATAGATATCTTCCAGTATTTTTACGTATGGCTCATCTACACCCTGATTCCGTAATGCCTCCATGACTGCTGAGGTTTCGACTGAATCAAACGCTTTCTCGTAATCAATGAAAGCTATATATAAGGGTTGGTTATATTCTGCACATTTTTCTATCACCTGATTGATAGTGTGAATATGGTCTATTGTTGAGTAGCCTTTACGGAATCCTGCCTGGTCCTTTGGTTGACAGAAGTCTAAGGTGTTCCTGATTCTATTTGCGATTACCTTAGTAAATACTTTGTAGGCGACGGACAGTAAGCTGATCGGTCTATAATTTTTCAAGTCTTTGGCGTCCCCTTTCTTATGGATTAGGATTATGTTAGCGTTCTTCCAAGATTCTGGTACGCTCGAGGTTATGAGGCATTGCGTATACAGGCTGGCCAGTTTCTCTAGAACAATCTGACCACCATCCTTCAACAAATCTGCTGTTACCTGATCCTCCCCAGCTGCCTTCCCCCTCTGCATAGCTCCTAAGGCTTTCTTTACTTCTTCTGGCGTTACCTGTGGGATTTCGAATTCCTCTAGGCTATTCTCTCTTCCACTATCGTCGTGGGTGCCACTGGTACTGTATAAATCTCTATAGAACTCCTCAGCAACTTGAACTATCTCATCCATATTAGTAACGATATTGCCGGCTTTGTCTCTTAACGCACACATCTGATTCTTGCCTATTCCTAGTTTCTTCTTCACTGTTTTTAGGCTTCCTCCGTTCCTGAGAGCCTGTTCAATTCTATCCATATTATAGTTCCTGATGTCCGCTGTCTTAGGCTAGTTGATTAACTTAGAAAGTTCTGCCAGTTCTATTCTAGCTGTAGAGTTAGAGGCTTTCATACATAGGCGTTTCTTGATCAGATCTTTCGTCTCCTGCGATAGCTTACTGGTTTCCTGTCTAACGGCGTTACCACCGACTTCTATTGCGCACTCCTTAATGATGCGCATGAGATTGTCGTTCATTGCTTCAACACTAAGGACCTCTTCCTGAGTTAAAGCCGAGTACCTGTTCTGTAGCTTGATCCGGAATTCCTCTAATTTCCCTCTTACCGCTAACTCATTGATTGGCTTCTTGTGTACCAGTTTCTTCCGTTCCCTCCTCAAGTCTAGGCTAATTCTAGTTCTTACAATCCTATGGTCACTGTAGCGTACCTTGCCGAGCACTTCTGCATCTTGTATGATGCCAGGGTTCGCGCAGAGTATGAAGTCAATTTCTTTTCTAGTCTCACCATTCGGGCTCCTCCACGTCCACTTTCTGCTAACCCGCTTGCGGAAAGAGGTATTCATTATCCGCATATTATTCTGTTCTGCAAACTCTACTAATAATTCTCCTCTGCTATTCCTAGAGCCTATGCCATACTCCCCCACTGACTTGTCTCCAGCCTGCTTCTTGCCTACCCTGGCATTGAAGTCGCCCATGAGTATAGTGTATTTTGTTTTGACTTTACCCATCGCCGATTCTACGTCTTCATAAAAGCTTTCGACTTCCTGTTCATCATGACTGCATGTAGGGGCATAGACTTGCACCACCTTCAATTTGTACCTCTTATTAAGTTTCACAACAAGACCTGCCACCCTCTCGTTAATGCTATAGAATTCCTGTATGTTACCAGCTATTTCCTTATTAATCAGGAATCTGACTCCTAGTTCTCGTCTCTCCGCTAAGCCCCGGTAACACAGTACATGCCCGCTTTTTAGCACTGTATATGCTTCTTTTGTCCTCCTAACCTCACTGAGCCCTATTATATCCCATTTACTACCCTCTAATTCCTCCAATAACACTGCTAGACTCGCCTCACTAGATAGCGTTCTAACGTTAAACGTTGCCAGGTTCAGATTCCAATGGCGGCCTGTCCGGAGCCAGGTATTCTTAGCTCCCTCTGCAGCGTCACAGATCTGACCGCCGCCGTGGTCAGTTGCTTCGCGGCTGCTGGGGACTGAGGGCCGGGGTTTCATTGTTGTATTCATATGGGAGGTTGTGGCCAAGTACTGCACCAGGGTGGCCAATCCTTCTCTGGTGAGAGAGTGCGTTACCGGTTCTGGTCGCCGGGATCAGGCCGCACTCCAGGCCTGTTTGTGCAATTTTCTCAACACACGGGTTTTTTTTAATTTTCCGGTGGAGAATTGTGTGGCATCGGGATTTGAATCACGGTCCTTTTGCACTGGAGACGGATACTCTACCGTCCCTGCAGGAGTTAAATTAATAAAATTATGGGGTTTTACGTGACAAAACCACTTTGTGATTATGCACGCCGTAGTGGAGAACTCCGAAAATTTCGACCACCTGGGGTTCTTTAACGTGCACCTAATTCTAAGTACACGGGTGTTTTCGCATTTCGCCCCCATCGATATGCGGCTGCCGTGACCGGGGTCCAATCTCGCGACCTCGTGCTCAGCAATCTAACACCATAACCACTGGGCAACCACGGCGGGTCCCGCAGGAGGTGTACGCCTCATTTAACCTAGAGTGGTGCCCTATTTGATCAGTCAAGGTGGACTAATCTGAGCTCGGTTATACCGCATGGATGGCACTCGGCTAGAGAACCTGGTATTCATGACTTGCACATGTGTGGCCACACATAATTGAGGATATATAATTTTTTTAGGAGGGTTTCCGTAAAGTGATAAAATGAAGGAAAAGACATTAAAAAAAAGAAAGAAAAAAAAAGGAACATAATATGCGATTCGAACTCGTGACCCTTCAATGTTGCCCGGAAAGGTAGCTCAGTCGGTTGGTTCGTCAAGCCACCGGTTACTTTCAAGCGCCATAGGTCCTGCTCCGAGCCTTGTACTTATGTGGAAAGGGTCTGATGTTGTCCGCGACAGTCGATTTTTGCTGTAGATTTTTGAGTGGGTGGAAGGCATAATTTCTTGGAAAAATGGCCGCCAGAGGAGCAGCGTGAACTCGAGCGGCTTTAGAGACTAGGAAAACTGCCTTAAAATATTTAGACTTCAGGGGAAGCTTCGTTAATAAACTATAACACGGCAATCACGATATAACACGATCTTAGTACCTACGATGTAAGGTCTTCAGAACTGACTCCCGAGCACTGTGCATATTATAATTGTATGTTGCACCGTGTTTTTAAATTATTCTTTTTTTTCGTGAACAGCTTGGCTAACGTTAGCCGGGACTCACGGTGTTGTCCTGTGTGGTCTTTCTGCATTTTTGTGTCTTGTTTTTGTTTTGTGCACAGAGGCTGTCCCATTTCTTCCAGTATTCAGTACTCATCCTCCATATGTTGGTGACAATGACCTTCAGGAATATCGACAGTTGGGTCAGTTGTTGACAAGTCATTGTGGCAGCGGGGGTCCTGTGCTGCCTTTCAGCATTTTTGTTTTGTGTTTTTGTTTTGTGCTTCGTGCTTTGAGAAGAACACGACACTGTAGAGTGCGTAGAGCCTCACAATACCATTGCAAGGATGTGTTCCATTTTTTTTTATTGGCATGTGTCCCTTCTGAAGCTGTATATTGATATTTTTCAACGGTACATTTACTCTAGCACACGTTCCCTAGGAGAAGGAAAATAAAAATAAACGAGACAGATTTATTATTTTCAGACAATAGGGGCCATTTTCTTGGTGATATATATGCCAAAAGATTGAACTCTAAAAGTAACTTATGTGCTTCGAAAATATTTACTGAATATCTGTTTCCTCCAACTTTTTCGCGTTATACAAACAATTTGGCTGCTTTTCCAAGTTTCCTCGGTAAATGGTGCGACGCACGGTATTTATAGTTCGTTAAGTACACTCATAAGCAAAATTACACCCGTTTGCCACACAACAATAATCATCATCTCTCTTGTCCGCATTTCGTTTCTTTAACGTGGCCAGCCCGGTACTTCCAAATTATGATCTGCATGCTCGTTATCAGCATTCGATTTCAGCGTTCGATTATATCAGCATGACGATTATTGTTGTGGGGCAAATACACACCCCAAATGGCGTACATTTGCTTAAGAAAAAAGGAAACGTGGTTTGAGTGACGAGCGATAAGTCTTTTATCTGTGCGGGTTCAATGCAGACCGTGTGGAAAGTTACCTATTCAGTCATTACAAGCTCTGATGCTCCTGTTATCCCATATATTTCGTTGATATAAAAAAAATAGAAAAAGGTAGAGCTGCAGGAGGCACAAACTCCAAATTCCACGAAATTGTGGATAATTTTCTTGTGGAATGGCGCCGCGAAACTTTAATGTACTTGTTTTAAGTGCGACGTTGTATATAATTACTGCACCCTCGTTTTCCCCTACTTCCGTTGGTCATTCGACGCTCACAGCTTTTTCTATACTATCTTTTGTGAACAAAAGAAGGCGTCATGTTGATATAAATTGGAAACATTAGGGATACGGTGTGTGTAATCTGCAGACAACGTTCGAAGTAGGTGGGTTAATGCGCCTTTTTGGCGATATATTAGGTATGCATGTGGACCTCAGCATTATCAGGGTCCGTTACGAGTGGCATAACGCTTGTATCGCTGCCATGGCGTAAGCACGACTAGAACGGTGCGACTACAATAACAAATTTTGCGAACACAGGGGGACGCCACATCAGGTTTGCGTACGTTCATAAATGCGTCCTCATCAAATGCAGCTCTTGGAAAAAAAATTTACATTTAAAAAAAGAAACGTATACGATCATCTTAGGGAAGCGTTGCAAAGTGTTCCACTGCTCTTATTTATATATATATATATTTATTTATTTATTTATTTATTTATTTATTTATTTATTTAATTACCCACAGGGCCTTTGCGGCGTTACAGAGGGGGTGGGTATATGGTTGAACAAGAACGGAATATAAAGAAACATTTATCAACAACGTTTCCTAAATTTTTCAAGAGCCCTCTGCATTTACAAGGAAGGGGTGCAGCATGAATGGAACATGTTGCGAATGTGTAATGTTTCTAGCTTACTAGAACTGTCACGAACATTTGTTGAACGCTCGTCATTTTCGTTTGTTAGGGGGGGGGGGTGCTTTATTGTGCGACACGTATATTGGTTTCGCCTGGTGTCATGAGTGAAGTAAACGAGCCAGCTTCTTTATGTTTGGTAACAATAAGGACGATGTAATGTTTGGTGTGTCGGGAAAGTTCGAAGTGGGTGGCCAGATGAGGCTGTGTTAATATATTACGCATGTTTGTGCTCGTGAGCGTTTTGAGCGTGTGTGACGGACGGGGCGTAATTTAAGCCGTTGACCTGGCAGAACTACAAAGGCCATCGTAGTCAAATTTAGTTCGACTTCACCCGAACATCTACTAGCCGCCTGGTTAGGTCAGATGGTAGAGCGGCTGCCCCGGAAA
This sequence comes from Dermacentor albipictus, assembly GCF_038994185.2. NCBI lineage: Eukaryota > Metazoa > Arthropoda > Arachnida > Ixodida > Ixodidae > Dermacentor > Dermacentor albipictus. The sequence continues at coordinate 444,945 of NW_027225599.1, forward strand.
GCCGGTGGTTTCGGTTTCGAGGCCTGGACCGGGACGAATTTTTCTCCAAATGCGAGGCTTTTCTTTCGAGGAACTAGAATGGGTTGCCTTTGCAACAATTGCTTTGATTGTGTGGATGTCTCACGTCATCTTTATTACTTCTCTCCGCCTTATGGTTTTCTGCAGAACTGTTACACCTCCCATCCTCAATTGAGGAGGAGGAGGAGGTGATTATGCCGGTGCACAGAGTAAAGTAAGAAAATTTCATGTCGAAAAAATTGGGAGCGAGGCCGCGAAGGTAAAAGACAAAAACAAAACAAACATAGCAAAAAATGAAGGAATATTTTCATGTAAGAACATTTGCGCCAATAAACCCTATTTATCATCAAGCTATGTAAAACCAACGTGTATCGTTAACACTTGGAACTTAGCGCCAAGAACTTTTAAAGACAAGCGAACCCTTAAACTTACTGCGTTCAAGAGAGAGAGGGAGAGAAAATGATAAAAGAAAGGCAGGGAGGTTAACCAGGACTGAGCCCGGTTGGCTACCCTACACTGGGGAAAGGTAAAGGGGGACGGAAAGATGAAAAAAATCAAATAAAAGGCATGCGCAGGCCGTGCAGTTCTTCAGCATCGTTTGGTAAATATTAAGGTTACATGACTTGTTGCTGATATACTAATAAATCTTCATGTGCAACACCTGGAAACCTAGGTGGAACGTGTATAATCACAGCTGTGGAGTTCTTTGAAGTATCTGGCTCCATTCGGAGAGAGCACTAGGAAGGTTTTCTTGTTACTGCTAAGTAGGCTGACATATAAAACCCCGGTTCCTGCCTGCCTTGAATACGTTAAATTATCTGGGGAGAAACCAACGCAGCACGCATGTCACGGGTGACCTTGCACAATCAGAGTTTATCAAAGTGACGTTTCTAGGCCTCGCATATCTCTTGCAAACCCTCGATTTCGTGGACACACTCGCCCAGAGTTATAACCATCAGGTCACGACCGCACGCACGCTTTTTTCGCGCCAAAGTCACCATTTCAGACATTTGGCGTGGGCTTCACCTGCCAGCTTCTGGCATTCTCAATTACCTCGTGACAGATTGCGCTTTGAGACGCAGCGTTATACTCGACTCTGTCGAAGATGGGCCGGTGTTAAATCTAAATGATGGTATGTCTCACAAGGCAGAAAAGTCCGCAACGAGTGGCAACGGAAATCATCATCAGCCTCTTGTAAGTTGGAACAATTAGAGAAAGGTAACTTAAGGTGAAGTAAAGTGAATGAAGTCAAAGTAAAGTGAATGAAAACGAAGTTGATTAAAGTAGATTAGGATTGCTAAAAGATTAGAGCAATGTTGATGAAGATGGAATAACGTGGATAAAAGTAGGTGCAAATTAGGCCAAGGTGGATTAAGGTTTGTTAATATAAAGTTGTGAAGGACACTTGATAATCAATGACGTCACGTGTCATGCACGTAACCACTAGGTAATTCATAATGCTTTCTCATTAAAATCCTCCTAAGAATACTTAGGTTGGTGTCATTATTTTTGTTTGTATCGGCACTGCATTAACGTACAAGAGCTGTGGCGTGGCGTTCCTGAGGTCCAGGCCACAGGTTCAATCGAGACCATGACGGTGGCATTTCGATGGCGGCGAAATGCAAATGTGCTCGTTCATATTCACTTAGGTGCACGGTAAAAACCTCGAGGAGGCCGAAATTCTGAATCTCTTCCACTGCAGGCAGCACGCCTTTTATTAAGATCAAGGTTTCGGCACCTGCAGCCCCAGAATGTATTTTGATTATGTGTTTTTGCTGAGAGATGCCTACAGATTGGGTGACGCCTGCCTATAAGGCCATTGCACTTTCAGCAAAAGAAAAAAGTGGGGTAGGGGTGCGTCATCTATAGAAGTCAAAATATCTTTCCCCTGAAACACACTTCAGTTAGTACACTGAGAAAAGCCAGCTATTAGACGCCTTTACCATAGCATCTGCTGTGCCGAATGTCAACGTGTCACGCACGTAGAGAGATCCCTTTGTCTTCTCTGCGCATGCTCCGTACTCTGTTCGGCTTCTGTGGTTTACGTGCATTATGCGAACGTGCGTCATGTGGCGAGTTTACAGTACGTGATATTTACGTGTGCTGGAAGATAGCGTTGTCGAATGAAGCGAACATCAAGGCGCCCGCTTCCGCGTGAATTCTCGTGATGGCAATGCCAGTGGCTCTTTCGTAGCACAATGGCAGTGCACTTCTATCCATGACGTCGCGGTATCTTGTCAATCTAATGGGGATGCACTCAAGTAAACATGCGGTGATCTCAAAGTCACCACTTTTAGGCTACGCTCACCATCAAAGATTGCCAGTAGCTGTCTTACCAGTACTCACCTACGGGGCAGAAACCTGGAGGCTTACGAAAAGGGTTCTACTCAAATTGAGGACGACGCAACGAGCTATGGAAAGAAGAATGATAGGTGTAACGTTAAGGGATAAGAAAAGAGCAGATCGGGTGAGGGAACAAACGCGAGTTAATGACATCTTAGTTGAAATCAAGAAAAAGAAATGGGCATGGGCAGGGCATGTAATGAGGAGGGAGGATAACCGATGGTCATTAAGGGTTACAGACTGGATCCCAAGGGAAGGGAAGCGTAGCAGGGGGCGGCAGAAAGTTAGGTGGGCGGATGAGATTAAGAAGTTTGCAGGGACGGCATGGCCACAATTAGTATATGACCGGGGTTGTTGGAGAAGTATGGGAGAGGCCTTTGCCCTGCAGTGGGCGTAACCAGGCTGATGATGATGATGATGATGAGCTGTTGAAATGAGTTCTCGCTTCTTCTATGCTCACCCGAAACTATAACTGTGAGTGCCAAACGTGTCGGCATGGAAACGACCGGATGGTCGCTAGTAGGTTGTCTTGGCTTGGATATGTTTGGCGCGAAGCACTAGACGGCGCAGCCTCTCGCAAGGTCTTTCTTACGTTATGGGCTCCCTGACTTTGAACAAAAAGTAGATGCTACCCAGCAACGTTAATTGTGTGTCCCCACACAATTCTCATATGAGCAAGCATGGAATGCCTTGCTTTGGCAGAGCCAATTCAGCGGAGCATCACGCTGCGCCCACTTTGGTCATCGTCGCATTTTGAGGCCAAATTGACATCTTGAGGCCTTCCGACTGTCGAAGTGCAGGCGCGCATGCGCGTCGATACCATAACAGCACGATGGCGCGAACGCGCCGCTGTTGTCCCTGTGGCTCTGCGGCTATGGCCATCTACTGGTCAGCATAGGTAGTGGGTTCGATTGCAGGCCATGGCGGCCGCGTGCAACGACGCCCGAGTCCTTAGATTCAAGTGCTCGTGAATGAAACCAAAGGGGCCAAAACTTTTGCCCGAGCCTATGACTGCGGTCTCCCTCGTGGCCCTTGAGTTGCGTCGGGACTTTAAGCTCAAACAACCCAACTTATCGATCCATCTATCGAGGAATGGATTATTCAGGCTCCCTTTTAGGTAGTTTGTTTTCCTGGTCGCTGACAAGCCTTCCTAGTCAGAGCCGAGAATTTCCTTGGACAATATCTAAATGTTCTACAAAAAAAAAGCTAAAGAAATAGAAAGCTTCGGACTCAAGTAATTCTGTGCACAGTGAAATGCGATCAGAACTGCCGTGTATAGCTTTTTGATCCTGCGCTTCATAGTATAGCTGCCATGCATTAAAAACTGGAAACCGAAACAACGCCATAAGAGTAAACGGCTACGTGATGGCCGGTGGAGGAAAGCCTCGCTGGCCTGCTGGCTAGAAGGTTCTTGAACTCAGCTGCCCACATACAGTCAGCGAAATCGTCGATAAGTGCCAAGTAATCATCCGTTTTTTTTAACTCCCTTCCATGGTGGCGGGGTTGCTTCTGCTGCAACTGTAAGTACATGGACTACCTGTCGATTCAGTTCTGTCAAAGCCACTCGGCCCAGAAGATCTTGCAGATTCTAATGACATGACTGACCAAAGGCCTAAACCCACCAAACAGGCTTTGACATCACGAGGTAATTGCTTCACGCGAATGAACTATGCTAGCGTTCGGGCACGGTACAAACTGATGGTGACGAAGGGAATTGAAATGGAGGCATGGATACACGGACAAAGAAACGACGCCCGAGTGAGTAGAAATGTAACTTAGTAAGGTGAAAGATTCAGCCAGTTCGTTTTGCATCAATATCACAGCAGCGCGAACCAAAACGTCTACACGAAGAAAGAGGCACACGGAGACAAAGACTGACTTCCAGCCAACAACTTTTGTTTGTTGTCCGGACTTGTATACGCTGAGGAAAACTAGTGAACCCGCCGTGGTTGCTCAGTGGCTATGGTGTTGGGCTGCTGAGCACGAGGTCGCGGGATCGAATCCCGGCCACGGCGGCCGCAATTCGATGGGGGCGAAATGCGAAAACACCCGTGTGCTTAGATTTAGGTGCACGTTAAAGAACCCCAGGTGGTCAAAATTTCCGGAGTCCTCCACTACGGCGGGCCTCATAATCAGAAAGTGGTTTCGGCACGTAAAACCCCAAATATTATTATTAATAAAACTAGTGAGATGACAAAATAAAACGAGAAATAAATTCAGAAAACATAATTATACAGACAAGAAAGCCACGAAATCATGAATTTGTGCACGGCTGTGCTTTCTTTCACTGCGAAGCTGTTAAGCACTAGTTCCCCCAGGATCGTGTCCGTGCGTCGACACACATCTATCGTCATCAGGATGAGCTCCAGCGTCGTATTCTTCCACAGCTGGCTCGTTGGCGCCCCTCGGCGCTTCCGCGCGAACGCGCTCGTGCCACTGCTCTGGCCAATCGTCGTCATTAAATAATTATTGCGAAATCAATTATATGGACACTCCAGATGCATTTCTGCCGTCCCCGTCGCCATGAGGTTCCGTATGAGTGACAGCTTATGAGGGTGAACCGGCAAACGCGGTTAAATCTGGTGTTCGCGGGCGAGCAACTCGACCCGGCTATGTACCCTCTCCTGTGGCGCGCGAGACAAGGGGGTTCCTCCTCGCCCGCCGCTCCACACAGAGTGGGCGCACCGCGGCGTCTACTGCGGCGTGGGACACGCGAATGGCGGACGCCGTAGCGCCGTAGGGACGTGTTGCCGGCGCTCGTGCGTCTTCGAAGGCCCGTGCGCGCCCGCTCGGGCCTTGAGGCGAGCTATCGACCGTGGTGTCACTACCCGCAGTTTCGTCGGCCGCATCACCATGTTCTTTTATGCGTTGCATATTGCAATCACTCAGTTCAGCCTTTGGGCGTGGCCGGGCAGCCACCATTGAACTTTAGCGCAACCACGTGACGTGACGTCACGACAGTCGGAGGAAAAGCTGGGTCCCAACTCGCGCAATATGCAACGCATTCTTGGCTTAACCAAGCTAAGCGGGGCCATTTTTAAAGACGGTCTTCGTTCCTTGTGGTTTTACCGCTAAGAAGCGTATTTGTCATTGCGAGAGAGATACATGAGATGTGAAAGGCAGGGAGGTAGACCAGTAAATATCCGGTTTACTACGCTGCATTGGGGAAAGGTTAAGGGAAGACAGAAAGATAAAGAAAATTCACACATTTTAAGGGTTGGGTTTGGGCATGAAATAGATGGTAGGTGGCCCAAGCCGTCGTCCAACTCATCCACGCTGAGGACGTTGTTGAAGGGAGAGACTTGTTGATATGAAAAAATGCCGATTGCTATGAAAAAAGAAGCCTTTCGTATGCTTTGAGAGGTGATTTGTTGCACTACATTGCACTATGCTTTGGGGGTGGCGCTCCCGTTACCGCCGAGTTTGCGCGTACGGTGGAGCCAACCGGCACTTCGAGCGCTGCTTCCTCAAGGACCAGTGTGTAACCGTGTGCAGCCTTTGCCAATACATCTGGTCACCAGCGAAGCTGTGTCTCAAGCGACAGCAACGCAAAACGCTAGCTGTCTCGAGAGAAGAACGCGAAGACGCTGTCCTTACCACCGGGAACCTTGTACGGTGGTCTCACAACACTTTTTTACCGCTGTGTTGAGTGGGAGACACTTGGTGCGATTTTGTATGCTATCCCTCGTACGGCGTGTAGGGGTCCGGCTTGCTGCATGCAACGGTTTGGGACACTTGGGCGCGAACGAACTTTATTAAGCTGGGCAGAACTTAGTCCCGCTAACTATGCGACGACATGCTTATAACTTGATGATTGTGCCATCTCGACAACTGCGCGCAGGGTGACCTTGCGCATTTAGAGTTATCAAAGTGATCGTTCGTTACCTCGTATCTCTTACAAACATGTAATTTCGTTCGCGCACTCGCGTACGCCCAATGCTGTGAATGTCAGGTCACGACCAACCGCTTGCGTCTTTCGCGCCAGTGTCGCGCTTTGAAACATCTGGTGCAGGCTTCACCTGCCAGCTTCTAGCAATCTTAAGTTCCTCGTGACAGACATCGCTTTGAGATGCGGCGTTGTACTGCACTGTCTTCCAGATAGGCGCATAATAATGGGAAAACATTCCATGTCGCATCAGTTAGTAAAGCCGGCGTTGTTCTCGACGAGTTGTACAAAGGTCATCACCAGCGTCATATAAGTTGGAGCAAGTTATAGTAGGATGACTAAGGAGGAGTAAAGTGAAGTTAGGGGAATTAACGTAAATTAAGGTGAATAAAAGGGGATTCAGGTAGAAAGAAGTGGACAAAGATTGGTAAAAATTAAAGCAAGGTGTATTGAGGTGGATGAAAGTGGATTAAGGTTGGTGCAGATTAGGGCATGGTGGATTAAGTTTTGTTCAGTTAGAGTTGTGAAAGAGACGTGGCAATGTGTGACGTCCGTATCATGGACGCTACCGATTAAAAATCATAATGCTTTAGCGCTCGAGTCACGTGAGGGTACTTAAGTGACTCAGTTTTTTTTTTGCCTCTACCGCCGTAACGCCGCAGAGCTATGGCATTGCGCTGCTGAGGTCCAAGTCATAGGTTCAATCCAGGCCACGGCGGTCGCATTTCGATGGCCGCGAGGTGCAAAAACGATCGTGCACTTAGAGTTAGGTGCATGGAATGGAATCCCAGGAGGTTAAAATTGATTCGGAGTCTCTCCCACTGCGGCGTGCATGGCTTATAATCAGATCACGTTTTGGCAAGTTCAGGCCGAGAATTTATTGTTTGATTCGATGTTTTTTCGACCGACAGATGCCTACTAATTGGGTTAGGCCCGACTATGAGGCTATTGCACTATTAACAACGAAATTCGCGGTTCCACCCGAAAGGCGAAGGATCGATTGCGTTAGCGAATTAGTAGATAGCTTTGCAAAGTAAGAATATTAGCTTCATCGGCAGTAGAAACTTGTAAACATTCCCTAACTAAACAATAACAGAGTGTGTAAGCGTGACTCAATGAGGACGTTGAAAAAAACAGACACACAGAAACGGCGCTGTCTTTGCATGTCTGCTTCTTCCTATGTCCTTGTTCAGTCGCGCTTACAAATGCTATCGCATTCAAACCAACTAGCCCGTCAATTAAGCAACACGGTTTGACACGCGCCCAGGTAAACATGAACACACATTGCTCGATGACAGCGGAAACTGTCTGTGAAAACGCTGGAGTTAGGAAACGCGGCAGATGCCACGAGTCAATTGACCTCCGTCCATCTGTCGCTTCAACGTGTACGAGACGTCGAAAGCACAGCGCATACGAAGCTACCTGCACTACACGCTCTCTGCCACCATCGCAGATCGCTTTCAAGATGAGGCCCGCGCGGGCGCGCACTTTGGCCACGTCGCACATCGCTTCAAGACGCACGAGCGCCGGCAACGCGTCCCTACGGCGTCCACTATTCGCGTGGCCAACGCCGTGGTAGACGCCGCGGTCGTCTCCGCTCTGTACGGAGCGGCGGGCGAGGAGGACATCGAGGCACCGTAGCAGCCGCCGGAGAAGAGCGCCCCTCCTCCCTCGCCTCATCCCCCTGCCTCGCTTACCCCAGGAGAGGGCACGCATCTGTACCGCGTTCCTCGATCGCGCACGCGAGATTGAACAGCGTTCGTCGGCTCACGCTCCCATGTTTTCAGTCATACGGAACCTCACGTCGACGGCGACGCCGACGGCAGAAATGCGCCTGGTGTGTCCACATAATTGCTATCGCAATAAAATACATACGATACGCTTTCATCGCATCCACGTAAACGCCGCTTATGACACAATGGCTATGTCGGTATACTGCTGAGCATTAGGTCGAGGGCTCGATTCCCGACCCCGGGGGCTGCGTGCAAGGACACCCGAGAACTTAGATTCAGCTGCACCATAATGACACGAAAGCGGCCAAAATATAACCGGAGCATTACACAGTGGTGTCCCTCACGGGCTGAAGTTGTTTCCGAGGATATTAAAATCAGTCAATCAATCATTTTGTCTGTCCATCTGTCGAGCAATGCTTCTGAAGGCAAGCATTCCTATGCCGAACCAGCCATTTCGCTGGAGAATATGAGAACAACTACAAAAATAAATAAAGAAAACTGTACACTGAAATAATTCAGGGCACGCAGGAGCACGGTCACAACCGCCGCATAATGTTTTTCGATCCCGTACCTCATAGTAGCACTGACGTGAACTGAAAGCTGGCAAACAAAACGAAACTATGAAAAACACCCCCGTTACATCCGTTGAGGATTCGATGAAGAAAACCAGAAAATGCATGCGAAAATACGAAAACTGAAAATGGCAATGTCCTCTTGCGCCTAATTGCAGCAGAAGAGGCTGATAAAAAATTCGAACAATTCAGAATTTGCGCCCCTTAATCGACTGCCCCTTACGGGAAGGTAGCTGGAATGTCGATTCTTTCTTTCACTGATCAGGTTTTGTCGGTTGCTCATATTTTCTTCCGTGAATACGTTGATTGAAGAATGGGGTAAGGCGCTTTTTAGAGCTACACATATAGTTTCTGGGCTGTTCTCGTGAAAGTTGTCTTCTTTTCGTGACCTCATAGTACTACTACTAATGATAATGGTAATAACAATGATAACTAGGTACTGACGACGCCCCCTTTGTATGAATATTCTGTCGCGAGTTTTCAGTATTATTCTTGTTGCTCGTTTATTCAGCATCACTGCAGCTCTGAGCTGCTTCCTCTCAGCCTTATGGGGAGTACTCACGTGACATGGCATGAAGCCACATTCAAGTTGTAATCAAGGTTTATTTACCAGACAATATGCTGGAAGCTTCACTGGGCTAAAAGCCTTGAAGGCGGCGTGACGGGGCCCTGGTCACCGTTACATTGCAGCAGCTATACGCCGTGACAAGGGCAAAAATGAAAACATGAAGATTACAATACGTGATACAGCATATTTAGAATTCACAAGAATACACTTGAAACACGATGCGCGTTGAAATGCACATGCCCCCCCCCCCCCAATTTACAACACATAATTAAACAAATTTATCACTCACAAATATACAACTTAAAATCCTGCAAAATATTTTATTGATTTTAATGGCTGATTTGCAAGCAGCATAGTAGGTATCACTGATATATACTGAATATTTTACTAGCAAACAATAGAACGAAAGACAGAACGTAACTGCTTTTTGCTCCGACTGGTTGTGTTTTCATATGTATTTGGTGTTGTTGGGACGTTGTATGCCAAAGTTTGATACTTCAAGTTGTGCGAAATCGAGCTTCAGACGATATATAGGTGTTTCTAGTAGGTACTGCAATAACACGACGCCCTAGACATGATAACGCTGTAATGCTGTTCAAGGGTTCTCTACTTGAAATGTAGAATGTGTTCAACAAGGGATAAGAGTTAATGCTGTCAATCCGTATTATACCGAACCCTTCGAACGCTTTGCAAGTGGTTCCCAGATGTTCAGTGGTTCCAAAGTAGCAAATTATCCTTTTTTGTCGAAGGAGAATTTTATTTAAAGTTCAAAGTTTGTGGGTGCATGAGGCTTTGGTAATAAATTACGTATGTTTGTGCTTGAGAGCGCCATGCATGGGTCTAACGAACGGGACAGAATTTAATCCGTAGTCCTGGCAGAACTACAAATGCCACCAGTTACCGTACCCTGGTGTGTCCCCAATTTTCATGCGTGATAAGACACTGGTAGTTGCTTTCTGCGAGGTCCTCGGTGAACTAATCAGTGCACTTGGGTCATTTTGGAGAAAATAAATTGCACTTAGTGAGTAACGTGTAGGCTAAGTTAAAGTGAAGGGACAAATTACGACGCTTGAAGTAAACTAGGCATGGAGGCGATCTGAGCTTTATCAATGCGTTTTGCGAACAAAACAGAATTGATGTCGCTGCTCTGGGAGAACGGGGAACGAAACTGATATCAAATCTAGCAAAAATTCGGCTTGATGCTTGGTTAATGTTCTGGGGGAGCAAAATGTGTTTTCGTGAATTACTGGCTTTCAAAAATTCCTAACATTCAGTGCTCAAAAGCGTTGCCTGCGGGAAAGGTTGAAACGGAACAGTCATACCCGACTGCAAAGAAATTTAAATTTACGCTTTGGATTGCACGGGCCAAAACCACGAGTTGATGATGAGGCACGCCGTCGTGGGGGGACTCTTAGTGAGCTGAAACAGTCTCTTAGTGATGTGAAAGACTGGTCCAGTTGGTTTTGCATGAAGGTTATTGCAGAGCGAACTAAAATATATGCGCCAGCAAAGAGACACACGGAGACGAGTGCTAACATCCAACTATTTGGCTCTTGCTTATTGGCTCAATCTATACACACACAGGAAATATCGTGTCGTGACAAGCAGCAGAAATGAAAAAAAAGAACAACAAACGGACAGAAAATTTACCAAATCAAGCTAAACGGAAAACAAAACCACTATACCATCATCCTGCGCATCCCTGTCCTTTCTTTTTATTCCTTTTCTTTTCACGCCGCGACTTTTCCTCTGTGTTCATAAATCCCGCCAATAAACAAAAGTCAATAGTTGCATGTTATAGCGCTTGTCTCTGTGCGTCTCTTTCTTTGCGTGAATCTTTTAGTTCAGGCCGCTGTGAACTTGTCTACTCAATGAGTGCTCTATCGTATATGCTCACTATGGCACTCGAGAAAAAGGCCTTTATCACGACATCCTTAATATCCTAGATTTGAACTTTAATCGATAAAGGTTCCCTCACTGGCTCACGTTCCATAGAATTAATTTTTGGCTGACAATCTTTCTGTAGGTGGTAACCACAGCTTTAATAATTCATTATTAGTCGGTCAGTGAGTCGCTCCGTTTCTCCATTTAATTAAATAATCGATTAACTAATCAGACAGTACGTCAAATGTTCCGGTCGTTGTACTGAACCGTCGGATAAACAGGCGATGAATTTCCGCCTTCTCCTGTGGCCAGTTAATTACAACTAGTTTTGTATTTTTTCGTGCCTTGCGTGGATAAGGAACACAATGTCAGATTTAAAGTCCAAAGATGTTTACAAAAAGGCCTAAGTTTCGATAATGTCTCCAGTGACGCCGTCTCCCATGTTCTTCCATAAACGGTGTGCAAACTGAAATTTTTTGATACAAGGGATCAAAGGAATTGACTTTGGCAGAGTACAATTTTCGGACAGCTGGTGATGCATATTTGGCTATGGTGAGGCTCAGTAGACGGGCCTGGAGGAAACCGACGTGGTGGCTATGAAGGCGCCACCTGCATCTTCGTTCACGGCTTCGTCATTTTTTCAAGGCTCTCTTCATCAAATGCCGATTATTGATTGTTGACAAGGGATGGAATTCGTCACTGGGAATTGAGAAGTAAGTAGCGGCATGATATAAGCGTCGAGGGTCTTCACCCGCGTGTACTGTCGTCTCGTTATTTAAATAGTTCGTCGTTCTGGTCTGCTTCTTGTGATTACCTGTTGTACAATAAAAGAATGTCGCCCAATGTTTCGACGAGCGTATTCGCCTTCGTCAGCACCGCAACTGGTTTCCTTAGCAACGCGTTTATGTACGCGTAGCTCACTCTCTCACACCCTCAATGAGCGAGGGGAATGCGCCGGTGCGCAGAGTAAAGTACAAAAAAAAAACATGTCAAGTGAGTATGAAGCTTATATATATGTATATATATATATATATATATATATATATATATATATATATATATATCTATATATATATATATTTGTAATCAACGGGTACCACAGATAAACACTCACACCGTATAACTTAGAACCTTTAAAAACAAACAAACACTTACAGCCCCTGCTTTCAAGATAACCAAATAAAAGACGTGCTCCGCCTAGGAAGTTCTTTTCCAGTGTATCCTACACATTAAGGTTTTGCGACATCTTCTAAGTATATAAATGAAACCTTAGTTGCAGCATCAGGCAAACTAATGGGAATGTTTATCATGACAGCTAGGTGGCTGTTCGAAGTATTTGGCTCCATCAAAAGTCCCAGACCTGCTGAAATTACATGTGTTATTTACGAAGAACCAACTTCGGCTCCGGCTTGCCATGAAGTCATTCAAATACAACCTAATCTAGGGACATAGTCTAGAGAATTCACAAGATCCAGTCCCTCATCCATACTTGAGTGACTGCACTGCGATGAGCTCGTTGTTAGAGAGGTTTGTTATAGCTTTTGCTATACCAAGTTTAACCGCGTCAGGCGCATAAAGAAATCGCATTCTGCTCTATGCGCATGCTCCATACATTATTTGATTTCCATGGTTTACGTGGATTAGGCCAACGTTTGTTATGTGGCTAGTTTACCGTACGCAATGTTAACGTGAGCCCAAAAAGAAGGCGTTCTCAAACGTGGCGGCTACCATGGCCCCTGCTTCAGCGTGAATTCTTGTGATGGCTACGCCAACGGCTCTTAGCTAGGACAAAGCCGGTGTACTCTCATTCATGGCGTCAAACTACCTTGCCCGATTGCCGTGGAATCTAATGGAGACATACCCGAGTAAGTATCGGTGATATTGACGTCCCCGCTTTGTTGATGCGCTCGATGCGCACTCTCGATATTTTGCCAGTAACTGTGGAAGATAGCTTTCGCTTCCTCCATGCTCACTTTAAATGTTAGACATCAGCGCATAGGGAATCCAATTTCTAAGAACGTTCGGCGATTCCCACGTCCATATTTGCATAACGAAGCACGTCGGCATAGAGAGAGAGAGAAAGAGAGAAAATAATGCAGAGAAAGGCAGGGAGGTTGACTAGAGGTAGTTACGGTTGGCTACCCTGCACAGGGGGAAGGGTTAAGAGGGATAAAAAGAGGAACAGAGTGGAAGGGGGAGATATAAAGAAAGGGAGACAAGCACGAACAAAGCGCGTACACTACAGAGCGGTAGGGGGCGGCATTCTTAAAGTCTGTCGTGAAGCCCCGTAGACCGCAAGAACCTTAATAGCGCGAGTAGGGCCTTCAACGCAGATGTTCTTTCGGAGCATTGGCCTAAAGCTTTTAGTTCTGAAAGTGGACGATTGTCCAACTGGTCCAGTACTCTGCACATCACTTGTCTCTCAGCACTGTATCACGGGCAGACACAGGTAATGTGTGCGAGCGTGTCGTCGATGTTACATGTGTCGCACGTGGGGCTGTTGGCCATTCCTATGAGGAAAGCATAGGCGTTTGTAAAGGCAACGCCTAGCCACAGAAGGTAGAGCATGGTCTGTTCACATCGTGGTAATCCAGGCGGGAGGTGCACACGTATTTCTGGAGACAACGAACGCAACCTACGCATGGTGAAAGCATTTGAGTCCCACAGGGGCAATGTACACTCACGGGACATCAATCGCAGCTCAGCCGCAGCGTCTGTTCGCGAAATCGGAATGAAGACTCGTTGACCACTTTCATGTGCAGGTCGGGCGGCTTCGTCGGCGTGGTCATTCCCGCTGAAGTTACAATGTCCTGGAAGCTACTGGAAGATCATGTTGTGTCCCTTGATGATATATGTGCCGAATTTCTGAGGCCATTTGTTTATTGGGTCCGTGGAGCATTGGGCTTCGTATGCACTGAAGGGCTGCCTTGGAGTCATTAAAGACTGTCCATTGTTGCGGTGGCTTCTGCTTAATGTAATCAAGTGCAGCATGGAGCACCGCGGGTTCCGCACCCGTCGATGTGGTCGCACATGAAGTACTTAATTTGATTTCCTCAGATTGTGCCGGGATAATGACTGCAGCAGCAGAGCTGTTGAGTTTTACTGAACCATCTGTGTATACGTGTTGCCGGAATCTGTGCACGTTGTGAATGTGCTCTAAAGTTGCTTGTTTCAAAGCTTGCAGTGGCGCTCCAGCTTTCTTTGTTATTCCTGGAATTGTCAGTTGCACTTGCGACCGGTGCAGACACCACAATGGATCTGATAATCGTGTAGCGGGCGTAAATTCTGATGGCAAATATGGCTGATGTCTTACAATAGTTTTAGCAAAAGCTGAAAGTGGCCTTCTTGCTGGCAAGCAAGTAAGATTGTGTGAGGGAATCCGAGTCAGGTATCGGATGTGCGCTCCCAGGACATCTGTATCAATGTAAACTGTCAAAGGAGCGTCTCTGGCTATGGCCACTGTCGCAATCGATGACGTAGTTTTGGGAAGACCGAGACAACAACTGAGTGCTTGGGCTTGCACGCTCTGGAGTTTGCGAATATTCGTAGTTCAAGTATTTTCTATTACAGGTAAGCTGTACCGCAGGAAGCCCCAAAACAGTGCTTTATATAGCTGCAACATTGACGGTACTGTTGCGCCCAAGGACTTCCCGCCGAGAAACGCAAGAAAGTCCACAATGGCGGCCAAACGCTTTGTCATGTACGAGATGTGAGGGTTCCAAGACAAGTCTCTATTAATGATGACGCCAAGAAATTGGTGCGTTAGGCTATATCGTATAATTTGGTCATTAATCCGCAAAGCATAAGGGGCCATCGATTTGCGGGTAAAAGCAACGAGTGCACATTTCTCAGCGGAAAGCTCCAGGTCTTGTTTTCTTAGGTATCTTGACACAGCCGTTGAGGCTTTCTGAAGCCGTGCGCGGACTTGTACACGTGTCACGCCTGAGGCCCATATGCAAATGTCGTCTGCATATACGGAGAGTTGTACGGTTTGCGGTAACGAATCAGCGAGACCAACGAGCACCAGGTTGAAAAGGGAAGGGCTGAGTACTCCGCCTTGCGGTACACCACGACTGGTATAGCTAGGCTGCGTTGGTCCGTCTTCAGTCAAAATAAAAAAAAGATCTCCCATTCAAATAGTTGCATATCCAGCAAAAGGTGCGTCCACCAATCCCTACAGCTTCTAAAGCGTCCAGAATTGCATGATGACCTACATTGTCGTACGCACCTTTAACATCAAGGAATAGGGCCGCAGTGATTCGTTTCAGATGTTTCTGGTGTTGTACGTATGTTAACAGGTCGATAACGCTATCTATTGACGAGGGGCCACGTCGAAAGCCTGCCATTACCTCTGGATAGACGTTGTAAAATTCCAAGTACCATTCTAACCGTGTGAGGATCATCCTCTCCATTACCGTGCCGAAAAAGCTGGCCAGTGCTATTGGACGGTAAGATAATAATTCCAACGGGGATTTGCCAGCCTTGAGGAGTGGAACAAGCCGACTGGATTTCCACGTTGTAGAGACCAGGCCGTCACGCCATGATGCGTTGTATAGGCCAAGAAGGGCATCCATCATCAACCTACGTCAAAAAAAGCAGCGTACAACACGAACGCTTGGAACTTACTACTTACAACCTTTATACACAAACGAACACTTAAACTGTCTCTGTTAAGAAAATGAAGTAAAAGGCGTGCGCTGCCTATATAGTTCTTCAGCACAGTTTTCAAACCATTACGTTTGCGCTAACTGTTCTTGATATAATAATGAAAATTCAGGTGCAACGCCAGGGATCCTAGGTGGAATGTGTATAATGACAGCTGTGGAGTTCTTGGAAGCATCTGGCTCCATGAACAATGTTGTTGGATTGATCGTCACCAGAAAGTACGTTTACATATGAAAAACCAAACCCCGGTTCCGGCCTCCCATGAATACGTTAAATAATTTGGAGAGAAACCAACGCCGCACGCACGTCACGGCTGACCTTGCGCAATCAGAGTTATCAATGTGACGTTACTACGCCTCGTATCTCTTGCAAACCCTCGATTTCGTGAACCCACTCCCATCCGCCCAGAGCTATAACCGTCACGCCACGACCGCACGCACGCTTCTTTCGCGCCAAAGTCGCTGTTTGAAACAACTGGCGCGGGCTTCACCTGCCAGCTTCTGTCATCCTCAATTACCTCGTGACAGATTGCGCTTTGAGACGCGACGTTATACTGGACTTTCTTCGAGATGGGCCCATATTAATTCTAAAATATTATATGTCCCACGCGGCAGAAAAGTGCGCAACAAGTGGTAACAAAAATCATCATCAGCGTCTTTTAAGTTAAAACGAGACAGAGTAAGGTAACTTAAGGGGGAGTAAAGTGAATGAAGTTGAAGTAAAGTGAATTCAAGTAGAATAAGGTTGGCAAAAATTAGAGCAATTTGGATGAAGATGCATCAACGTGGATTACAGTAGGTGCACATTAGGCCGAGGTAGATTAAGGTTTATTTATGTAAAGTTGTGAAGGACACTTGATAATCTGGGACGCCACGTGTCATGCACGTAACCAGTTAGGTAATTCATAACGCTTTCTCATTCAAATCACCTAAGGATGCCTAAGTGAATGTGATTTATTTTGTGTCGCCCATCACACTAGCGTAGTAGAGCTCCGGCCTAGCGCTGCTGAGGTCCAGGTCTCAGGTTCAATCCAGGCCACTGCGGCGGCATTTAGATTTCGGCGAAATGCAAAAGTGCTCGTCCACATTCACCTAGGTGGACGGTAAGGAACTCGATGAGGTCAAAATTAATTCGGAATATCTTCCACTGTGGCTGACACGCCTGCTATGCAGAACAAGGTTTTGACACCTGCAGCCCCGGAAGTTTTTTAATACTTTTTCGACTGACAGGTGCCTACAGAGTGTGTGACGCCAGCCCATAAGGTCATTACACTATCAACAAACAAAAAGAAGGGGGGGGGAGGGTGCGTCACCTATATAAGTCAAAAGATCCTTCCCCTGATCCATACTTGAGTCACTACACTGAAAAAACACCTTTATTAGATGGCTTTGCCATAGCGTTTGCTGTGCCAAATGCAAATGTGTCACGCACGTGAAGAGATCGCGTTGTCCTCTTCGCGCATGCTCCGTACTCTATTTGGTTTCCATGGTTTACGTGCATTATGCGAACGTGGGTCATGTTGCGAGTTTACCGTACGTTTTATTGACGTTCGCCGAAAGACAGCGTTGTCGAACATGGCGGCCCCCATGGGCCCTACTTCTGCGTGAATTCTCGTGATGGCAACGCCAGTGGGTCCTTCGTAGCACAGTGGCAGTGCACATCGATTAATGACGTCACGGTAGCTGGTCAATCTAACGGGGATGCTCCCAAATCAATTGCGACGATTTCGAAGTCACCACTTTAAGTCTACGCTCGCCATCGAAGATTGCCAGTAACTGTTGAAATGAGTTCCCGCTTCCTCTGTGCTCACCTGAATTGTTAGATATCAACGCTTAGCGCTTCCAACTTCTGAGCTCCTTCGGCGATTCTGGCGTCCATAGGCAGAATCGCCGTGCAATCGTGCAGCATGAATGGAAAATGTTGCCAATGTGTAACGTTTCTGGCTTACTAGAAGTGTCACGAAGATTTATTGAACGCTCGTCATTTTAGTTTGTTAGGGGGGGGGGGAGGCTTTATTGTGCGACACGTATATTGGTTGGGATGGATAGTTGGGCGTGTTGGTTAAGCATGATCTGAAGCGAAGGCGCTAAAACGACGGAGGACAAAGAA
This sequence comes from Dermacentor albipictus, assembly GCF_038994185.2. Lineage (NCBI taxonomy): Eukaryota > Metazoa > Arthropoda > Arachnida > Ixodida > Ixodidae > Dermacentor > Dermacentor albipictus. The sequence goes on from NW_027225599.1 coordinate 462,723, forward strand.
GAAACACACACACACACAGGGCACCCACGAACTTCCGGTAAATTCCTCCATCATTGCGGCGATGTTGAAGTCACCGATTTTAGTCTACGCTCGCCATCGAAGATTGCCAGTAGCTGTTGAAATGAGTTCACGCTTCTTCTGTGCTCACCTCAATGTTTAGATATCAACGCTTAGCGCGTCCAGCTTCTGAGGTCGTTCGGCGATTCTGGCGTCCATAGGCCGAACAAGACGCGTCGACATGGAAACGACAGGATAGTCGCCAGTAGGCTGTCTTGGTTTGGATATGTTTGGCGCGAAGCACTAGACGGCGCACTCTCATGTAATGCCTTCCTTAATTTATGCGCTCCCTCAATTTGTACTAAAGGTATGGAAGCGACGGGAAACCATAACGTTCTGTAATGGCGCTTGCGTTTATCGATACGTAAGATGAGAAAGGCTGTTATATAAGAGTCGATTATTTCCGCATTGTTAATTCTGTGTGATGCGTAAAAGCCGACAAGCTGCATAGGCTTTGAAAGTTATCCAAATGCACCAATTTGTTTAAAGAAATAAACAATCGCCTTCATGATGTAGGTCCTCCGCGTAATGGTGTTCTCTGCTTGCTTGCCTGAGTGATTGAAGTGAAATTGAAAATATTGGCACCTGTTGCGGATCTGCTTCGTCCACAAACAAACTGAAACTGGCCGTTTCATCCTGAGGCGAAACATTGAAAGCGATAGCAAGGCGTAGCATTGCGCTCGAGCTGCCATCACGGAGTCACAGCTATACGCGTACGCGACAAGACACGATGTGGCGCGCGAGACAGCTGATGCTGCACAGAGGGAACTGCCACCCGCCTGACAGAATCTACGCGTGTATATAGCAATGCAGGCGCGACCAGAACCGTTTACAGTGACGCTAACGGCGCCTCGCGACATTAGACGAGACGTACGGAAAACCATCGGCGTTTGCTGGGCGCCTAGTGAAGGAGATGAAAAGAAATGAAAAAAATGGAGAAATGAAATGTAAAAAAAGAAAGCAAGTAACGTGAAACCGAAATGAACGATTGTGCTGACAGCCTTCAAGACAGCGATATAAAAGACATGCGCCGCAAACGAAGTTATTCATCAAAATTTCCTTCATGAATACGCAGACTGAAGTCTTGTTGACACATATGACGACATTTTAGGTGCAACACTTGGGCAGTTAAGCGTAGTGTGTATAATGACAGCTAAGGAGCTCTTTGAAGCATGCGGCTCCACTGCGGGTCGGCCGCTGCAGCTAAATACTTTGAAGTTACCTGATATACCGGTTCCTGCTTTCCATGAATATATAATTTACTAAGAGGAAAATCCCTATTACAAACGAAGAAAGAATTTGTATGCTTGGGGAAGCGATTTGTGCCACTGCGTTGCACTAGGCGTTGTGGGTGGCACTCCCCTTACCGTCGAGCCTACACGTACGCGGGATCCAACCGATACTTCAAGCGCCACTTCCTCAAGGACCAGTTCGTAACCCCGTGCACCCTCCGCGACTACCTATGGTCACCAGCGGGGTAGAGTCTCAAACGACAGCGTTGCGAAACGCTAGCTGTCGCGAGAGAAAAATGCGCATGCGCAATCCTTACCACGGGTGTCCTCACCCGGTGTTACCGCGCAACTGTGCGGTTTCCGCCTCAGTGTTAAACGAGAGACACGCGATACGAATTTGCGTGCGATCCCTCGTACGGCGTGTCGGGGTCCGAGTTGTTGCTCACGATGATTTGCGACACATGGCAAGAATGAACGCTTTAAAACTAGGCCAGAACTTAGCGCTGCGAACTATGCGACAAAATGCTTATAATGTGACGATTGTGACATCTCGACAACTGCGCGCACGGGCGTCACTGCTGACATTACGCACCCAGAATTATCGAAGTGACGTTTTTATACCTCGTATCTGTACAATTTTGCGATTTCTGTCACACAGTCACGTACGCCCAGTGCTATATCTATTACCTAATTACATACGTAACGTACGTAAAACATGGGTATTTTATTACCAAAGCCTAAGGTATCAACCTACTTCGAACAATGCCAGCACGTCAAACATCACTTAATTTCTTCGTGACTGCAAGCGCTTTGAGACCCGGCGTTATACTGCAGTGTCTTGAAGATGGGCCCATATTAACGCGAAAGCATCAAATGTCCCATCAGGCAGCAAAGCCGGCATTGTCCGCAACGAATACTAATAAAAATCATCACGAGCGTCTTGTAAGTTACAACAAGTCAGAGTAAGGTGAAGTAAAGTGGACTGTAAAGGATCCAGGTAAATAAGGTGAATTAAAGTGGATTTAGGTGTATTACGGTGAATTAAGGTTGGCAAAAATTAGAGAGAACGTACGCTTAAGCTCGATGAAGTTGGATACAAATTAGAGCGAGGTGAATTACGATGAATTAGAGCAGATTAGGCCGGTTTAGTGTTTGTGCAAATCAGATCAAGGTGAATTAAGGTGGATTAGACTATAAATTCGAAGGACACGTAGCAATCTAGGACGTCGCGTACCACGAAGGTAACTAGTTATTTAGAGAAGTCATAATGTTTCGGTGTTGAAATGAAGTGGAAGAATGCTTAAGCGATCGTAAAATTTTTCCCGCTCATCCCAGTAGCGTAGCAGAACTATGACGTTGCGGTGTTGAGCAGGTCACAGGTTTATTTCAGGCCATGGCGGTCGCATTCAGATCGCGGCGAAGTGTTAAAGTGCTCGTGCAATTGGATTAAGGTGCACGGTAAGGAACGCCCGCAGGTCAAAATTATTTCGGAGTGTTCTACTTCGGCGTCTACCTCTTATCATCGGATCGTGTTTCGAGACTTACAGGCCAAGAATGTAATACCTATTCCAATGTTTTTGGACAGAGAGGTGTCTTCAAATTGGGTGAGGCTCACTTACACGTCTGTCGCGCCATTGCACTACCCCTATCCCCCTACAATGCAGTGACAAGCCCATTATCAGAGAGCTCAATAATTGGGTTTGCTATATCAGATGTAGACATAACACGTGACACGATGCGGCACGCGAGACAGCTGCTGAGGTGCCGCGGGAACTGCCTGCCCTCTGGCATAATCTAGGCATGTTTAGAGCAAGACTGAACCGAGGAGGAGGGCAGTGGCGCAACCGGTGCCTCGTGAGATAAGACGAGACGGACAGAAAGAAATCTTGGCTGGGGTTCAACTCTCGTAAGCCTAGTTATCACAAGTGATAGCTCTGTTTTACATGATTTTGCAAAGACTATGCTCAGAGTATTTCATTATAGTTAGGGCACTGTCTGTCACAAACGTTGCACACACTGCCGAACGGGTTGTGTGTTAAGTTACGATGAAAGCTGGCCGTCGCAGTCGAGGTTCTCGCCAGCCGAAGGGCGTGGTTCGTCAAATGTTCCTTGTGGGTGCCGTCGCTTGCGTCCACGCCTTCTCTCCCACTCAATGTTGTTCGTGTTGCTGAACGACGGCGACGGTTGCAGCAGCTTCGATCTTGGTACGCTTCCGCGCTTGGTAAGCTTCTGTATAGCGTGCTATTCTGGCCGGCCTCTGCTGCGGTGTTTCAGCAAGCAACTTTGCTTTTGCTTCAGATTTCGCATCCTGCCGTCTAGCTTTATCAAATCGATGAGCGGATTCAGCCTGTCGCTTGCACTGAACCGCACGCGCAGACGGCCTAGTCCGCGGGCCATCCATTCCGAGACTGAGTGACAGAGGCGCGTTTCTAGTCGGACGACATCGGCGAGCGCAGGAGCGTCGCCCGATGCGGAGCGCGTCGGGGTGGCTTGACAGCGTCCGGTTACGTTAGGTGCGCCAGAGCGTCGAACGATCGTTCGAACTATGGACGATGTTGTTCTCGCGAACGTGACATAACGTGTGCACGCGCTCACTCTACGTCGGAGTATATTTAGCCCCTATTTAACTCTCACCTATTCACGAGGTACCGCAGCGGCGAGGCTCCGTGAGAGCGCAGCTACGACGCTCCTCCGCAGCAGATCACGTGGTGTGACGTCACATCTTCCACAATTAAGCTCCTGCTGCTCAAGGTCATTGCGACGCGATGAACGGCTTTGAGAAATATGGTGTAGTGGAGGTTTCACTGTTTTTCCTCCAAAAGTATCGGCGATTGTCAGCGCCCATTGGAAAGGTTAGACAGGTTTAGCTTGACGCTAACGGTTCGAGACGATTGCGTGCACCACGGTGTCGCCTGCACACAGCTGCTCGTCAGTAACGCTAATGGTGAGCTCGCCCAGCATAGGCGTATCTGACGGGGGAGAGGGGGAGGGTAAGGAAGCACTTGCCTAACCCTCTCCCACACTGTTAGGATTAGGACGGCACGCACGCAGAAATAAGCCCGGTCAGGCACGGTCGCTGAGGCTGCGAAGGAGCGGAACACAAGTGTTGACGTCACTATGCCGCGGTTTCCGATCTCCGCTCGCATCGTCAGCGTCAGCAGCAGCGCGCGGTGCTCGACGGGAGGCGGAGCTACAGCGCAATTTTAACCGACGATTGCGTCGCTCCTAAGTGAAAAATCCCCCCCCCCCAAATTTTACCTACATGGTTTATAAGGTTCCCGCATCCCTATATGAACGTCTTATTGAATTCGACAGACTCTTCAACTACAGACGTTCAGCAACCGGGACGCACGGTGAATGCACAGAGGCTGTCGAAATTAATCGAGTATTCATCACGTAACACACACACACACACACACACACACACACACACACACACACACACACACACACACACACACACACACACACACACACACACACATATATATATATATATATATATATATATATATATATATATATATATATATATATATATGCTGCTCACAACAACCTGCAGGGATGTCGAAAGTTGGGTCAGTTGTTGACAAAACATTGCGGCTGCGGTTATCCTGTGCGGTCTTTCTGCATTTTTGTTTTGTGTTTTTGTTTTGTGCTTCGTGGGTTGAGAAGAACATGACCCTGTAGAGTGTGCAGAGCCGTCAGAATACCATTGCAAGGATATCTCGCATTTTTTTATTGGAATGTGTCATTTCTGAAGTTGTAGATTGATATTACTTTTTGACTTCTTCAACGTTACTGTTACACTAACAGAAGTTCCCTAGCAGAAGAAAAATAAAAATAAACGAGAGAGATTTATTATTTTTGACGCAATGCGGGCCATTTTGTTGGTGATATATATGCCAAAAAATTAAACTCTAAAATTAACTAATGTGCTTTTAATATATTTACTGAATATCTGCTTTCTGCCGTTTTTACGCGTTATACAAATAATTTGGCGACTCCTCCAAGTTTCCTCGGTAAACTGTGCAAGGCACGGTTCGTTAAGCAGGAATTGTGTTTTGAGGGACGAGCGATAAACCTTTAATAAATGTGGGTTCATTGCAGCCTTTGTAGAAAGTTACCTATGCAGTCGTTCCAAGCTGTAATGCTGCCGGTATTCCAAGCTTTCGCTCACTCTTAGGAAAAAAAAAAAAGAAGCTGCAGGAGGCACGAACCTTAAATTCCATGAAATTGGGGATAATTTTTTTTGTGCAATGGCGCCATGAAACTTTCACGTACTTGTTTTAAATGCGACGTTGTAACTAATTACTGCGCCTTCGTTTCCCCCCTACTTTCGTTGGTCATACGAGGCTCACAGCTTGTTTCTCCACTGTCTTTGGTGAACAAAAGCAGGCGTCAAGTTGATATAGATTGGAAACATTAGGGACGTCGTAAGTGTAATCTGCAGACAACGTTGCAAATGGGTGGGTTAAATTCGCCTTCTTTAGGATATATTCGGTGTATCAGTGTCTGTTACGAGTGGCGTACCACTTGTATCGCTGCCCTGGTGTAAGCACAACATGAACTGTACAATTACAATAACAAATTCTGTGAACAGAGGGGGAACGCTACGTCAAGTTTGTGTAACTTGGTAAATGCGTACTGATGAAATACAGGTGTTGGAAAAAACGTTTTACAGATACATTAAAGAACATCCTAAGTAATCGTTACAAAGTGTCTCACTGCTCTTATCAGCAACGTTTCCGAAGTTTTCAAGAGCACTCTGCATTTACAAGGAAGGGGTGCAGCATGAGTGGAAAATGTTGCGAATGTTTAACGTTTCTGGCCTACTGACTAGCGTTACGAACATTTATTGAACGCTTGTCATTTTTTCTTTGTTATTCGGGTGACCTTTCTTGTGCGATACGCATATTGGTTTCACCTGGTGTCTTGAGTGAACTAAACGAGGCAGTTTTTTAGGTTCGGTAACAGTAAGGACGATTTAATGTTTGGTGCGTAGGGAAGGTTCGAAGTGGGTGGGCACATGAGGCTGTGGTAATAAATTACGTGTGTTTGTGCTCTAGAGCGTTTTAAGTTTGTTTAACGAACGGGCCTAATTTAATCCGTTGCCCTGGTATAACACCAAAGGCCATTATGCTCAACATTAGTTCGACTTTACCCGGCCATCTAGGGCCCGGGTTCGAGGCCCGGGCGGGGACAAATTTTTCTGCAACTGCGAGGGTTTTCTTTCGAGGAACTATAATGGGTTTCTTTTTCAGCAATTGCTGTGATTGGGTGGATGTATCATTTCATCTTTATTACTTACTTCTCTCCACCTTGCGGGTTTCCGCAGGACTATTTCATCCCTCATCCTCAATGGACGAGGGGCTGGAGGGGATTATGCCGGTGCGCAGAGTAAAGTAAGGAAATTGCATGTCGAAAAAATTTGGAGCAAGGCCATGGAGGTAACAAAAAAAGAAAACAATAGTAGCAAGAAATGAAGGAATATTTTGATGTAAAGCCTTTGCGCCAATAAATCGCATCCATCACCAACCTATGTTAAAGAAAGAAAGCAACGTGTAACACAAACGCTAGGAACTTGGAAATTGCAACCTTTGAACACAAACGAACACTTAATTAATTTAATTATAGGATTTTACCTGCCAAAACCACTTTCTGATTATGAGGCACGCCGTAGTGGCGGACTCCGGAAATTTCGACCACCTGGGGTTCTTTAACGTGCACCTAAATCTAAGTACAAGGGCGGAAAACCAACACTCAAAGTGATGGCGTTCAAAAAAATCAAATAAAAGACATGTGCTGCGTATGCAGATAATCAGCAGAGTTTTCCACGTATTCAGGTTGCGCGAATTGTTTTTCATATATTAATGAAACTGCAGGTGCAACGCCAGGAAACCTAGGCGGAACGTGTATAATCACAGCTGTGGAGTTCATTGGAGCAACTGGCTCCATTGGCAATCTCAACGGCCCTCTTCTCAAGAATACGTTGATATATTTATGAGAAACCAAACCTCGCTTACTGCTTGCCATGAATACGTTAAATTATTTGGGGAGAAACTGACGCCACACGCACGTCACGGGTGACCTTGCCCAATCAGAGTTGTCGAAGTGACTTTTCTATGCCTCGCATATCTCACGCAAACCTGTGATTTCGTGGACACACTCGCGTACGCCCAAAGCTGTAACCGCCATGTTACGACCGAACGCATGCTTCTTTCGCGCCAAAGTCGCCCTCTCAGACATCTGGCGCGGGCTTCACCTGCCAGGTTCTGGGCTTCTCAATTACCACGTGACAGATCGTGCTTTGAGACGCGGCGTTACACTGGACGTTCATTAAGATGGGCCCATGTTAATTCTGAAAGGTTATATGCTCCACGAGGCAGAAAAGTCGGCAACGAGTGGTGAGAAAATACATCATCAGCGTCTTGTAAGTTAGAACAAGTCCGTGTAATATAACTTAACGTGGAGTAAAGTTTATAAGAATGAAGTGAATTAAAGTAGATTGAGATTGGTAAAATTAAAGCAATGTGCATGAAGATGGATTAACGTGGATTAAAGAAAGTGCAGATTAGGCTGAGGTGGACTAATGTTTAGTTATGGTAAGTAGTGGAGGACACTTGATAATTCATGACGTCACGTCCCATGCACGTAACCAGTGAGGTAATTCATAACGCTTTCTCATTCAAATCACGTAAGAATACTTAGGTGACTGTTTTTTTTTGTTTGTGTTACCCGCCGCAGTAGCGTAGTAGAGCTCTGGAGTAGCGCTCCTGAGGTTCAGGTCATGGGTTTTATCCAGGCCACGGAGGTCGCATATCGATGGCGGCGAAATTCAAAAGTGTTCATGTACATTCATTGGGTGCACGTTAAAGAACTCTAGGAGGTCAAAATTAATTCGGAATCTCTTTCACTTCCGCCGGCACGCTTTCTATTCAGATCAGGGTTCTGACACCTGTACCCCAGAATTTTTCTTATGTTTTTCGACTGACAGGTGCCTAAAGAGTGGGTGACGCCCACCCATAGGTCCATTGAACTATTAACAAAGAAAAAGGGGGGGAGGGGGGCGTCATCTACAGAAGTAAAAAGATCCTTCACCTGATCAACACTTGATTCACTACACTGGGAAAAGCCCGTTATTAGACAGCTTTACCATAGCGTTTGCGGCACCAAATGTCAACGTGTCACGCACGTAAAGAGATCGCGTTGTCCTCTTTGCGCATGCTCCGTACTCTGTTTGGTTTCCATGGTTTACGTGCACTACGCGAACGTGCGTTATGTTAACGAGGGTTGCAATGTGGGCTTGTTGGTAATGCATCTTCAAGGGGTGTACGGTATCACGTATAAAAGACGGGACAAAAGAAGACACACAGGGACACCCACAGCGCTAACTTCCAAGAATGGTTATTATCAAAAACCAGGTCGTAGTTATACACTAAGCCAACATGAGTCACAGCCACGTAAACAGAGAAACAATCAGAGTGAAACATTTTTGTAAGTGATATTTTAGGTCATGCGTAAATATTTCAGTTCTTTTTCAGAGCGAGCCAATGACAGTTTGCTGATACGTGAATCCCCTGTGGCATCAATCTGCTCGGCGTCTATTATAGGTTTTGCGAGTTGGCACTTATTTCTACCAGTAATCGTTGTTGATGCGAAGACGGGGGAGCACTTATGTTGCTCACGGTGAAGGGAAAAAAACCCACCTGATACAAGTTTGTCGACTTTATTTTTGTGTTCGCGCTGTCAATCATTAATGTATCTGCCCGGCTGTTAGACGCGATACTTCCCACACAATTAGGGTATACTTTATATAATCTATGTCTTAGAATCTCTAAACTTCTTACTGGGTTTAACTTGGTTATTAGGAGCACTTTCTTTCTTTTCTGGTCTCGTTTTCCAGCACAGGCTGATTAGTTTGTTAGGGGCAGAAAAAAACCAGCGCAGTGTTAACTCGGCGGGCAATTTTCTTTACGTTGTGCGACAACCGGTGGACATAAGGTATCACTGTTGGTCTTTTTTCCTCTCGGTTACTATTTCCTTCCACACCTTCAGAAGTTACTGATTGCTGCACTTTCCTAAGTATTCCTTCTGCATAGATGCCAGAGCATGATTGGAATAACCTGCTTCATGTGTCCGCATGGCCTGCTGTGTGAATGCTTCGTCAGTGCAATTATGGCATCATTTAGTAAGCGCGTTAGTAAAACATTTTCGCAATTTTTCTTTTTACCAGTATAGAGCGGGCTGAATGATATGACAGCAACGGTTTATTTTCCATGGGACTGTAACACCAGCAAGTTAGATCATCACCGAAGCTAAATTTAACATCAAGAACCTTGAGTTTTTGTTCTGTGGGAACTACGAACGCAACTTCCAGTGGAGAAAGGCGCTCGCGTATAATATTACTAACAGCTGAACACTCTGTATCAAAGTTGTCTAGGTTAACATTGACAAACACCAAAAAATCATCAACAAATCTAAATATTTTAGCAACTTTTGTATCATTGATGCGGGAGCACAGGTCTCTGTCTAGCTTAGCTAAGTACAGGTTGCTTCAAACAGGCGCTAAGGAGGATCCTATACAGACCCCTAGACTTTGGAGGTACGGAATGTCATTTCTTTGCACATATGTTGACTTCGTGTACAAATCTACAAGTTCTAAACAGTATTCAACGGTTGTGTCCGCTTTCGTACTAAATCTTACAGCCCCAAATTCATCTATACATGATTGAACACAATTCATTTTGCGGCAAAGAATAATACAGGTCTTTCACGTCTGCTGAGAAGACTTTTAGTCCCGCGTTACAGTTGGACTCTACAAAGGCTAAAACTGCCTCAGAATTTTTCGTGACGAACGGATCTTTAATATCGAGTAGGTTAAGTTTGTCTAATAAATAGACTGCAATGGATTTCTGCCATGTGCTTTTTCCCGATTCTATTACCCTGAACGGGGCACCTTGTTTGCGCGTTTTCGGGCTAAAAAATACATCGAGACTCTAATCCTTGCTTTTTCCTATGCTTTCAATACTTTACCTTGCTTCATGTCCCGGCACATCGCTACAGCTCTCCTCTTTCACCAGTGAAATTTCCTTGCGTTCATTGAACACATCTGTTATTGCTTCATCAGCTTTTTTGTTGCAGCCACCACGTGAAATTAATGCGAAGATTCCTTCTTTGTCAACAGGTAGGACAGACAGTGCATTTTCAACTAAGTACAAAGCAACGTGTTTCACTGGTAACTTGAAGCTTGGTAATTTTGGAGCTTACATTTGTTCAAGACATCCTGGCCTTCAGAGTTCATCCTCATGCCTTCGTCTTCCGGTGCACGTCTGGAGCCCTGCCGCACGAGAGAGAGCAGCTCCGGTTTTGTACTTTTAGCTTCCATCGTGAACTTAGGTCCCTTCTCCAAGACTTGATGCACCTTTTCTGGCAGGGCAAGGCCTTCGAGAATGTGGACCTTGCTACTTGTGTGGCTCGATGGGACGTGCCGCTACTTGGATACTTCTGCCCGCAGCTGCCTCAGTTGATGCGGCCAAAGGCATTCCGTTAGCTGATGTGTCACAGCCGGGTACCTGTGAATTTGGTTATTCGCCCCACTAGGCTTGTAGGCACAACGCACTTTCGTGTGTACAGCACTGTGCGTGACCTTGTGTGTCTTCTTTCGTCCTGTCTTTTATTCGCGCGTCCGTACACCCCCTGAAGGTACGTTATGTGGCGAGTTTTCCCTACGTAATATTTACATGCGCTGAAGGACAGCGTTGTGGAACATGGCGGCCCCAATGGGCCCTACTTCCGTGTGAATTCTCGTGATGGCAACGCCAATGGTTCTTTCGTAGCACAGTGGCAGTGCACTTTGATCCATGGCGTCAGGCTACCTTGCCAATCTAGCGGGGATGCTCCCGAGTCAACAGCGGTGATATTGAAGTCACCACATTAAGGCTACGCTCGCCATCAAGGATTGCCAATAACTGTTGAAATGAGTACATGCTTCCTCTGTGCTCACCTGAATTGTTCATATCAACGCTTAGCGCGTACAACTTCTGAGGTCGTTGTTGATTCTGGCGTCCATAGGCCTAACAAGACGCGTCGGCATAAAAACGATTGTCTAAAAGGTTGTCTTGGCTTGTATATTGTCACGTGGTGGTGACGTTGAAGAACACAGTAGCCATACTGTGAAAGACAAAACTAACCTTTATTGGTCAAACCTGTGCCCACAAAAACAGGCTACACTTTTAGCACAAGGATAGCGGCGAACACGGTCGGCGATCGTCGAAAATTTTATCAGTGGTTCAAGCGCGTCGGCTTTTATACATCAATCGTGGAATGTTCCAGACTAATTGCTGAGACCCGCGTGCCTTCCACAAAGTTCTATACCATTCGCGTCAGGCGATGAAATCAGATAACATAAGGTTCGGCGACAACAGACAGCGGATAGAAGCATCGATAACTTTCCAGAAACTTCGGATACATGCAGCCGCATTCCGCACTGTGCGATAACATTTGTTAGGCGGCGAAACGTGGTTGCCCGATAAATTTAAGTATACGTGTCAATATGTTTGGCTCGAAACACTAGATGGCGCACTGTCTTGTAACGTCTTCCTTAGATTATGCGTACGCTTACTTTGAACTACAGGTATTGAAGGGACGCGAAACCATAACATTCTGTAATGGCTCTTGTGTTTATTGAAACATAAAGCAAGAATTGTCGTTATATAACTATTCAATATTTCCGCACTGTTCCCTCAGTGTCATCTGTCAAAGCAGACGAGTTCCTTAGGCGTTGTATGTTATCTTAATACACCAATTTGTTTAAAAAAATAAACAATTGGCTTCATAATTTAGGTCTTCCGCTTAATGCTGTTTTCTGCCTGCCTGCCTGATTGATTGAGGCAAAATTGCAAATATTGACACCTACTGCGCGTCCGCCTCTTCCAGAAACGAAAACTAGCAGTTTCACCCTGACGCGAAGCATTAAAAGCGATAGCAAAGTTTTGCTTTGCGCTCGAGTTACCATCACGGCGTCACAGGAATACGCGTACGCGACAAGACACGATGTAACACGGGAGACAGCTGATGCTGCACAGCGGGAAGTGCCACCCCGTTGAGAGAATCTATGCGTGTATATAGCAATACAGGCGCGACCAGGACCGTCGGCAGTGACGCTAACGGCGTCTCGAGAGATGAGACGGACTGAAAACCTTCGGCGTTTGCTCGCCGCCTAGTGAAGGAGATCAGACAGGTTCAGTTTAATGCTTACCGTCTCAGACCAGCGTGTGCACTGTGGTGTCGTCTGCACAGAGCTGCTCGTCGACAACTCTGATTGTGTGTCGCACACAATAGGCGCTTTTGGCAGAAGTCGCGCGGGGCAAGGTGTGGCATCCCCCCCGCCCCTACACAATTTTGAAAGCGGGCGCTTTTGTCTGCACGTTGGAAAATCCAACAGCTAATACCGAATTTTCCTTGTCAATGCATTAGGCGTGTAACTAATTTTACTTCTTAATACGCATGTCCCCTGTTTCAGCAGTGAGGATTGTCTTTGGTGTCTCGCCGCGAAGAGCTGTAGCAGACGACGAAAGGAGTGCGGCAGACACGCTGGCGTTGCGCAGAAAGAAGGCTGGCGCTGGGCAGTTCCCGCCGTAAAACATTTAACGTTGCGCTTAGTTCGTCCTGGCCATTGTATTGGAACCGTAAAATCATGTTTGAAGACGCAAAATTAACTTGCTTTATGTAACCTATGGGCGAGGGATTCTGAACTATTATAATCAGCCGCGCTGAACGATGGCGTGCCTTGCGGCATTAAATTGTTGCGATATTAAGTACCAGAGCTATTGAATCTGTATCTGGGGTGATAATTTGTAACTTTTGCGTACTTAAAAAAGGCGCCTGTGGCAGACTGCAGAATTCTTATCTTTGAGTTGCATTATTCCGAGAGGCGGATGTTACTAGCACGAGTAATCAAAATACATATGTAACTAATTAACAGTAATTCACCAATGAACTTTTTATTTAATTTTATTACTCCACATATTGTCATATCCGAATTGTAGCCTGTGAGTTTGCAGGACGTATCTCGTAGAAATGTGTTTTGTGGCGACGAGCGACCACGTAGACCGGTAAAGTCGGGCTCTCGCAGGAGAGGAAGAACCGACACTCGATCGCTTAGCGTAGCATTCTTTTTAATGATCTTCGGAACGCTAGCCCGCGCCGGAACGCGCCAGCCGCTCGAGCCTCGTGTAGACGCGAGCGTCCGCGTCAACTCTCGTGCGACGCCGATGCTGCTGCCGCTACAGAGGGCTCCCCCCCTAGAGAGGAGGAAAGTTCGACGAACGATGGAAAGTCCACGTGACGCGGCGTGTCTTCGCGTTGGTCTTGGGTGTCACGTGCGCAGGCGGCGACGAAGGATGCAGCAGGGTCGCGTCGCATACAGGTGGAGCTGATGGCGCGGGTGCTTCGATGTAGGCGGGTTCGAGACGTTCCAGGGCAATTGTGTCTGATCGGCCGTTGACATTCACAACAAACGTCGGACGACGCTCTAGAACACAATATGGCCCGGAGTAGTGTGGTTGTAGAGGCTCCCGCACGGCACAGTTACGCACGAAAACGTGGGTAGCAGAGCTGAGTGCGGGAGAAACGTACGGGGACCTTGCTTCTTGTGAACGTGTAGGCACGGGGCGCATCTGGCTGAAGAAAGCTTGCAGTTTGGCTACGTAGTCGGCAGGTGATGGCATAGGCGTTTGGGGGGTGGCGACAAAGAAATCGCACGGAAGGCGTAGGTGGGTGCCGTAGACTAGCTCAGCACAGGAGCAACCTAGGTCGCTCTTGAGTGCGGCTCTGATGCCAAGTAAGACGAGAGGCAAATGCAGGACCCACTTCTCCGGCGATTCATGTGCCATAAGGGAGGCCTTGAGATGCCGGTGAAAACGTTCAACTAGTCCGTTGGACTGCGGGTGGTAAGCAGTTGTGCGAAAACGTGTCGTTCCGAGTAGTTTGAGTAGCTCGTTGAAGAGCGCTGAGTCAAACTGTCGACCGCGATCCGTGATTATTGTGGATGGGCAGCCGAACCTTGCTATCCACGTAGACACGAACGCTGCTGCAACAGTGGGCGCTGAGATATCAGATATAGGTGTAGCTTCTGGCCACCGTGTGTAACGGTCGATGCATGTCAGTATGTAGCAGTATCCTTTCGAAGGTGGAAGAGGGCCGACGAGGTCCAGGTGTACGGTGTCAAAACGAGCATCCGGTGGAAGAAAAGACTTGGCAGGCGAAATGGGGTGACGCTGGATCTTCGAACGTTGACACGACAAACAGCAGCGAACCCAATCGCGAACTTGCGCGTTTAGCCGAGGCCAAACGAAACGACTGGAAAGAAGCTTCTGTGTCGCGCGTATGCCAGGGTGCGACAGGTTGTGCACGGTTTCGAATAGACGTCTGCGAAGGGATGCCGGAATGTATGGTCTGGGTGTGTCGTTAGAAGTGTCGCAGACGATGGACGTACCATCTGGGGTCACAACGACGTCTTCCAATTTCAGGGACGTTGACGAATTCCGGAGTGTGCGAAGTTCAGTGTCGTCACGCTGTTGACTGGCGAGTAAGTCGGCCTCGATGATGAAAGGTTCCGATGTCAACGTGGAAACGACATTGACACGACTCAGAACGTCAGCTGGAATGTTGTCGGTGCCCTTAATGTGGCGGAACGTTGTTGTAAACTCGGAGATGTAGGAAAGTTGTCGAATCTCGCGGGGCGAGTAACAGGACGCCGAACGATTCGTTGCGTGCACAAGGGGCTTGTGGTCAGTCAAGACAGTGAATGCACGGCCTTCGAGGAAATGGCGAAAATGCTTGATAGCCAGGTAAACAGCGAGTAATTCATGGCCGAAAACGCTGTAGCGGGACTGCGCAGGCTTCAGTTTCTTGGAGAAAAAAGCGAGTGGATGCCACTCATTGTCGATGAATTGCTGCAGAACGGCACCAACGGCGGTATTTGAAGCGTCGGTCATGATGGCAGTGGGTGCGTCTGGCTTTGGGTGTCTAAGCAGCGTGGCGTCGGCGAGGGCAGACTTGACTTTTGCGAAAGCGTCTGCGGCCTCTTCAGTCCACTGAAGCACTTGTTTGCGCTTGTTTACCAGGAGAGCGTCTAGCGGAGCCATAAGTCGTGCGCACTCGGGAATGAATCGGCGGTAGAAATTGACGAATCCGAGAAATTGGCGAAGCTTGGTGAGTGTGGTCGGTCGGGGAAAGTTTTCGATGACGCGAATCTTGGATGGCAGAGGTCGAATGCCGTTAGCGTCGACGATATGACCGAGGAACTCGAGTTCGGTTTGACCGAATTCACTCTTGGCGGTGTTGATGACAATTCCTTTACTGGCAAGGCGTGAAAACAACAACCGCAAGTGGTGAAGATGTTCTTCGGCCGAAGAGCTTGCCACGAGGAGGTCGTCAATGTATGCAAAAACGAAAGGCAGACCTCGGGTGACGGAATCGATGAAACGCTGAAAGGATTGGCCCGCGTTCCGTAAACCGAAAGGCATGCGGAGAAATTCGAAAAGACCGAAGGGCGTGGTGATGGCGGTCTTGGGAATGTCTTCTTCAGCGACCGGTAGTTGATGGTAGGCGCGAACGAGATCGATCTTAGAAAAGATCGTCGCACCGTGCAACGCTACCGTGAAGTCCTGAATGTTCGGTAGAGGGTAGCGATCAGGAACTGTGACGTTGTTTAGTGCCCGGTAATCGCTGCAGGGGCGTCAGTCGCCCGTCTTCCTAGGCACCATGTGAAGTGGTGATGCCCAGTTACTGGAAGAAGGGCGGATGATGCCAAGTTGCAGCATGTGTTCGAACTCCGCGCGAGCGATCTTGAGTTTCTCCGGGGACAAACGCCGGGGTCGGAAGTAGACCGGTGGGCCGGAGGTGACGATGTGATGGCACACGTCATGTTGCACCGGTTGCGTCCAGTCCGGTAGGCGTGTCAAAGTGGCAAACTCGCGTAGGAGTGCGGCGAAAGGTTCGTCCAACATGGCAGAAATAGGCGCTATGGGCGATGTGCCTGATGATGGGACGCCGGGAACGGATAGCTGGGTCACGGAGTCGATGAGACGGCGTCGTTGGATGTCGACAAGGAGTCCGTAGTTATGCAAGAAGTCTGCTCCAATGACTGCATGACGGACGTCTGCAACCAGGAAAATCCAGCGGAACGCTCGTCGAAGGCCAAGGTTTAGCATGACGGAGCGTGACGAGAAAACTGGAATCCTGGTGCCGTTGACGGCTTGCAAAAACGACACAGGAGTCGCTTTTCGGTCGGAGCGCTGGGCGGGTAGAATGCTGACGTCAGCACCTGTGTCGACCAAGAATCGTTGTCCCGTAACTCTGTCCGTCACGTAGAAAAGGCGACTTGTGTGCTGGGCCGGACCACTCGTCGCCGTTAGAGGTCGGCCGGCCTGTTTCCCTGCCAAGCGCAGGGACGCCGACAGTGACGAGCGTCGTTTCCAAAACGGCGGTGGTAGTAGCAAACGCCAGGCGTTGTAGTTGAGGCTTCATTGCGAGTGCCCGTGCGTCTTGATCTGCTGGAACTACGGCTGCGTGGGCGACGAGACGTGCGGCGATGCTCCGCTCCACTGATGATGCGTTCCAGGCGCTCACACAAGGAGTCGAGCGGAGAGTGCACTGCGGAAGAGCAGGGAAGAGTTTGCAGAGCGGTTGTATTGTCACCCAGAGACGGTGACGTGGCTGCGATGGTTGGGGTGGCTACTTCCATGACTTTGTCGGCCAAAGCGGCAAGTCCGGTAAGGTCCATGGTAGAGGCTGTCGCCAGGACCATCTGCACGTTAGCCGGGAGTCGTTGCAAAAACAGTTCGCGCAACAGCGTGTCGTCGATGGATCTCGCGTTGTTTCCGAGCAGCTGGCTCATTCGGCAAAGAAGTTGACTAGGGCGTCGGTCGCCGAGTTCTTCAGCGGACAGAAGCTGCTGGATGCGAGAACGCTGTGAAGCTGCTGTGCGCTGTAGCAGTGCTGCCTTGAGATCGTCATAGGCAGCGGCAGACAATGGGGAGTTCAACAAATCTGCTACCTCGTCAATGGCGGCGGGCGAGAGCGCTGCGACGGCGTAATGGAACTTCGAGGCTTGAGAGCGGATACCAGCGACTTGAAATTGCGCTTCGGCCTGAAGAAACCACGCCGAAGGATGCTGGTCCCAGTACTGTGGGAGGCGGACAGCGATGGCGGAACAGGAGGGCTCACCGCGTTCCTCGGAATGGTTCTGGCCTTGAGCTCTCGTAGCGTCGGTCTGGTCCATGGTCGTCTCTACCACAGGAGCATATGGCAATATCACGTCCGGGTTCACCAAACTGTGGCGACGAGCGACCACGTAGACCGGTAAAGTCGGGCTCTCGCAGGAGAGGAAGAACCGACACTCGATCGCTTAGCGTAGCATTCTTTTTAATGATCTTCGGAACGCTAGCCCGCGCCGGAACGCGCCAGCCGCTCGAGCCTCGTGTAGACGCGAGCGTCCGCGTCAACTCTCGTGCGACGCCGATGCTGCTGCCGCTACAGTTTCTTGGATGACACCAATTTCGAGATTTAATTTCCAGAAGTGTGGGACGAAATACATGCGCGTTTCAGTTACTTTTGTGCTCCAATGCATAAAAGAGCGTTTTGGCAAAAAAGATGGATGGCGCAACAGTGCATCTTTAGGCCAGTTTGAGGACGCATATCTCCAAACTGGTGGCATTTTGAAAATTCTTTCCGGGTTAACCCGCTTTGCTAGTTCACCGGATACATTTCGTAAAATATATGTGCAATAAAGTAATTATTTAAATGTTAAATAGTAATCTCTTGGGTTTTTTGTTGAATATGTGTTTTGATTTCTATTGCAAGTAATGAATGCCTCTCTGGACAACCCCGTTCAAGGACTAGAATACTGTTATCGGCAACGAAGAACTTTCAAAATTACATAAAACCATAAAATGATCAAGTGATATAGGGTGTTCTAGCAAACCTTTGGTAAGGTATCCAACGAATAATGTTATAAAAGAAGCACACAGTGCTGGATACAGTCTTCAGAACTGACTACCGAGCACTGTACATTTTACAATTGTATGTTGAACCGTGTTTTATAAATCATTCATTTTTTTTTCGTGAACAGCTTGACTACATTAGCCAGGACTCACGGTTTATGCACAGATGCTGTCGAATTTCACCGAGTATTCGCCACTTATCCAAATTATGTTGGTGACAACGACATTCAGGAATGTCGATAATTGGGTCAGTTGCTAAAAAAATTATTCTGGCAGCGGTTATCCTGTGCTGCCTTTCAGCATTTATGTTTTGTGTTTTTGTTTTGTTCTTCGTGCGGTGAGAAGAACACGACACTGTAGAGTGTGTAGAGCCATCACAATGCCATTGCAAGGATGTCTTGCATTTTTTTCTATTGGCTTGTGTCATTTCTGAAGCTGTCTATTGACATTACCTTTATACTTTTTCAACGTTACAGTTACACTAGCACAAGTTCCCTAGCAGAAGCGAAATAAAATAAACGAGACAGATTTATTATTTTCAGACAATGGGGCCCATTTTCTTGTTGATATATATACCACAAGATTGAACTCTAGAAGCAACTTATGTGCTTCGAAAATATTTACTGAATATCTGCTTCCTCCCATCTTTTGCGCTTTATACAAATAATTTGCCTGCTTTTCGAAGTTACCTCGGTAAATGGTGTGACGCACGGTGTTCATAGTTCGTTAATCACACTCTTAATCAAAATTACACACTTTTGCCACACAATAATCCTCGTCTTCAGTCTTGTCCGCATTTCCTTTCTTCAACGTGGCGAGCCCGGCACTTCCAAGTCACGAACGACATGCCCGTTATCTGCATTCGATTATATCAGCATGACGATTATTGTTTTGTGGCAAATATACACCCCAAAGGGCTTACATTTGCTTAAGAGTGTAGGAAACGCTTTTTGAGTGACGAGCGATAAATCTTTAATCTATGTGGGTTCATTGCAGCCCTTGTGGAAAGCTACCTATTCAATCATTACAAGGTGTGATGCTGCCGTTATTCCAAATATTTCGTTCACTTAAATAAAGATAAACTACTGCAGGAGGCACCAACTCCAAATTCCATGAAAGTTTGGATTATTTTTTTTGTGTGTGATGGCGCCGCGAAACTTTCACGTGTTTGATTTAAATGCGATGTTGTAAATAATTATGGCACCCTCGCTTTCCCTCTACTTTGGTTGGTCATACGAATCTCACAGCTCGTTTCTCCACTGCCTTTGGTGAACAAGAGAAGGCATCGTGTTGATATAAATTGGAGACATTAGAGGCGCAGTATGTGTAATGTGCAGACAACGTCCCAAGTAGGCTGGTTAAATGCTCCTCCTTTACGATATATTAGGTATGCAAGTGGACTGGAGCGTTATCAGTGTCTTTTACGAGCGGCACAGCACTTGTATCGCTGCCTTGGCGTAAGCGCAACTAGAACTGTACAACTACAATAACAAATATTTGCGAACACAGGGGGATGCTACATAAAGCTTGTGTATGTTGGTAAATCCGTGCTGATGAAATACAACTATTGGAAAATGTTTTACATTTAAGGAAAAAAAACATTTAAGAACATCTGAAGCAACCGTTACAAACTGTTCCGCTACTCTTATTTATTTATTTTCATTTATTTACTTATTTATTTATCTACCCTCAGGGCCTTTGGGGTGTTACAAAGGGGGTGGGTACATGGTTGAATTACAGCGTAATCTAAAGCAACGTTTATCAGCAACCTTTCCTAAATTTTTCAAGATCACTCTGCATTTCCAAGGAAGTGGTGCAGCATGAGTGAAAAGGGTTGCGAATGTTTAACGTTTCCGGCTTACTTGAAGCGTTACAAACGTTTACTGAACGCTCATCATCTTTGTTTGCTTGGGGGGCACTTATTATGCGACACGTATATTGGCTGCGCCTGGTGTCTTGAGCGAACTAAACGAGGCAACTTCTTCATGTTTGGTGAAAATAAGGACGATGTAATGTTTGGTGTGTGCGGAAAGTTTGAAATGGGTGGCCACATGAGGTTGTGTTAATATATCACGCATGTTTGTGCTCTAGAGCATTTTGAGTGTGTCTAACGAACGTGGCGTAATTTAACCCGTTGACCTGGCAGAACCACAAAGGCCATCATAGTCAAATTTATTTCCACCTTGCCCAGCCATCTACTAGCCGCCTGGTTAGTTCAGGTGGTAGAGCGGCTACCCGGCGCTCCGGTGGTTCTGCGTTCGAGACCCGGACCGGGACGAGTTTTTTTCAAATGCGATGCTTTTCTTTCCAGGAACTAGAATGCATTTCATTCGCAGCAATTGCTTTGATTGCGTGGATGTTTCACTTCATCTTTATTACTTCTCTCCAACTTGCGGGTTTCCGCATAACTATTACATCAGTCATCCCTACTTTTCTCCACCTTGCGAGTTTCCGCAGATTTGTTACATCTCTCATCCTCAATGGAGGCGGAGGAGGGGATTATGCCGGTGCGCAGATGTTTTCGTGTAAAAGCCATTGCGCCAATAAACCCCATCCGTCATCAACCTACGTCAAAAAAAGCAACGTGCAACACGAGCGCTTGGAACTTATAACGCACAACCTTTTTTCACAAACGAACACTTAAACTGTCTGCGTTCAAGATAGAGAGAGAGAGATAGGAAAGAGAAGAAAGGCTGGGAGGTCAACAAGACGAGTGTCCGGTTTGCTACCCTAAACTGGGGGAAGGGAAAGGAGGAACAGAAAGAGTGAAGCGGGAGAGAAGGAACACTCTCTGTTCACGCAGCAAAGTGCTCGGGAATCAGTCAAGTCAAAGCAAGTGCTCCGTCGATACGTTAGGCTTTCGGCAATCTTGGCGGCTCATAGCTGGTGACGCACGTTGAAGTCACCAGTGAAGACCAAGGATCCGGTGGGTGTCAGCAGTACGTTGCAGTGCGTGGCAGTGTATTTTTAAGCTAAACCCCGGCTGTTATGACTACTGTGCGAATATAATGTTGCGGGTGAGCCATGATGCTTACTCAAGAGTCGCAAGTACGGAATTGAGAGCAGCCAGCTCTTGCACTGTACTTCGCGCTGATAAGAAAATTAAATACAAGGTATACGCTGCTTATACAGTTCTTCAGCACAGTTTTATACACATGAAGTTTGCGCGACTTGTTGTTGATATAATGATGAAAATTCAGCTGAAAAACCTGGAATCCTAGGGAGAATGTGTATAATCACAGCTCTGGAGTTCTTTGAAGCATCTGGCTCCATTGGAAGTCAGCACAATATTGCCTTCATATTTAGGTCTTCCACTTAATGGTGTTTTCTGGTTGCTTGCCTGATTGAGTGAAGTGAAATTTAAAATATTGTCACTTGTTGGAAGGGAGCGCGGCCGACTCGTCCACAAACAAACGAAAACTAGCAGTTTCAACCTGATGCGAAGCATTGAAAGCGACAGGTAGGTTTAGCATTGCACTCGGTCCACTACTCCTTCCTATGCCTATCACGGCGTCACAGCTATACGCGCACGCGAAAAGGCATGATACGACACGCGAGACAGCTGCTGCTACACAGCGGGAACTGCCATCCCCCCCCCCCCCCCCGGCAGAATCTATGCGTGTATGCATCAATGCAGGCGCAACCAGACTCGTTGGCAGTGACGCTAACGGCGTCTCGCGGGACGAGAAGGAAATAAAGACTTCGGCCTTTGCTCGGCGCCTAGTCAAGGAGATCAGACAGGCTTAGTTGAATGCTTACTGTTTCAGAGCAGTGCGTGCACTATGGTGACGTCTGCATAGAGCTGCTGCTAGTCAGTGACTATAATTGTGTGTCACACACCGTAGGCGCATTTGGCAGGAGTGGGACGGGGCAAAGTATGGCGTCCCCCTCCACCTCCCCTCCACGCAAAGTTGAAAGAGGGCTGCTTTTTGCTGCATGCTCGAAAATCCAAGAGGACGACAGCTAATAGGAAATCTTCTTGTGAGGGCATTAGCCACGTAAGCAATCTATTTCGTTATTACGTATCCCACTGTTTGGGCAGTGAGGATTGTCTTTGGTGCCTCGCCGCGAAGAGATGTAGCAGACGACGTACGGAGTGACCCATTCACGCTGGCGTTGCGGAGCTGGCTCGTTCTGTGCAGTTTCCGCCGCAACAGATTTCACGTTGCGCTTCTTGCATCTTGCCTAGGGTATTGGGATCGTAAATTAACGCTTTAAGACGCAAAATTTCCTTCCTATGCCTAACCTATTGGTGAGTGGGACATTGGAGTATTATAATCAGCCGCGCTGAACGATGGCGTGCCTTGCGGCATGAAATTGTTGGATGATCAAGTACCGGAACTATTGAATCTGTATCTGAGGTGATCAGGTTTAAGTTTTACGCATTAAAAAAAAGCACCTGTGGCTGTGGCCCATTGCATAATTCTTGAGCTGGATTATTCTGAGAGGCGGATGGTACTAGCACGAGTAATGGAAGCACATATGTAACTAATTAAAGGTTATTAAATAATGAACGTTTTGTTTAATTACCTTACATATTGCTATTTCCAAGTTGTAGCCGGTGAGTCTGGAAGACTTATCACGTTGAAATGTATTTCTTGGTGAACACCAGCTTCGATATTTTAGTTCCCAAACTGTGCCACGAAATACATGGGCTTTCCAGTTACCTTTGTACTCCAATGCATAAAAGACTGTTTTGTGAAAAAGGCAGGTGCCACGACAGTGAATCTTTAGAACAGTTTAAGGACGCATATCTCTAAACTGGTGGCATTGTGGAAAATCATTCCGGGCTGAGCCGCTTTGGTACTTCACCGGCTACAATTTCGAAAATGCAATATCTGCAATAAAGTAAATATTATAAAAGGTAAATAGTTATTTTTTGGGTTCTTTGTTGAATAAGTGTTCTGATTTCTATTGCAAGTAATGACTGCCTCTCTGGACAACCCCGCTCAAGGACTAGAACAATGTTATCGGGAACAAAGAACTTTTTAAAATTCCGTAAAACCTAAAAATGATCACAGGTTGTAGGGTGTCCCAGCTGACTTTAGCTAAGCTATCCAACATAAAATATAAGAAAAACATTACAGTGCAGGATACGATCTTTCGACCTCAGATGTAAGGTCTTCAGAACTGAGTACTGAGCACTGTACATTCTATAATTGTATGTTGCACCATGTTTTATAAATTATTCTTTTTTTCGTGAACAGCTTGGCTAACGCTAGCCGTGCCTCACGGTGTTGTCCTGTGTGGTCTTTCTGCATTTTCGTGTCGTGTTTTTGTTTTGTGCACAGAGGCTGTCCAATTTCATCGAGTATTCAGTTCTCATCCTACAAATGTTGGTGACAACGACCTTCAGGAATGTCGACAGTTGGTTCAGTTCTTGACAAATCATTGTGGCACCGGTTGTCCTGTGCTGCCTTTCTGCACTTTGTGTCGTGCTTTTGTTTTGTGCTTCTTGCGTTGAGAAGAACACGGCACTGTAGAGTGTGTAGAGCCATCACAACACAATTGCAAGGATGTCTTGCATTTTTTTTTCTATTGGCATGTGTCACTTCTGCAGCTGTCTATTGATATTACATTTAGACTTTTTCAACGGTACATGTACACTAGTACAAGTTCCCTAGCAGAAGGAAAATAAAAGTAAACGAGACAGAGTCGTTGTTTTGAGGCAGTGGGGGCCATTTTCTTAGTGATATATATATATATATATATATATATATATATATATATATATATATATATATATATATATATATATATATATATATACGGTATATATATATATATGCAGATAGCGTGCAAAGTAGGCGGGTTAATGCGCATTTTTTCCGATATATTAGGTATGCAGGCTGACTTCAGCGTCATCAGTGTCGGTTACGAGTGGCGTAACACTTGTATCGCAGCGCTGGCGGCGTGAGCACAACTAGAACTGTACAATTGGAGCAACAAATTTTGTGAACACAGGGGTACGCTTCAAGTTTCTGTACGTTGATAAATGCGTGCTGATCAAATATAGCTGTTGAGAAAAAAAATGTTTTGCATTTAAGAGAAGAAACCTTTAAGAACATTTTAAGCAAGCGTTACAAAGTGTTTCATTGGCATTATTTATTTATATATTTATTTATTTATTTACTCTCGGGGTCTTTGGGGCGTTACAGAAGAGGTGGTACAGGGTTGAACAAGTACAGAATCGAAAGAAACGTTTATCAACAACATTTCCTAAATTTTTGAAGAGCACTCTGCATTCACAAGGAAGGGCTGCAGTATCAGGGAAAAGTGTTGCAAATGTTTAACGTTTCTGGCTTAATAGAAGTGTTACAAACATTACTGAACGCTCGTCATTTTTACTTGTTCGGGGGGCCTTCACTGTGCGACACGTATATTGGTTGCGCCAGGTGCCTTGAGTGAACTAAACGAGGCAGCCTGTTTATGTTTCGTAACAATAAGGATGATGTAATGTTTGGTGTGTAGGGAAAGTACGAAGCGGGTGTCCACATGTGGCTGTGTTAACATATTACGGATGTTTGTGCTCTAGAGCATATTGAGTGTGTCTAACGAGCGGGACATAATTTAACCCGTTGACTTCGCAGAACTACGAAGGCCATAACAGTTAGATTTAGTTCGACTTCGCCGTGCCATCTACCAGCCGCCTTGTTAGCTCAGATGGCAGAGCAACTGCCTCGGAAAGGCGGTGGCCCCGGGTTCGAGGCCCGGGCCGGGACAAATTTTTCTCCAACCGCGAGGCTTTTCTTTCGAGGAACTAGAATGGGTTTGCTTTTTAGCAATTGCAGTGATTGCGTGGATGTCTCATTTTATCTTTATTACTTACTTCTCTCCACCTTGTGGGTTTCCGCAGAACTATTACATCTCTGATCCTCAATCGAGGAGGAGGAGAAGGGGATTATGCCGGTGCAAAGAGTAAAGTTAGAAAATGTAATGTCGAAAAAATTGGGAGCGAGGCCGCGAAGGAAAAAAAAACAAAACAAATATACCAAAAACTAAGGAATGTTTTCATGTAAAAACATTTGCTCCAATAAACCCTATCCATCATCAACCATGTAAAAGAAAACCAACGTGTAACGTTAACACTTTGAACTTTGGGCCAACAACATTTAAAGACAAACGAACACTTAAACTGACTGCGTTCAAGAAAATCAAATAAAACGCATGCGCTGGCCATGCAATCCTTCAGCACCGTTTGGTACATGCTAAGCTTACGCGACTTGTTGTTGGGATAATAATGAAACTTCAGGTGCAACACCAGGAAACCTAGGTGGAATGTGTATCATCACAGCTGTGGAGTTCTTTGAAGCATCCGGCTCCACTGAGTTTAGAGAATTTTGCGCTGTTCTCGTTCCTAGAAAGTAGGCTGACATATTTATGAAAAACCAAACCCCTCTTACTGCTTGCCGTGAATACGTTAAAATATTTGGGGAGAAACCAACGCAGCACGCACGTCATGGGTGACCTTGCACAATCAGAGTTTATCAAAGTGACGTTTCTAGGCCTAGCATGTCTCTTGCAAACCCTCGACTTCGTGGACACACTCGCACACGCCCAGAGCTATAACCATCAGGTCACTACCGCACGCACGCTTCTTTCCCGCCAAAGTCACCGTTTCAGACATGTGGCGCGGGCTTCACCTGCCAGGTTCTGACATTCTCAATTACCTCGTGACAGATTGCGCTTCGAGACGCGGCGTTATACTGGACTGTCTTCACGATGGGCCCGTATTGATTCTAAAAGATTGTGTGTCCCACGAGGCAAAAACGTCCGCAATGAGTGGTAAAAAACATCATCATCAGCCTCTTGTAAGTTGGAACAATCAGAGTAAGGTAACTTAAGCTGAAGTAAAGTGAATTAAGTCTAAGTAGAGTGAATGAAAACGACGTTGATTAAAGTAGATTAAGATTAGTAAAAGATTAGAGCAATGTGGATGAAGATGGATTAACGTGGATTAAGGTAGGTGCAAATTAGGCCAAGGTGGATTAAAGTTTATTAATGCAAAGTTCTGAAAGACACTTGATAATCTATGACGTCACGTGTCATGCACGTAACCAATTTGGTCATTCATAATGCTTTCTCATTCAAATCTCGTAAGAATACTTAGGTTAGTATCATTATTTTTGTTTGTATCGGCACCGCAGTAGCGTAGAGGAGCTGTGGCGTAGCGCTCCTGAGGTCCAGGCCACAGGTTCAATCCAGACCACGACGGTTGCATTTCGATGGCGGCGAAATGCAAATGTGCTCTTTGATATTCACTTAGGTGCACGGTAAAGAACTCGAGGAGGTCAAAATTAATTCTGAATCTCTTCCACTGCAGCCAGCACGCCTTTTATTCAGATCAAGGTTTCGGCACATGCAGCCCAAGAATTTAGCCTAGCATGACTGATATAGAATGCACACTGAGCAGCCGACGATGGCTGCTTAAATACAATCTGTCCTCCCTAGATTCCTGGGTGACCGAAAGCGGTCCTTCAACCATCGACCGATGGGAGCGTCCAAAGTCGTCATCGTGGACCTGCCTCCGAGGGGGAGGGTTTACACTCTCACTACCACACAGGTTTCACTGACCACATCGAGGTGAGAGCATTCTCACAGACAAGGTTCCAGCCCCGAGCAGGCGCCTCTTGATCCCAGTATTGAGTCCGCAGACAGTGACCACCGCGTCTATCCATTGACTGACGACTTCTAAGACCCGTGAGACGGCGGCACAAAACTTCTTCTATGAGTTCCCCCGCTCCAATCAAACCGTGATGTCGACAGTGACTCCACAAACAATACTTGGTCCCCCGGCTGCGTCTAGACATCCCGGGGACGTTCGGTTGGGGACGCACCTCATTGTGGTCCTTACACAGCGAGTCGTCGCAGCAGCCATGGTGGCGCCAATGGGCTGTTCACTCAGCGCATAATTGTTTTCCCAAAGCGAGTCATCGCAGCAGGCCGGGCAGGTTTTGTCGGTCGCTTCTCCTCTAGCTTGCCAGCCCCCGCAGGCCGTTCGTGAAAACATATAGGAAGAGGTCGAGGGTAAAGAAAAAAAGGCCGACAAACAAAAAGAAAAATAAGTGCAGTACAACACACACACGCGCGCACACACGCACACACACACACACACACACACACACACACTGCATTCGTAATATGTGCTCCTAGCCACAATGGGCAGAGAACACCTGTCTCGATTCGAGAAAGTCCAGAGAGAATGCGTAGTCGGAGGTATGGGTCCAGGCGCTGCAATCGAGTAGGCCGGAAATCTGGCGTGTTTCATGTGGGTATGCGAAGGCAAATATGCGAAGCCTTGTTGCTTCATCGGTTCTCGATAGCGGGATGACTGCCCTCCCAGCCTTATTTTTTTTAGCCTTCCTAGTGGCTTCTTCGGCATGCTCGTTGCCCATGGTGTCGAAGTGGTCTGGGAGCCACTGCAGAGTGAAATCATGTCCGTTTTCTGCTAGATGGTGATATAGCTGGCCTATTTTTAGCACAAATTGGTCTTGTGGTCCACGACGTAGAGTGGATATAAGATAATGCGACGCTGCGTTCGAATCAATAATTATTTTCAGTGTGAGCGGTACATATTCATGAATCATGTGAGGTACGCTGCGAGCTGCAGCAAGCTCCGCAGAGGTCCGGCGTTGAGCAGTCCTTTGACAGGTTTTAAACCTAATGGTCACAACCTTTACAGGGTTCTTGACAGCTCCTGTAGATCTGTCAGCAGTTGTCGAGCCATGAGCGTAAATATGTAGACGATCCTTGTATGTTTCGTGCAGCATGAGTACAGATAGCTGCTTGAGAGCCTGCTACCAATCCGGCTTTCGTTCCATTCCCTGGTACCGAGAGTTGAACTAGTGGCATTGTGGCTAGGTAGTGGAATGGGGCGTGGGCAATAAGGCTGACGGGTGCCCTCAGCCCCTTCAAAAGGACTTGAATGTTGACTGGGTGATCTTGGCCTATCGAAATTGCTTCTGATGACGGCGTGCATCGCGGTAATCCAAGACACACCCTGAGTGCCTGCTCCTGAGCACTCTTGATTTTGCGGATGTTGCTTCTGCAGGCGTTGCTCAGTACAGGTAACCTGCACCTCAGTGAACCGAGAAAGAGCGTCCTGTAGAGTTGCATCATGGTCTGAAGTGACGTACCTCCCGCTTTCTCTTCAAGAAATTTGAAAAAGAGTGAAATAGCCATTAGGCGTTTCTTCAGGTAGGCCACATGGAGACTCCAGGGTCTGGTCTCTGTCAGTGTTTACCCCCAAGAATATGTGCGTCCTGGCGTAAAATAGGTTTTGCCCATTAACAGATATGGCGTGGGACATCATAATCTTCAGCGTAAACGCGACCACATTTCTCAGGTGAATTCCCGAGGCCATGTCCGCGAAGACGCGCCGATGTTGAAGTCGCGGCTTTTTGAAGCCTCGCGCGCACCTGAGCACGTGTTGCTCCTGACGTCCACACGCAGATGTCATCGGCGTGTACATTGATATCTGGAGAGTACGGGCTATGTGTTAAACGAGACCTTCAAGAACAAGATTGTATAGTGCGAATCTCAAGACGCCACCTGGGGAACACCAAGGCGTGTGTGTTGTGTTTGGAGGGCTGACCGTAAGCAGTCTGCAAAAAAGAAAGGACCTGATATGCTATTAGTTTCGGGTCCAGCGGTACATTCAGCCACAAAGGTCAATTGATTCAAGCGGATGAAGTTTGGCGTCATGAGCACTGTTGTCGTAAGGTCCTTTTACCTTCAGAAACATAGTGAGAAGGGTTCGGTGCAAATTTTACATCCAGAGTCTTCACCCACGTTTACTGTCTTCTCCTTATTTAGGTCTTTCGTCACTCTGGTATGTTTCTTGCAATTACCAGTCGTACAACCAAAGAATGTTGTTGAAGCATACGTTTTGACGAGGGTACTCATTTTCCTTATCGGAGCAACTACATTCCTTAGCAGCGCGTTACTTTTCCACAATGAATTAGGGGGAGAATATGCCGGTGTGGAGAGAAAAGGAAGGAAAGTGAATCTGGAATAAAGGGGGGTGGGGGGCCGAGGCTCCAAAGGAAAAAAAATATCAGAAGAAGCAAGGAATAAAGAAATCACACCTAAATAAACCAACGTATATCATAAACACTTAAACCTTATAACTAAAAGCATTTACCACAAGCAAAAGCTTACAGTGACCACGTTGAAGACAATCAAATAAAAGGCTTGCATTACCTGTGAAGTTCGTCATCATAGTTTCCTATATGTCAAGGTTGCGCACCTTCTTGTTAATGCATCATGAAAATTTTAGGTTCAACACCTGGAAAGCTAGGACGAATGTTTATAATCGCAGCTGTCGAGCTGTTTGTAGCACCTGGCTCCATAGTAAAAAGGATGTATACGTATGATAGTGTGTGACCCTGTCTGTGTGACCTTGTCTGTGTGACCCCATAGTGTGTGACCCTGACTCTCACACGCACTCGGTGCTTACTCTCTTCATTTTTAAAGCAAAAGCTTTAATGGCCACGAACTTGCGATTTGGCCGCGGCGGTGCTCCGAGGAGGCACATGACGTCCCAACGTGTGCCTCGCCGCGGATATGTCTCTCTCTCTCTCTCTCGCTCCCAAGTCACTACTGCGCATGCGCCACTAGTAGCACCGAGCCACAGGTGTTCCGCCGCTGCGCAGCGCCGCACCTTTCCACCGCCGCCATTTAGTATGACGTCACACGACGTTTCTCGTCATTGGGCTCGCCTCCGCCAATTGCATCGCATGCCTGATAACATGTCGGAGGATTGAAAAGGAGAGCTCGTGTGTGCCGCAACCACAGTTGAGGCGGCAGGATGGACGGCGACAATCCTGAGAAGCAGGAGGCGGCCTGGAATTGATATAGGAACTAGATGAAGAGGAAACGAATCGCCCAGGAAACAGACGAACAGCGTGCCGAACGACTGGCTAAACGTCGCAACATAGCTAAACAACCATACTAACCTGGACTTGAAATCGACATTAACCAAGGCTAATCATGTTATGTCTTAGCTTTCGCTACGTATATCCTGGCATAGCCGAGCTAATCCACTGCCACTTTTTTCCCTCTTTCTATTCCCCTTTTCCCGTCCCCGAGTGTACTGTAGCAAACCGGGTGCTCTTCTGGTTGACCTCCCTGCCTTTCCTGTCCTTGCTTTCTCTCTCTGGCTGCATCGTGATCTCTGGGTTGTGCCGTCCAAAAATTACGTTGAATTATTTAGGAACAACCAGCCCCGGTTCCTGCTTGCCATGAATGCGTTAAACTATTGCTGAAGAAGCCGATGCCGATCATTATGAAAAAAAAGTGTTTCGTATGCTTTGAGAGGTG
Source organism: Dermacentor albipictus (assembly GCF_038994185.2). Taxonomy (NCBI): domain Eukaryota; kingdom Metazoa; phylum Arthropoda; class Arachnida; order Ixodida; family Ixodidae; genus Dermacentor; species Dermacentor albipictus. The sequence goes on from NW_027225599.1 coordinate 493,342, forward strand.
ATTTGTTGCACTACATTGCACTATGCTTTGGGGGTGGCGCTCCCCTTACCGCCGAGTTTACGCTTACGGTGGAGCCAACTGGCACTTCGAGCGCTACTTCCTCAAGGACCAGTTCGTAACCCTATGCAGCCTTCGTGAATACACCTGGCCACCAGCGAAGCTGTGTCTCAAACAACAGCAACGCAAAACGCTAGCTGTCGCGAGAGAAGAACGCGAAGTCGCTGTCCTTGCCACCGGGAACCTTGTACGGTGGTCTCACAACACTTTTTATGCGTTGCATATTGCAATCACTCAGTTCAGCCCTTGGGCGCGGCCGCGCAGCCACCATTGAGGGTATGAGCCATACCATTGAGAGTATCAGCCATTGTTCATTGCTGCGCGTCTCATATTAATTGATGCGTGTCTCATATGTGGGTCTATTCCCTTTTAAGTTTGCTATGCTTGTTATTAAGTTGCTTCTATTTTTATGCGTTGCATATTGCAATCACTCAGTTCAGCCCTTGGGTGCGGCCGGGCAGCCACCATTAACCTTTAGCGCAACCACGTGACGTGACGTCACGACAGTCGGAGGAAAAAGCTGGGCCCCAACTCGCGCAATATGCAACGCCATCTTGGCTTAACCAAGCTAAGCCTGGCCATTTTTTTACCGTTGTGTTAAATCGGAGACACTGGGAGCGATTTTGCATGCTATCCCTCGTACGGCGTGTCGGGGTCCGGCTTGCTGCATGCAACGATTTGGGACACTTGGGCGCGAACGAACTTTTTTTAAGCTGGCCAGAACTTAGTCCCGCTAACTATGCAATGACATGCTTATAACTTGATGATTGTGTCATCTCGACAACTGCATGCACGAACGTCACTGGGGACCTTGGGCACTCAGAATTATAAAGTGACGCTTCTATTCCTCGTATCTCTTACAAACTTGCGACTTCTGTTACGCACTAGCGTATGCCCAGCGCTATATCTATTACGTAATTACATAGTAACATGCCTCAAACATAGGTAATTTATTACCACAGCCTGATGTATCCACCTACTTCGAACGTTGCCTACACATCGGCCAATACTTAATTTCTTCGTGACTGCAAGCGCTTTGAGACCCTGCGTTATACTGCGGTGTCTTCAAGATGGCCCCATATTAACGCGAAAGCATCATATGTCCCATAAGGCAGCAAAGCCAGCGTTGTCTGCAAGGAATAGCAATAAAACTATCATGAGTGTCTTGTAAGTTAGAACAAGTCAGAGTAAGGTGAGGTAAGTTGGCCTGTAAAGGATTAAGATGAATAAGGTGAAATAGAGTGGATTTAGGTGTATTACGGTGGATTCAGGTTGGAAAAAATTAGAGAAAGGACGATTACAGTTAATTAAGTTACATACAAATTAGAGAGAGGTGAATTACGATGAATTAGAGCAGATTAAGGCGAATCAGCGTATGTACAACTTATATCAAGGTGAATTAGGATGGATTAAAGTATAAATTCCAAGTACAGATAACAATCTATGACGTCGCGTTCCACGGACGTAACCAAATATTTAGAAAAGTCATAATGCTTTGGTATTCAAATGAACTAAGTATACTTAAGCAATTGTGAATTTTTCTCTCGCCCACGGCAGTAGCGTAGTAGAGATATGGCGTTGTGGTTCCGAGGTTCAGGTCCCAGGTATAATTCAGGCCACGGCGGTTGCATTTCGATGGCAGCGAAATTTTAAAAACTCGTGCAGTTAGATTTAGGTGCACGGTGAAGAACACCCGAAGGTTAAAATTATTTCGGAGTCTTCTACTGCGGCATGCATGTCTCATCATCGAATCGTGTTTTGGGACTTACAGGCCAAGAATTTAATTCCTAATCCAATGTTTTTTCGACAGACAGGTGTCTACCAATTGGGTGAGGCTCGCTTACAAGGCTCTTGCACTTTTTCCCTTACCCTATATTGCAGAAAAAAAAAGGGGGGGGGGTTAGGGGCTGTCAGTTCAAGAAATCACAAGATCCAGCCCCTGATCCAGACTTATATGACTACGAAGTCACAAGCCCATTATGAGAGAGCTCAAGAATTGCGTTCGCTATATCAGATGTAAACATAACACGTGACACGATGTGGTGCGCGAGACAGCTGCTGTGGCGCAGCGGGAACTGTCTGTCCTGTCGTTTAATCTAGGCACGTATAGAGCAAGGCTGGCGCGATAAGGACAGTCTCGCGAGATAAGACGAGACGGACAGAAAAAAAAATTGGCTCAGGTGTAACACTTGTAAGCCTAGTTGTCACAACCGAAAGGTTTCTTTGACATGGTTTTGCAAAGACTGTTCACACAGTATTTCATTAAAGTTAGGCCACTGTCTTTCACGCGCGTTGCACACGCTGCCACACGGGCTGTCCATGAAGTCGCGGTGAAACCTGGCTGTCGTAATCGAGTTTCTCGCCAGCCGAAGGGTGTGGTTGGTCAAACGTTCGTTGTGGGTGTCTCGGCTTGTGTCCACGGCTTCGCCTGCTGAAAGACGGCGGCGGTTGCAGCAGCTTCAATCTCGGCACTCTTCCTCGCTTGGTAAGCTTCTCTATAGCGTGCTAATCTGTTCTCCCTTTGATGTGGTGTTTCGGCAAGTAACTTTGCTTTGGCTCGAGATTTCGCCTCCTGCCGTCTCGCTTTATCTACACGATGAGTGGATTCAGGCTGTCGCTTGTGGTTTGCCGCACGCACAGACGGTCCAGCCCGCACGCCATCCATGGCGAGAGGGAGCCAGCAAGATACAGGGGAGACGCCGTTAAAAGGCGCGATTAGAGAATTTCGGAATAGGGGCCCCAATATTTTGGGGCCCCAAAGAGCTTTGCGGGTGTTAGCGTTGGGGCACGCAGGAGTGAAGAGATTTAGAAATGGGCTTTGCGTTTGCGGATAGCGTCTTGCGCTGACAGCATCCCTACGGCGTCTAAGAAAAGATATTAAAAATAATTAAATAAAATGTACCATTTTATGATAGGAATAGTAATATTGACTTGCGTGTATTCGCGTTTAATTAAATTTAGAGGTTATTCTTTAAGCAGCAAACAATTAGTTGCGCTTAGTTTTGAGCAACAAAACCAACTTTACGTGCCTTCACCAGCCAAGCTTAGCCGTGTTAGGCCTACGAACCGTAAAATCCACACTCGAATGCGGAAACAGCGGCGTCTAATGAATCAATCTTCATGACACACGCTAGTTGAGAGAAAGCGATAACCGCAGTCACTTCTCCTAGCTTGCGAAATTCACGCGTTACCGCGAATCGAACCCAGTTTGGTGCTAGGTTAGAGCCGTCGCTTCGATGGGTGCCCCCATGTTTGTTCACGTAAAGCTTTTGGGACCGCTATTTGGGCTCCCGCTAAATCGGTGAAATAGCGTTCCCCACGCAAAACCCAAACGCAGTGTGCGTCTCGCGCATGCGCAGTGGCTTCGACGCTATTTCTTTGGAATCCAAAACATTTGGGGCCCCTATTGTAGAACTCTCTACTATATTCGGACGTTATCGGCGCGCGGACGAGTCTCGCGCGACGCCGGGCGCGTCTGGCCGCCTTGGCGGCGTCCGGTTACTTTAGCTGCGCCAGTGCGTCGAACGTTAGTTCGAACTAGAGACGCTGTTGCTCTCGCGCCAACGTCCACGTAAGGTGTGTGAGTGCTCACGCTTCGCCGGACTAGATTTAGTGCTTTAAACCTCGCCTAGTCGTGGGTACCGCAGTGGCGAGGCTCCGAGAGAGCGCTGCTGCGACACCTCTCCGTGGCGGATCACGTGGTGTCACGTCACATCTTCCACAATTGAGCTCCGGAGATTCAAGGTCATTGAGACGCGATGAATGACCTTGAGAAACATGGCGTAGTAGAGGTTTCACGCTACAACTATCGGCGATTGTCAGCGCCTATTGGAAAGGTTAGACAGGTTTAGCTTGACGCTAACGTTTCGAAACGATTTCGTGCACCAAGGTGTGGTCTCCGCACAGCTGCCCGTCAGTAACGCTAACGGTGCGTACGCCCGCCCTAGGCGTATCTGCCGGGGGGGGGGGGGGGGGAGGAGGAAGCCAACGGATATAGAGTGTCCCACAATAATTACTAGAGGGAGCTCTAGCGCTGCACTCATTGTACCACCATGGGAATGGTGGGAAGTACATGTATTTGTCTGATCTTCGTGTTTGTGGATTCAGACGTTCTTCTGGCTTTGTATATTAGGCTATTTAAATCTTATTGGCGTAAGTTTCAGCGCAATGTTTACTCTTCGAAGTGCAAAAGACGCCGCGAACACGCACAATTGCCATGCATTCCAACGACTGAGCTTTACCACGTGGCCATCTGTAGCAATCGGATCGTTCTACAGGCCCCCAAACTGCAGGTCACCGAAGCCTTTGTTTCAAATTAATGACATCATGCTCTCGTTAAACACGACATATATTATTCTTGGTGGCGACTTTAACTTTCCCCATATTAAATGGGAAAACTTTCAACCGCGAAACAATTCCTCGTCTCTTATTTCCACAGCATTTTGCGAGCTGATAAAAGCCAACTCTCTGTTCCAGTTTGTTGAGCGCTCAACAAGGTTAGGATCAGCTAATGAAAGCATAATTGATCTGTTCCTCTGTAACGATCGAGATCTTGTGTCCAGCGTCACCGTAATTCCCGGTATAAGCGACCACGAAGTCGTTACTGCAAAACTAACGTGTACTGCTATGCGCCGAAAAAGCCCACCGCCACGGAAGGTGTTCTTTTATAATAAAGCAGATTACTCATCGCTATCTCTGGAACTTGACGGCTTTCTACCTGAATTTCGTCGACACACCTCAAACATCGACGTTAATTCTGCCTGGTGTTTGTTTAAAGCTAAGCTATTGTCATTAGTTCAAGTTTACGTCCCATCACGCATTGTATCGTCCCGACGGCAATCTGATAAGCCATGGATGAACCGCAACCTTCGATCAATTATTAACAGGAGGCACCGATTATATCGCAAATATTGCACATGCCCGGATTCCGACACGTATCTTAAGATGAAAGACCTAAGCAAGACTATCAACAAAGAGATGAGGAACGCTGAGGCTACATACCTGGGCACATTAGGTGATAAAATAAAATCTAATCCGAAAGATCTCTGGAAGTATGTCAAAAGTAAAGGGAACAACAAAGTAACTGTGCCTGATACTATAGATGACGTAAATTACGGTGATGACGTAACCAGCAAAACTGAGCACTTCAATCACTACTTCCAATCAATATTTTCCGGCACTGCTGCTATTGTGAAAGACTTACCAATTCCTACCGACTTCGAACAAATGGAAAACATAGAAATAACAGAACAGGGAGTTGCTTCACTGCTCAAGAACGTTAAAGTTAGCTCCGCATCTGGTCCTGACCACATTCCAAACTATGTCTTAAAGAACTGTGCTGCATCTGTCGCCCCATTTTTAGTAATTCTTTTTCAGGCATCTATCGAAGAGGGGTCCCTGCCTAAAGATTGGAAAAGTGGTAACGTAGTACCTGTATTCAAAGGCGGCGACAAGACAAAGACAAAAAATTACAGACCTATTTCACTAATTAGCGTCTCATGTAAGCTACTAGAGCATATAATTTATACCAACTTAATGAGTCACTTACAGAGCAACGGATTCTTTTGCCCCACGCAACATGGGTTTCGCCGGGGATTCTCATGTGACACTCAGCTAATCGAGTTCACCCATGATATCGCATCATCAATAAATAACGGACACCAGATCGACTGCGTATTTCTGGATTTTCAGAAAGCTTTTGATTCTGTTGCACATAACCTTCTACTCATAAAATTGTCTGCCATCAAAATTCCAGCATCACTGATGAAATGGCTTGAGGCGTATCTTACTGGTAGAAAGCAGCGTGTTGTGCTTGAAGGACTGACCTCATCAGAGACTGAAGTCTTATCGGGCGTTCCACAGGGGTCCGTCTTGGGCCCACTGTTATTTCTAATATTTATAAATGACATAGGAACGCATCTTTCCAGTCACATACGCCTGTATGCTGATGATTGTTGCATATATCGCACCATTACGTCCCCTGCCGATTCATGTATCTTACAAAATGACCTTCTAACAGTGTCCACGTGGTGCGACAGCTGGAGCATGAAATTAAACTCTGCCAAGTGCAATGTCATTCGCTTCACTAACAAGAGGGTACCACTTGCTAAAGATTACTTTCTAAACAGTGAACCATTGATCGAGGTAAATAGTTACAAGTACTTAGGCGTTGTCTTTAAATATAATCTTTCTTGGAATGACCATATAGAGAGCGTGGCGTTAAAGGCTAGTCGTATGTTACATTTTCTAAAACGTAATTTCTGGAGAGCCCCCCATAAGGTAAAGGAAACGCTTTATTTAACAAACGTTCGTCCGATGTTGGAGTACGGCAGCTCTGCCTGGGACCCAGAGACAAACACAGCCATTAACCAACTGGAATGAATACAAAAACGCGCCGCCCGGTTCGTTACTGCCAACTATGATTTCACTCAGAGCTCGTCACAAATACGTGTTAACTTGGGATGGCCACTTCTCGAGAACCGACGGAAATATTTGCGGCTTAAACTTTTCTTCAATATTTACACAGGCAAGACTGGTTTGTGCAGGGACACATACATAAAGAACCCAAGCTACATATCGCCTAGAACAGATCATTCGCTAAAGGTGCAAGAGTACAAATGCCGTATCAACCTGTATAAGCATTCCTTCTTTCCAAAAACTGTACATGATTGGAATAAACTGCCGCTCGAAATTGTTACAGCAACGCCATCTGTGTTAGTAACTTTGTTGTCGAAACATTTATATCTTTAGTTCTAAAATGTGTTTCGCTTCGGACAGAATAGGAGATTAACCTTTCCTGTCCGCGGCTTTTTGCCTTACTCGCTGTTCTTTTTTTTTCATTACATTATTCTAATTATAATTATTATTAATATTATCATTGCGTCGTATTATGTAATAAAGTGTATTTATATTGTATTTCATAATAACCTCTAGTGTAATGTTGTGTTAAGTACTGTGTTTTCAATATCAATATTTTGTTGTATTGTGTATTGGATCTATCCTTTTGTAACATCAATCATCTGTATTTCCATCATTTGTATACTCCTTCCCCCTACTCTAATGCCCAACATTGGGCGCTGTAGGTATGTAAGTAAATAAATAAATAAATAAAAAAAAACGCCAAGCGTCTCAGCACACTGGCATGCCCCGATAAATTCATTAGGGCGTTTCATTCGCTTGTCGATACATGCGCCCTTTGCTTTATGGTTTCAATATCGGGCTTCTGTGCTAATGTTTCTGTGTTCGAATCCCGTCGCCGGTCAATTTTAATGAAGTTCGTTTATTATTTATTGCGCAGTACATTGTTGAAAATTCCGAGTTTACAAAGTCTGAAAGCCATTTGAAGCCATAAGGACGAAGTTTAGGCAAATCCATGTACTTCCCATGACGGGACCACCACTCTCATTGCAACTACCCGTAGATGGTGGCGCCAGAGTTCCCTCCAGTAATTATTGTATGAAACTCTATGGCAACGGAGCGCTTGCCCATCCGTCTCCCCCACTGTCAGAAGTGGAGGGGCAAAGTGTGCCATTTGCAACCCTCCCGCCGAATTTCGAAATCGGGGTGCTTTTTTCTGCACGCCGGAAAATCCGGTACAACGACAGCTGCGACCAAGCGTTCTTTGTGAATGCAATAGCCACTTAGGTAAGGCTTTTGGTTATTGCGCATCCTTTTATTGGGCAGTGAGGATTGTCTTTCGTGCCTGGCCGTGAAGATGTGCAGCAGATGACGTACGGGAGGCGCCATACACGTCGGCGTTGTGGGAAAGGCTGGCAGTTCCCGCCACAACAGATTTCACGTTAAGCGTCGTGCCCAGTTTCTTGGGATCGCAAAATGATATTTTAAAAGAGATAGTTAGCTTGCTATATCTAACGTAATGGGGAGGGATATAAAACAACAATAATCATCCGCCCCCAATTGAACCGTGGTTTAAGGCATGCGTTTGATGGATTAGCAAATACGCGGACTATTCATATACGCATGGGGTGATCATTTTTCAATCTTACGGGATTTAAAGAAAAGATTACCTGTGCCAGATGGCAGAATGCTTTTGCTTTGGATGGACTATTCAAAGAGTTGGGCATTGCCAGGAAGAGAAATCAACAAAGACACCGAGGAGAGCATAGGGGATATTACGTGTACTTAATATTTGAAATAAACAAATTAGTATAAAATGAAAGTGGACAAAAAGAACAGCTGGCTGCCGGTTGGACACGAACCACGTGTTTTCATTACCCGTGCGATGCTCTCACCAATAAAGCTACCTCAGCACCGTTTTCCTATGCGCTTTCTTTTTATGTTTATGTTTACCTACTGGAACTAAACCTGGAAGTGTTAGCCAGGGCCACACATTACGGCCTTGATGGCGGATGTGGAATAACTTTCTTTTGTCGCAAGCGTCACGTCTACCTGATCTTTCGGGTGAAGGCAACAGGTTAATAAACCCGCGCATGCTGTACCTGAAGGCACCAATGCTGCTGGATGCGAGGCCTCCCTATGCAATGAACAAGAAGACAGGAAAGCCAGTGCCTGATTTTTGTTAGTCATATGATAAGAAGCAAACCTTCTGTGCAGATGATACCCGAAGTTAGGGATGTCTACCACCACGCTCAGGAAAAAGGGCAAAATATAATTTTTCAGTGGATTACTGCACTGCTCTGCACTGCAGTAATCACATCGCAGTGATTACTGCGATGACTTTGCCTTCAAGGCTGCCCGGTCTGCCCACGAAGACACCCGGACGCGTCTAATACCTTTGCGAGTACGGACACTGCCAGGGAACTTCGCCTGCTTGCACGCAAAAAGTCACAATTTTTCTGGAGTTCAAGTGCCTTAAATTGCTGATGGCATAAGCATGACCCCTTGGTATACCTACAGCTGCCATCTCGCCTTTCCTGTGGCAAAACAACCTTGCTGTGCCGCTTATGGCTGGGAGTGGCTTTCACGAACCCTTACTCCTATCGCATTGGAATGTCTGAGAGCGCCATGTGCGACTCCTGCAAGTGAGAGGGGGGAAACCATCGAGCACCTATTGTGCACCTGTCCTCGCTGGACGAGACTGGAGAACCGACTGGACGAGACACCATTGTCTGAGTGAGAGACTCGCACCGTAGGCACACCCGTAACAAATTATATAAGAAACCAACAAGGACATCAAGGTCAACAGGGGGTAAATTACTTGTGCTTACCAATTGAATTAAAGAAATGATAAATAAATGGAAATGAAGTGGATGAAAGAACAACTAGCCAGACGTGGGTAATATACGAACTCAAATCATCGCATTATGCGTGCATTGCTTTTACTAAGTCAGCTACGCCGGCGCCCTTTTTCGCCTCCTGGGGTAATTATGTGTTTACTACTATACCTCTAACATATATATATATATATATATATATATATATACGGAGAGAGAGAGATAGAGTGTTGTTTGGTTTGTAGTGCAGTCCGCACTCAAGAAATAGTACGCTACTGGCCAAATGTAATATCTTATCCAGAGACCGGCAGCTCTTATTTTTCACTTAGCCTAGCGTTTCCAATAACTGACCAACATGAAGTGAGCTGTGAGGGGATTTGCGGCCCGCTTTCTGAGCAGAAGCGTCAACCAACATTTCTTGACCTGTGCTCGTAAGAAACTGCGAGGAGCGGACACTCGAGGCCTCAACTGAGAGCTCTTGTGGCATTGTCTCGTCCGCGATGCAGGGGGCTGTGCACAATATCTCATTAAGGGGATAGACTGGGCCAGTTGGTTTTGCATCAAGGACAGCGCGAACAGAAACATATCTACAACCACACAGATGAAGAAAATCGCAAACTTCCATCTATGGGCTTTTGTTTATTGGCTGGATTCATATACAGTGTGGAAAAGCCGTGACTTGACACACAAGAAAAAGAAAAACAAAAACCAAGGAGAGAAACCCAGAAGATCCAGAAAAACTTATGCAAAAAAAACACGTAACTATGTTTGTTCGAATGCCGGTGCTTTGCCTTCATCTTTTTTGTCTTTTTTATTTTTTTGCACGTCACAACTTTACTTCTGTTCTATAAATCCGGGTAATAAAGAACAGGCCTGAAGTGTGGCCTGGAGTGTGGCCTGATCCCGCTGACTAGAACCGGTAACGCACTCCCTCACCAGAGCAGGATTGGCCACCCTGGTCCAGTACTTGGCCACAACCTCCTATATGAACACAACCGCGAGCTAATGACAACCTAGTTGAAATCAAGAAAACCAAATGGGCATGAGCAGGACATGTAATGAGGAGGGAAGATAACCGATGGTGATTAAGGGTTACGGACTGGATCCCAAGGGAAGGGAAGCGTAGCAGGGGGCGGCAGAAAGTTAGGTGGGCGGATGAGATTAAGAAGTTTGCAAGGACGGCATGGCCACAATTAGTACATGACCGGGGTTGTTGGAGAAGTATGGGAGAGGCCTTTTCCCTGCAGTGGGCGCAACCAGGCTGATGATGGTGATGATGATGAATAAAGAAAAGTCGATAGTTGGAAGTTAGCGCTTGTCCCTGTGTGTGTCTTTCTTTGTTTATATGTTTTAGCTCGCGCTGCTATGACCTCGTCTGCACAGCGGGTCCGGTATCGTAGCTTCACTATGGTACTTGAGAAAATGGTATTTAGCCGAACATCTTTCATATCCCGGATTTCAACTTCAATCAATAATGGTTCACTTACTCTCTCGCCAGGCACGTACCCAGGATTTTTTTTCGGGGGGGGCCCACTACCTCCACCATCATCATCATCATCATATCATCATCATCATCATCAGCCTGTTTTATGTCCACTGCAGGACGAAGGCCTCTCCCTGCAATGCGATCTCCAATTACCCTTGTCCTGCGCCAACCGATTCCAACTAGCGCCCGCGAATTTCCTAATTTCATCGCTCCGTCTAGCCTTTTGTCGTTTTCGATTGCCTTTTCCTTCTCTTGGTAACCATTCTGTAACCCTAATGGTCCAACGGTTATCTAACCGGCGCATTACATGACCTGCCCAGCTACATTTTTTCCTCTTGATGTCAATTAGAATATCGTCTATACCCGTACGCTCTCTGATCCAATCCGCTCTTTCTCTCTCTTAACGTTATGCCTAGCAATCTCCGTTCGATCGCTCTTTGCGCGGTCCTTAACTTGCTCTCAAGTCTCTCCCCATATGTCAGCACTGGCAAAATACACTGATTGCACACCTTACTTTTCAATAATAATGGTAAGCTTCCAGTCAGGAGCTGGCAATATCTGCCGTATGCGATCCAATCTATTTTTATTCTTCTGTGAATTACCTTCTCATGATCAGGGTTGCCTGTGAATAATTGGCCTAGGTAAACGTACTCCTTCACAGTCTCTAGTGGCCGACTGGCGATCCTGATCTCTTGTTCCTTTGTTGTCGTTGTTGTTGTAGCCTGTGGCACGTGTGCCACCTATCCACGATGGGGGATTGGGCAAGAAATGGGTGGATTATTCCAAAATAATATAGAGCATAAGTTTCCTAATATCTATGCGAATAGCATTGAATAGGGTTGAATTACCGGCTAAAATAAAATCAGGAAGGTGCTGTTGAATGAGGAATAATTATTTTAAAAGTAATAAAAAAATAGAATTTAGCAGGGCACTCGTTTAGATTCTGTAAGGAATGTTTGGACAGCGAAGCATGCATCCCTGTGGCTGAATCCCAAAGTGGACGCCCCGAACAAAAGAATTGCAGGTTCTGTCAAGTCCAGGCCAATTCGTCGAAAAGGTATCTCCAACAATCTTTTTCTTAACGCAGCAAAGCGGCGGCAAGATAGAAGAAAGTGCTGTATCGTCTCCTCCTCCTCACAAAAAGAACAAAGGGGAGAGGGAACCAAACCCGACCTGTATAAATTGAAATTTAGGGAGGGAATGCGGCAGCGTAATTTGGTGAGGCAGACCTCAAGCATCTTTGTGTAACAAGATTCGCTATGCCAGGGAAATCAGGTGTTTATACTCTGGAGAAGCTGTCAAATGGGGGTTTCTGGTTTCTGGTTTAAATGTGGGTTTCAAATGTGGTTTCTGCCAAATAGGAGTTTCTGTATCCTGTTCATTACTGTTTCTAAGTGAGGTATCGTGACTCCTTTTGATACTGTATACAGATCAGCTTAGAATTTTCCCGCTGCCTTTACTATATCTTCGAGATTGCTGATGATGTTCCCCTTTTTATCTTTTAGTGCATACATCATGGTTTGTCCTATGCCAGGTTTCTTTTTTACTGATTTCAGGCTGCGTTCATTTTTTTACGGCTTCTTCAGTGTTTCTCATGTTATGGTTTCGAATATCAGTTATTTTCGCCTTGTTGATCAGTTTCGACAGTTCCGCGAATTGCGTAACGCTGTGCGGCCGCCAGTCCCATGCAACCGCGTAGAGCGCAGGACTCAGCGATTCTAGACGCACTGCGCTCACCGCGAAAGGTTAGAAAAACACCCACATAAGCACAGCAGAGAAGTGGCTACGTGAGGCGGTTCGACCGATAACTGTAGAAGCGTTATTCAAAACAAGTAATTGTTGTCCACTTCCGGCGGTGTTTTCTCTACTTCATTTTTCAATAAAAAGATTTTCATCCATAAATAGTCTTATAAACAACGCTTAACTTTTTTATTATTCGCTTTTGCTAGCAGTTTGGTTGTTGCCTTGGCTCTCTCCTTTAGTATATCGCTTAATTTCTCAACTCCTTGCGATTTTTGTTTCCAGTTGCCAATTTTGCACGAAAAGTGCTATACAGCTAGGGAAAAACAGACGAGGTAACGGGCGACAGTCATCTTGCTTATGGGTTTAAGGGTTATTGCAGGGTTTCATGATGGACGCTCTTTCACATTATTTTATTTCCCACCTTATCTAACCCATATCACGTGTATATGGTTCCGGGCATCTGCCAGCGTCGCGGCGAGCCGTAACTCAAGAAAATAATGAAGCAAAGGGAAAATTTAAACGCAATTGGCGTTTTCTCCGGCCGCAACTCGTTCCATGAGACTACAGACCAGCTGAGTAACAGCCGCATCCCTCTCCTGGTCCCAGGATCAGCCTAAACAAAGAAGGTTGAACTAACAAAAGCAACAGCTATGCGCGTGACGGTTGAACAGATGGTGACAACTGAACGCATCGCGAGTTAATCGCGCGGGTGCGGAATCTATGAGAAACCTGTCCTTCACATTACAAGAGGTGCCGATAACTACCGCCGTCTAAAAGGAGTGAAAAAGGCAGCATAATGCTGACCGATGAACAGCTGTCACGTCTCAATATTGATCTTGTGGCGCTTTAGGAATGTGTGGGGAATGGTGGCGTGGGTGGGGAGGGGAGGGGGGGTGTATGCCACTTGATTTCGGGGGGGGGGGCCCGGGCCCCCCCGGGGCCCCCCCCCTGGGTACGTGCCTGTCTCTCGCCTTCTTTTCTGCAGAAATAATTTCTGTTTCCTCTCAAGCTGACCAACCAATAACGAATGAATGAAGTTGTGGTAAGTGGAGGTTATCGTCGCTTCAGTCATCCATGTCTAGTTGGCCCGTCAGTCACTCAGTCAATATCTATTCAATCTGTTAATCGATGTACTCATCAGACCGTTGAAAAGACGACAGTTCCGGTCGTTGTAGAAAGCCGTCCGATGAACTGCCAATGAGCTTTCGCCTTATGCAGTGCGTAGTTGATTATACCCCGTTTTGTTGTTATCATACCTCGTGTGGATAACGGTTAAATTCCAAGATGTTTAAGAAAAACGTAAGCTGTGACAACTTCTGCAGCGTGGCCGTGTGCAATGTTTTTCCTTAAGCGGCGTTCCAAACATGTTTTCGATGGAAAGCAACAAAGATATTGACTGGGGAAGAGGGGAATATTGGGCTAGCTGGTGATGCATATTGGACTACGGTGAAGCTTTAAGGAGGCGACCGAATAAAACCTAGTTTTGTGGATTTGCAATCCAAATTTTCGTTCGCTGCTTCGCTATTTCTTAAAGCCTGCCTTCGTTAACCACGGTATATTGACGGGAGAGAAGAGATGGAATTCGTCACTTCGAATCGAGAAGTTAGAAGATAGCGACGCACGACAGACGACCAATGTCTTAATCCACGTATACTGTCTTCTCCTTATTTAAGTCTCTCATAGCTCTGGTCTGCTCCTTGTGAAGACCAATTATGGAATCGCATGATGTCGGCGAAGCCAACGTTTGGACTAGGGTGCTCGCCTACGCCAGCACAGCAGCTGCGTCCGCGTTAGTGGCAGAGTGAACTACGCGTTTATGTACGCATAGTTCACTCTCCCCCACCCTAAATAGGGGAGGAGGAGGAGAACATGCCAGAGTGCCGAGTAATGTAACGAAGGTGCTAGTCTCAAAAAAGAAGGGGGGGGGGGAGGATACCGACAAGGGGAAAAAAAAACAGTTGAACTAAAGAATGAAGAAATCACACATAAGAAAAAACTAAATGTAACCCAAATAAACGCTAACAACTTATAACGTACACACTTTAAAGAAATAGAAACACTTAGAATGACGGCGCTGCACATTGTGAAATAAAAGACATGCGCCGCCTACGAAGTTGTTTGTCACAACTTCTTAGGCATCAAGTTTCGCCAATACATTTTAATATATTAATGAAGGCTTAAGTAAAACACCTGGAGAGCTTAGCGGGATGTGCATAATGACAGCTATGTAGCTATTGGCTCCATTGAGAAGTCCGTCATGGTCAAATTCAAGCGCACATTACGTACCATAGAAAGCAGCCCCGATACCTGCTTCTATCAGTAAGTCCAAAGATTTTATGCGAAGCATATTACGAGGGCTCAACCCAGCTCCTCAGGCGCGGCGGTGACCATGAAATCACGTGGCACCGTGACGTCACGACAGAGGAGAAGTGGCTTTGGCTCAACTCTTGCAAGACGGGCTGAGTGGGAATCGAACCAGGGTCTCCGGAGTGTGGGACGGAGACGCTACCACTGAGCCACGAGTACAACGCTTCAAAGCGGTACAAAAGCGCCTCTAGTGAATGCGGTGTTGCCTTAGAAACGCGCTGTTTCTAAGGCGTGCGTCTCTTGCTCAGGCGCACATTTCGTTGCCGCGCCGAACGCTGCTTTGCTCGACGCTCACCGCGTCCAATGCGGGGCGCGTAGTCGCTGCCCTGTAGCCATTGTCTTACACCCCTTGGCGGGTCGACGGGAACGCTGTCGCGTTCCACTCTTGAAGGCGAAGAAGTAATGCATGAGTTGTTTCTTCGTCTAGCCGAACCAAATATAGCCAAGCAACAGCAGTTCACCAGGCTAAACAGTGGTTCAACAACTAAAATAAAGGCTAGTATGCTTCGCATCCTGGGCTTAACCTTACCTAAGCCACAGCCATTTTTTTAACAGCCAACCCTGGTTGCTATTGAAAAAAGCATTTCGCATGCTTCGACAGTTGACTTGTGGCAATGAGTCGCACTATCGGTTGGTGGTGTTCACCTTACCGTCAGGCTTACGAATACGCGGGAGCCAAACCATACTTTGAGTGCCACTTCCTCTAGGACTAGTTAGTAACCCTATTCAGCCTTCACGGCCGCCTCGGATCAGCAGCAGAGCAGTGTTTTAAACGACAACATCGCGAAATGCTAACTTCCCGCGTGAGAAGAATGCAGAGACGCTGTCCTTATCGCGGGTATCGCCGCCATGGTGGCACCGCACAAATGTCGGGATTGTACCACTTCACTAAGCGCGAGACGCGTGGTGCGATTCCGCATGCAATCCCTCGCAAACCGTGGCGGGGTCCGAATATCTGCAAGCGACGATTTGTTAGACACGGCACGAACGGTTTAAAAGTAGACCCGAACTTCGCACCGCCAACTATGCGACGGCAAACTTAGGTGACGATCGTGACATTTCGACAACTGCGGGCAAGGACGTGACGGATGACCTTGAAAGACCAAGGTTATCAACGTGATGTTTATATACATCGTATCTCTAGAATACCCACGAATTCGTCTATGCCGAACTTGTGCACGCACTTGGGGACGTCCAATGCCGTAACCGTGAGATCACGACCAAACGTATGCTTCTTTCCCGCCAAAGTCACTCTGAAACATCTGGCTTGTCTGTGACGTGCGGGCTTCTCCCGTTGTTAATTACCTGGAGACAGCTAGCGCTTTGAGAGACTGCACTGTCTTCAACATCGGCCCATATTAATGCGAAAGCATCACATGTCCCATGAGGCAAATGAGCCCGCGTTGTTGTCCGCAACGAGTGGTAACAAATATCATCATCAACGTCTTGTAATTTCGAACAAGTAGGAGTAAGGTGACTTAAGATGGAGTAAAGTTAATTAGGAGGAGGAAAGAGAAAAGTAGAAAGAAGGCAGGGAGGGTAACCAGAATAATGTCCGGTTGCCTACCCTACACCGGGGGAATGGGAAATGGGAAAGCAAAGATCACAGGGAGAGAGAGGAGGGAAGGAAAGATGGAAATTGTGGCAAGTTCGCTGACGCGTGTGGTCTTACAGAAGTTGCATTAATAGTCACAGGTGGTTACACAAACCCGTCGTCCTTAAGAAACACAAAAGCGCCTTCACAGCTTTATGGGCCGACGGGCGATGGTGGGCCGACGGTGTTCGTTATGGGCCGACGGGCCGACGGTGTTCCAGCAGCACCTACACAGAAAGCGGCCGATTGTCCAGTTTTTTGAAAGCTTTGACACGTTGTTGTCTCTCTAAGGCATATCTTGGGCAGTGGCACAGCAGGTGGTCGATGTTTTCTTCGGTGCCACAGAGCTCGCGTGCTGCACTGTCAGTCACTCCAATTAATGTAGAGTATGTCTTTGTGAAGGCAACTCCTAACCAAAGGCGACAGAGAAGCTAGGCTTCACGTGGAGGACGTCCGAGTGGAGGTCGCAGTTGCAGGAAAGGGTTTAGTCGATGTAGTCGTGTAAGTCGTAAGTTCGGCGAGTTCCACTCGGTCACTGTGAGACTGCGTGCCAGGTGTCGAAGCTGCCTTGCAGCGTCAGTCCGCGAAAGCGGCATTGGAACGCTGTGCTCTTCTTGATGTGCTGTGCGTGCAGCGTTATCGGCGGAATCATTGCCACTGATCCCACAGTGGCCAGGTCACCCATTGAAAAACGACCTCGTGGCCTTTTTGTTGGACATCATGGTAAAGTTTCACGACTTCGTATGTCAATTGGTCATGACATCCGTGTCGGAGAACTGACAGCGTGCACTGTAATGCCGGTTTTGAATCACAGAACACAGCCCATTTTCTAGGTCCTTCAGAATCAATAAATTCCAGTGCTCGACGCAGGGCCGTGGTGGAGTAAAGTTAATTAAGGTGAAGTAAAAAGAATGATTGTGAAATAAATTGACTTTAGGTGGATTAAGGTGAATTAAAGTGGATTAGGGTTGTTACAAATTAGGGCACGGTGGATTAAGGTTGGTACGAATTAGAGCAAGATGGACTAAGATGGATTAAGGTGGATTAAGGTGAATGAGGGTGGTTCAAATTAGAGCAAGGTATCTTACTACCTTTAATCAGGAACAACCACTTTAAATGACTGCGTTCAAGAGAATCAAATAAAAGACATACGCCATTTGAGTTCTTTATTACAGCTTCCTACATATTAAGGTTGCGCGATTTTTCCTCATACTGACATTTTAGCTGCAACACTTCGAAAGCTGGGCGGAATGTGCATGAATGCTATGGAGCTGTTTGAAGCATTTGGCGCCATGGAGAATGCGAGCCTGAATTTAGCGTCAGCAGAGTACATTATTAAAGCGAAAGCCTTAAATCTTTGTTTCAAGGTCGCTTCGTGAAGTACACAAATATCACGTGACCCTAGGAGGACCAGAAGCGAATGAAAGCTTGTGTAGCAGTGTAAAAAGTGATGAATGATTGGAAAACGTAATAATTGAATAGCGATTGGATTAACGTAGAATGGGGTAAATGATGGTTGATTAAGAGGGATTAGAAAAGGTAATTGGTTAGTGATTGGAATAATGTAGATAGGGGTGGATGAAGGTTGATTAAGGGGGATTATGCATTACGATCGATTAAAGTGGACTAAAGTCTATTGAGGAGGAATAAGCTCGGTTAAAGTGGAATAAGATGGATGAAGAAAGATTACGGTAGATTAAGGATGACCAAGGCGGATTAATGAGTGTTATGGTGGATTAGGTTGGATTACTATCGAGAAGGTGGATCAAGGAGGCTTAAGGTGCATTAGGGTGAGTAAGGTGGATTAGGGTGGATTAAGACGGAATTGCGCGGCCTAAAGTGAAAAACAGAACGCTTTACAAAGTTTTCGCGTTCCCGTCTCTTATGCGATGGCTCAATCAGTTTAAATCAACTCAAGCCTGTTTAAACTCCTCGGTGTCATCATGTGAACAAACTTAACATGGAATCAGCACATAGACTACATCTCCAGCAAGGCGAGTAAAACACTAGGACTAATATGTAAAACACTCTGCATGGCTACGCCTTACACGAAGCTTCTGGTGCTAACATGCCAACCGTTGCTGACACCCTGGGAAATTTTATTTTTCTGATTCAACACGGTATGTTACCACAAAATAAACGGCGTGTAAATTCGTTAACGCGGACAAGTCAGGGAGAACCTAAAAGGTTCACCCTTCAACGTTCGAGTGTTTTTGGTGCATTTCACAACGCAACAGGAAAATCAGGCTTATCAGAAGGAAGAGCGCTAACTTTCAGATGTGATACATCAACTAGTAGAGCGACGCGTACAATCACGCTATATCGTATTATATATTTTGACACTAACACTGGCGAGCGTACGGTTATTTAGGAACAAGCGGCACACCAAGTGCGCGCAACGTGCTCATCATCTTCTCTCTTCGAGCCGTTACAGCGAAGAGGTAAACACTGCAGGGCCATCCCCTAGTGAGGAAGGGGCGGTGCTGCTGAGCGATGTGGAAGGAAAAAAGTTGAGCTCGAATATGTAGCAATACGTACCCTAGGACGCCGATATGCAGGTTCGAAAGAGTTTGCGGTTGTGTACGTGCTGATCGATTAATTGTTTGGGCCAGTTTAGAACGGCCAATAGATACGGTGCCTTCGCACCCGCTGATCACCACTGTAAAGTGTTTGTGCATTCGGTTGAGTACCCAGAAGTGGCCGTCGTATGGTCGTTGTAGCGGAGCACGGACATGCGTCTCGGCGTATGAAGACGTGTGTGCAGTCGCTGAGGTGCGGGCTGACAAACGTGTTCTGACGAGTGGGGCGAACAGGCGGCCAAACAATGGCGTCCATAATTGCTCGGAGCCGGCTTGCGTAGGTGGTGATTTCAAAGGGTACAACACTATGGGTGCCGTTAGCTTGCTGGACAACAAATTGCGCATTCACGTAAACGATGGCGTATCTCTATATGCGAGAAGACAAATATATACGATACGCTTTTACCGTGTCCGTGTACACACTGCTGGTGGCACAGTGGCTATGACCGCCCATTGGGGGGCGCTAGGTTGTGGGCTCGATTCCCGACCACGACGGCCGCGTGCATGAACGCCCGAGGCCTGAGCTTAAGCTGCGCGTGAATTAGGCTGCGCGCACAGACGTGGTAAAGGGAGAAGCTCAAAAATGTGCTACACGTTAAAAAAAGCTGTCCTGCTCACAGACATGCCCGAATTTACATATACACATAGCCATTCCCCATGCTGGAGGAACAACAATATGTCGTTCTCGATGACGTCACTGGAAGCTCCCCCTATGTCGTCTATTTTTTTTTTATCTGGCCACTTTTGATCATCGCAGCATCCTGTTGTTCAGATTCCGTGATCATACCTCCACTACCCTGCAGATCACAAATTTCTCTAGCCTTTTTGACGGTGCCCAATAAACGTGTGACTCAAAATCAATACCGAACAAAAGATCCAGGACCTTTAAATGCAGTTTTTCGGTTGGATTTTTTCTTCATGATGTGTCTTCTTTTCGTTATGGCTTGGAAAGTTTAGTTTGTTCCCAAACTTTTAGGCTTTTCAATATTGACTCGTTCACTGTATCTTTAATTTCGCGGCACATCCTTCGTTGACCTATTATCCTTTCGTCGAAGCTTGTTTTTTTTCTATTTCTTTTTCCTACTGCCCTTCTCCTTAGTTTTTTGTTTGAACTTAAAAAAAAAACTTTCCACATGATTAGACGAAAGCCAATCAATTGCTTGATACTGTACCGTTTTTGTAGAGGGGCCGTGTGATTGTTATAGTTGAATGGTCGGGCGCTGCAATTTAAATGCATGCAAACAAAGAAATAGTTTTTCCTTCGTGTATGTGCTGCGACAAATTTGGTTAGTTCATTGTAATTATCAAAAAAATGTTTATATCTGTCAAGTACGACAAGTAGTTTTTCTTTTTATATGACACAGTTGAAAAGTCGAAAAATTGTTGCGAAGAGTCTACTTTAAAAAGAAAAAAGAAAAGCTAAAGAGACAAGCTCAAAAGTGTGCTCGACATTAAAAAACCACTATAACAGTTCTGTTAACTTCGCCACTTGTCACCCATGAACTTAATTCATCTGCTACACAGTGTTCTGAATTAAACCACCAACTTGAGGGCAGAACTTTTCGAAAGCCATTGTAAATACTGTAGCAACTTCCCGTAATCTCTATACTAATATTTATCTATTTAGATTGCTTCACTCATTCATCATTAGTCGGTCAGTCGGTCACTCCGCCGATCTGTATTCAACCTATCAAACGATCAACTCATCAGACAATAGTTTGACAGTTCCAGTCGTTGTACTATAAGGATGTTTGCCTTCTCCAGTATACGTAGTTGAATATATCCCGTTTTGTTTTTGTGTGTTCCGAGAATAACGGACGCTTTGTCATTCTTAAAGTGCAGACGCGTTGAAAGAAACCTAAGTGGCGGCAACCTCTGCACAGTGGTAGTCTGCCATGCTCTTCCTTAAGCGAAGCACGAACTTCCATTCTCTGATAGAAGGGAACGAAGATATTGACTTTAGTTGACGATGTATCAGTTGCAGTTGCCTATTTGACTACGGTGACGCTGAATACGCAGGACTAAGAGTAGGCGCGGTTTTGACCGTGGGTCACGACCCGCTTCTTCAAAACGTCACGAGCCATTCCACTCTGTGAAGGTGGTTGACCAGCGAAGGTGTTGAGCACACGAGACGGCGGTGACTCATAACTTTGAACAAAGGTACGAACTCATTTATTCTCCTGATGTTTGGTCATCGTGACGAAGGGAACGCACACTCATTTTTTGTCTTGATCGGTGGTCGTTATTTCACTCGCAGCTGCAATCATACTCTTTGATAATGTGAAATCGATCAACGTAAGCCTTTGGGTGGTCGGTTAGGCCGGATCGGTGTGGCTTCGCAAGGGATGTGTCTGCAACATTGAACGCGTAACCCGTTCCCTTTTTCGGCACCGACCCATCCACATTGAAATCACCGACAACTACAATAGGGGTAGCGTCATCGGAGCTAATACACACAAAGCCAGTAGCTATGAACCTTACGGTACTATGGAACATTGCAGTTATTTGCTTGCTTACGGAGGCGTGACCCATTGCTTCAGGACGTATGAACCATTGCACACGCGGATATGAGCCCAGAGCACGATGAAGCTCAATAGACATGACAAAGGGAGGGCCAGGTATTGACAGTGAGGTCAAGACCCGCCTCTTCAGAAAGTTCCTGGTTCGCGCTTTTTTTTTTAAAGACGGTCTTCATTAAATGCGGTTTGACAGCTCAGAACTGCTGGAACTCGTCACTCTGAATGCAGAAATGACAACGTGGCGATGCGCAATAGATGTCGAAGGTCTTCACCCGCGTCTACTTTTCTCTTCTCCTTATTTAAGTCTTTGCTCGCTCTGGTCTGCTTCTCGTGATTACAAGTTACACTACAAAGAATGTCGCCGAAGCCAACGTTTTGACGCTTGTTATCCCGAGCGCAGCAACTGCGTCCCTGAGTAACGCGTTTATGTACGCGTAGCTCCCTCTCCCTCGCCCTCGGTGGGGGAGGAGGAGAACATGCCGGTGCGCTAGGTAAGGAAAGCGATAGTCTAAAAGAAAATGGGGGCCGAGGCCGAAAAGAAAAACATACGATGTCAAGAACGTAGAAATCAGAAAAACAACGTAAGCACAAGTAAAGACGGCTTATAACTTACAACCTTTAAACACATACAAACACTAATAGTGGCTGCATTCGAGGTGGTTGAATAAAAACTATGCGCCACCTACGAACTTCTTTATCGAATTTTTCTACATATAAAGGTTGCGTGACCTCTTACTATTATATAAATGAAATTTGAGGTTTAACCCCTGCAAAGCTAGACGGAATGCATATGATGACAGCTATGGAGCTGCTGTAAGCATTCGGCTCCATTGAGACGTGAATGCGAAGACCGCCTCCCGCCGTGATTTCCTTCAATTATTCGTGATCAACGAACCCCGTTTGCTATCCAAAAAAGCATTTTGTATGCCTTGAGAGGAGATTTGTAGCACTGTGTTGCACTATGCGTTGTGGGTAGCGCGTACGCGGCAGCCAAGTGGTACTTGGAGCATCGCTTCCTCAATGGCCAGTTCGTAGCCAGATCTGGAATTCATTTCCTCGAACCAATTTTTGCAAGACCTGAAACATTCAAACGCGGTTTTATCGCACCGAACGCTTCCGAGTGCTTCTTCCAGTTACTTTTGTGCTCCAATATATAAAATGGCCTTTTATCAAAAAAATAAGTACAAAGACAGTGTGTTATTACGTCCAGTTTGAGGACGCATATCTCCAGACCGCAGCCATTATGGAAAGTCGTTCCAGGTCGACACGCCCTGCAAATTCACTGGCTGTAAATCATAAATTGCCATATGGGCCGTAAAATAATTAGGTAACAAGTTAATTTGTGATTTTTTGTAAATAGCTGTATGTCTGTATTGATTTTCTGCAAGTAGTGTACACCTCTATGATTAACACACCTATAGGACAGAATTTGGTTATCTGAAACTAGGAGTTTTTTAAAATTTCGTGAAACTTAAAGAATTATGACCTCTTCTAGGATATCTTAACTAACGTTAGCCAAGCTATTCACCAAAAAACATTATTAAAGAAGTACGGAGCGGGATATAATATTAAGACTTGCGTTGTTCAGGCTTCAGATCTCTGACGACCGAGCAGCGTACTGTGTATAATTGTGTCTTGTAGTGTGTTTTTTAAATGTGTTTTTCTTTCGTGCCTAGGACAGCTTGCCTAACGTTAGGCGGGACACATGGCATATGTCTAGATGCTGTCGAAATTCATCGTGTATTTGCCACTTATCCTATATATGTTGTTGAAAACGACCTTCAGAATGTCGACATTTGGAGCAGTTGGTGACAAGTCAGTGTTCAAGTGGTTGTCCTGTGTGGCCTTTCCGGATTTTTGTGTGGTGCTTTTGTTTCGTGTTTCATGCGTCAAGAAGAAAACGACACTGTCCACTGTGCAGAGCCAAAACAATACCTCTGCAAGACTGAGTTCCATTTTTTGCATTTTGATTGTGTCACTTACTACGCAGCCTATCCATAATTTTTTTTTACTTTTTTAACATAAGAGTTACACTGGCACACGTTCCCTAGCACAATAAACAAATATTGTCCGGAAATGAAAAGCCACTTTCTTCCTTTATATATATATATATATATATATATATATATATATATATATATATATATATATATATATATATATGTGTGTACGGGAAGATTGAACGCTATAGGTGAGCCATGTATACTGCAAAGTTTGCATGGTCACACGTGGACAAGCCGCGAAAAAACAAGGACGAGCGCAAACTCACAACTCAAGTTTATTGGGAACATTTGCACAAATAGTATGCATTTCAAGCATCTAGCCCAACTGTCGGCGCTTTGGGGTTAATTCTGTGGTTCGAAAATGTTTACTAAATAGCTACTTTCCGCATTCTTTTACATGGTATACAATTATTGTGGTTACTTTTCCAAGTTTTTTTGGTAAACTATGCGAGGCACGATGTTTACATTTCGTTGAAGTAGGAATCGTGTTTTCAGTCCCGAGCGATAAATGTGTAATCAGTCTAGGTTCATTGCAGTCGTTGTGGAAAGTTACTTATTCAAACGTTGCAAGGTGTTACGCTGCCGTTATTCCAAATGTTTCATAGACTCCTAAAAAATTGGATGAGGTACGAACTTCATATTACGTGAAAATACGAATGATATGTTAGTACAATGGAGCTGCAAAAGTTTCAAGTGCTTAAGTGCTTGTTTTAAATGTAACACTGTTAATAATAAATGAACCTTCCTTCTTCCTCAATATGTTTTTGTAATTTGAGGCTCACAGTTTGTTTCTGCACTGTTTTGGTGAACTAAACAAGGGACGCTGTTAATATATGCGAAATGTTAGGATCACGGTATTTGTAATGTTTAGGAAATGTTCCAAATAGGGGGGTTAAATGTGCCTCTTTAAAATAGATTTCGTGTGCAAGTGGACCGGAGTGTTATTAGTGTGTGTTACCAGCATTGTAAAACTTATTTAGCCTCCCTGGCATAACCACAAATACAACCTGAGTCGAAGTTTGCGAGCATAATGGAAACGCTGTGCCAGGTTTGTGTTCTATGTTAAAGGCGTGTTGACGAAAAACAGCTGTCCGAAAAAAAGAAAAGAAAATAAAACATTTGAAGAGATCTTAAGTAAGCATTCGAAAGTGTCCCGCTGTCCTTATCAGCTCTGCTTCCCATATTTTCAAGAGAGCTCTGCATTTCACAAGCTTTTTATTAGGAAGGAAGATGCACAGCTGAAGTGGAATGTGTTGTGAATTTCTAAAGTTTCAAGCTTACTAGAACCGTTAGGAATAAGTATTGAACGCTCGTTTTTGTAGGCATGCTTACGGCGTGATAGGTACACCAAGTGAGCAAAAGTATACGGACCAGGGATTGCGCGATAAAACTCATTTTCTGCTTTGTCAGTTAATGGAACTTGAAATTAAGAACTGCAGTTCAAACTTGGCATTACGAATTTTCTAGTGAAATCGTCAAATTCTGTTTATGCACGTTAATTATGAAGAAATACTGTTTTTTTTCGGGGACCCAGTGGCCCGTATACTTTTTCTCACGGGTGTACGTATATTTCGTTGGCCTGGTGTCTTCAGTGAACTAAACGATGCATCTTCTTGATATTTGGTGACAGTAAGGACGAAGCAATGGTTGATGTGCGGGCAAAGTTCAAAGTGTGTGTGTGGGTGGGGGGTGTATGTGACGCTGTGATAATCAATGACGTATGTTTGTGCTTTAGAGCGTCATGAGTGTGTCGAACGAACTGGGCAGAATTTATCCCGTAGTCCTGGGAGAACTACAGATGCAACCAATTACCTTACCCTGGTTATTTGCCCATTTTCATGCGTTATAAGACACTGGTAGTTCCTTTCTGCGAGTTTCTAGGTGAAGTAATCAAACCACCTTGGTTATTTTTCGAGAAAACAAAGGGTGTGTTATGCGTAACGTGTACGCTAAGTGAAAGTTAGGTGATAAATTACCACGTTTGAAGTAAATTACGCATGGAAATGATCTGAGCTTTATTAATGCGTTTTGCGAACAAAGCAGAATTTATTTCGCTGCACCGGGAGAACTGGGAACGAAACCGAGATCAAGTCCAGCAAAAATAGGGGTTGATGCTGGACTTGAGGGAGTTTCTGAGGTAGTTCTGAGGCAGTTTTTAAAAAGAGTGTTCATGAATTCCTGGCTTTCAGAAATTCCCAACTTTCAGTGCTCAAAAGTGTCGTCAGGCAGTAATTCAACTGTCTGGCAGTAATTGGCTATCGTTTCGTCTTGCATATAAGTAACTTCGAGGAATATATTCGAATAATTTTTTTGCTCCACCATGGTTCACCATGTGTGATTCACTATCGCTATCTGGGTGGTAATTATCAAATGAAGCGTACGGACGTGTTTGCTGCCTCTTTCTCGTCATACAATAGCACAGTCGTAATTATCCGCACACACACACACACACACACGTATGTATGTATGTATGTATGTATGTATGTATGTATGTATGTATGTATGTATGTATGTATGTATGTATGTATGTATGTATGTATGTATGTATGTATGTATGTATGTATGTATGTATGTATGTATGTATGTATGTATGTATATATATATATATATATATATATATATACTTCTTCTATACTTCTATACCTCTTATATACTTCTATACGTCTATACATATATACTACTTCACCCAGCAAGATCACGTTCTCGTGACGCCTGCGGTAAAAAAGACGTTCCACGTCCGCCGTCAAGGTCTGTGCGTGGTGGCGCTGGCTAACACTCCCAGGGTTCTACTACGACGCATAAATACCCAAGAAAGTGGATGGGGAAACAGCGCCGCGGTAGCTCAATTGGTAGAGCATCGCACGCGACATGCGAAGGTTGTGGGTTCGGTTCCCACCTGCGGCAAGTTGTTTTTTCATCCACTTTAATTTCCATTAATTTATCGTTTCTTTATTTCATTTATTAAGCACAAGTTATTTCCCCTATGTTGTCCTTGGTGTCAGTGTTTGTTGGCTTCTTATGATATGACTAATAAAAATCGAGCCCCTCGGTTAACCCCCTTTCTTCTCGTTCATTACATAACGAGGGTCTCGAATCCGGCTACATTGACGCCTTCAGGTAGCATGCGTGGGTTTATTGACCAGTTGCCTTCACCCAAAAAGATCACGTTCTCGTGACGCCTGCGGTAAAAAAGACGTTCCACGTCCGCCGTCAAGGTCTGTGCGTGGTGGCGTTGGCTAACACTCCCAGGGTTCTACTACGACACATAAATACACAAGAAAGTGGATGGGGAAACAGCGCCGCGGTAGCTCAATTGGTAGAGCATCGCACGCGACATGCGAAGGTTGTGGGTTCGGTTCCCACCTGCGGCAAGTTGTTTTTTTCATCCACTTTAATTTCCATTAATTTATCGTTTCTTTATTTCATTTATTAAGCACAAGTTATTTCCCCTATGTTGTCCTTGGTGTGAGGGTTTGTTGGCTTCTGATGATATGACTATATATATATATATATATATATATATATATATATATATATATATATATATATATATATATATATATATATATATATATATATATATATATATATATATATATATATATATATATATATATATATATATATATATATATATATATATATAAGAGAGAGGGAAATTTGTATAGCTTGTGGTTTGGCCCCTGCTCCCCTCGAGAAACTGTTGGAACGCCGCTGGTAAAAAGTAACCTTTTCACCAGAAACCACGAGCTTTCATTTCCCAATTAATGTAGCATTTACAATAAATGACCAAAAAGAAGTGGACTGTGAGCGGATCTCAGCGGTCACGACTCTGTTTCAGAGCAGAAGCATGCGCAAACTCTGGCTTCACCTGTGCTGGCAAGAAATAACAGGGAAAGCCACTCCGGGCTAACCGAGAGCTCTTCTAGCATTATCTTGTGTGCTATGCACTTGGCATTGCGTAATCTCTAAGTGAGGTGAAAGATTGGCGCAAATGGTTTTGCATCAGTGTCATAGCAATGCAAACTAAATCACATACACAAAGAAGAAGACAAGTCCACTTGTCGAAACGTTGGTTCCTGCTCTCGCCTTGTTGTCGTTTTGCTCATCGACACGAAGAAAGAGGCGCACGGGGACAAGCGGTAACTTCCATATTGGGCTTTTATTTATTGGCTGGATTGTTACGCACAGCAGAAAAATGGTGTCGTGACAAGCAACAGAGAGGTTAAAAAATCTGTCTGCCATGTTCTTCCTTAAGCAACGTGCCAAGTAGTTTTTTGATACAAGGGAACAAATATAATAATTTTGGAAGAGTGCAATTTTCGGACAGCTGGTGATCCATATTTGGTTATGGTGACGCTCAGTCGACGGGACTGAAAGAAGACGAGGTATTGACTGTGAGGTCGCCACCCGCCTTTTCGTTCACTGCTTCGTCATTTCTGGCAGGCTCTCTTCGTCAAATGCGGTTTATTGACGGCTGACAAGTGCTCGAATACGTCACTGCCAATTGAGAAATGAGTCAGTAGCGGCGCAATATAGAAGCCCAGGTTTCTTGCCCACGTTTACTGTCTTCTTCTCCTTGTTTAATTCGTTCGTTACTCTGGTATGCTTCTTGTGATGACCAGTTGTAGAATAAAAGAACGTCGGCGAAGCGAACATTTTGTCTGCGGTACTCGTCTTTATCGGCGCAGCAACTGCGTCCCATTGTGACGCGTTTCTCTACGCGTGGTTCCCTCTCCTTCACCTTCAATGGGGGAGGAGAAGGAGAACGTGTCGGTGCACAGAGTAAAGCAAGCAAATTGAATGTCGAAAAAAAAAAATAGAGATGGCTGGGTGAGGCAGGAAGAAGAAAAGTACATATGAAGTAAGGAATGAAGGAATTACAATACTGTAAAAAAACGTGTAATAAAAAAAGCACGTACAAATTATATTTTACAACTTTTAACCATAAAGAAAACGTTACAATGACTGCGTTGAAGATAGTCAAATAGAAGGCGTATGTCCGGTACGAAGTTCCTTAGCATACTTTTCTATTCATCACGTTTGCGCAACGCTTTAATAATATGATAACGAAATTCTTGGGGCAACACTTGAAAAGGTTGGCGGAATGTGCATGATGACCATTATCAATTTCTTTGAATCATTTGGCTCCATTATCGAAGTCGTCGAATGTATGTCCGCATCTGACTTTACATTATTTAAGACACAACAACTTCGGTTAGTGCTAGCCAAGAATTCCTTAATTTGTGACGAACAAACTTCGCTTGCTATCCAACAAAGCGTTTTCTATGCCTCGAGAGGCCACTTGCGGCACTACTACGCGGGTGCCGCTTCCCTTAGCACCGAGCTTACACGGCAACCAATGGGTACTTCGAGCGACACTTCCTCGAGGACCAGTTCGTAACCCCGTGCAACCTCCGCGACCGCCTCTGGTCACCAGCGTCGCAGTGTCTGAAATGACGGGATCGGTGACTTTCACTAGAGGCCTAAACGACAGCGTCGCAAAACGCTAACTGCCACGAGACAAGAATGCGAAGGCGCTGTCCTTGCGACCGGTAACATCGCACGGTGGTTCCGCACCAGTGTGCGGTTTTTACAAATGTGCTAAGAGGGAGGAAACACGTGGTGCGATTTTGCCGGCGTTCCCTCGTACGGCGTGTCAGGGTCCGACTTGCTACATACAGCGATTAGTGGAAACCTCAGTTAAGGAGCGTTTTAAAACTTGCATGCGATGACTTACGTATGAATAAGTAAGCGACAACATACTTTTACTGTGATGATTGTGACATAACGACGACTGCGCCCACGGTCCCCGCAGATGACCTTGCACACACACAGTTATCAAAGTGAGGTTTCTACACCTCGCATCTCTCAACAAACTTGTAATTTCGTGCACACAATCGCGTACCACAAAAGCTGCAACCGTCAGGCCACAACCGCACGCGTGCTTCGTTCGCGCCAAAGTCGCTCTTTGAAACGTCTGGCGTTTGCGTCACGTGCCAGCTTCTCACATTCTCAATTTATTCGTGACAGATATGACTTTGAGACGCGCTGTTATAGTGTACTGTCTTCACGATAGGTCCGTACGTTTTTTGTCGTGCACCGCTGGAGCGTAGTAGAGCTCTGGAGTTGCGGGGCTGAGGTTCAGGTCGCAGGTTCAATCCAGGCCACACCGGTCGCAGTTCGATGGTGGCGAAATGGAAGAACGCTCGTGCGCTTAGATTTAGGTGCAAGGTAAAGAACACCAGGAGGTGAACATTATTTCCGAGTCTCCCACTGTATCGTACACGGCTGATAATGAGATTGATTTTGGGATGTATAGTCCCACAATTTAATTTTAATGTAATGTTTTTGGCAGACGCGTGACTACAAAGTGGTTGACGCCGGCCTATAAAGCTATTACACTATCAACAAAAAATAGGAGCGGGGAGGGTGAGCGTCACCTGCAGAAGTTACAAGATCCTGCTTCTGATC
Organism: Dermacentor albipictus; assembly: GCF_038994185.2. Lineage (NCBI taxonomy): Eukaryota > Metazoa > Arthropoda > Arachnida > Ixodida > Ixodidae > Dermacentor > Dermacentor albipictus. The sequence continues at coordinate 523,358 of NW_027225599.1, forward strand.
CACACCCGAGTCACTGCGCTGCAACGAGCCCATTAGTACGGTGCTTTTGAAAAGCGTTCACTTTGCCAAATGCAAACACGTCTCGTGCATAAAGAACTCACCTCGTCCTCTATGCGCGTTCTCTGTACGCTATGGCACTTCCTTGGTTTGCGTGCACTATGTGAACGGACGCTATTTGGCCAGTTTACCGCATGTAATCTTTACGTGCGCCAAAACATAGCGTTTTCAAATTCGGCGGCTCCCATAGGCCTTGCTTCAACGTGAATTCTCGTGATGGCTACCCCAAATGCTCCTATACAGCACAAGGTCGATGCATTTCGATCTAAGACGACCTGCTACCTTGCCAGACTGCCATAGAATCTAACGGGGATGCTTTCGAGCAAGCCGCGCTGATTTGGACGTCACCGCTTTGTGGCTACGCTCGCTAGCAGTTGTTACCAGTAGCTGTTGAAATGAGCTTTCACTTCCTGTAAGCTCACCTGAAATGTCAGATATGATCTCAGAGGGCGTCCAATTTCTAAGATCTTTAGCCGATTTCGACGATCCATATATCGCTAACCAGACGCGTTGGCATCGAAATCATAGGACATTTGTTGACACCTTGTCTTGGCTTGCATATCTTTACCGCGATGCACCAGATGGCTCCCAGACTTCTCCCGTCTTCCTTACGTTCGCGTTCTCTTACTTTAAACTAAAGGTCTTGAAAGGACGCGCGCCATAATGTCCTGCACAAAGGCGTTTGCGTTTAACGCACTGCAGGTGGCAAACCCTATTTTAAAGGCTGCATGGTCAAGGAAACCGGCGAGGTTCGCAAAGGAAACCTTTCCTTCTGAAACTGTCCTGTATCCCCCCCTATTTACTCCTTGTCACGTTAAAGCCGTCAAGTTGCATGGGCTGTGAAGTTATGCGAATGCACCCCCATGTGCAAAACAGTTAAGGACCCCCTTCATCACATAGGCCTGCCGCTTCGTGTTGTGTTTATTCATTAATTGACTCGATGAATAAGGTGAAATTGCAAGCATTGACACCAGTTTCATTACCGGCTATCGCACAAACAAGCAAAAACTGGCAGTATCGTCGGAAGCAGGAGCATTGAAAGCGATAGCAAGATCTAGCGTTGCTCTCGAGCTGCCCGCATGGTGTCATAGCAATCGATGGCGAGCGGTGTCCGGTCGTTACCGTCGGCCCGCTGGTCACCAATGTACCCTACCCCTTCTTTCCGTCTGTTGTTCCTAACGAAGTACTCGTCCAGACACAATCCTCATACGGTGAGGTTCTTTCTCGCAACGCTTCTTTTCAACGACATTGATTTAGCTTGTTTAGAGGAGCCTCCCTGAGAAATCTGGCGTCGATCTAAGCACTTCGTGACCAGATTTCACTCTTTGCGACGTCGGCCACTTTCGGTACCAGTTGTCAGCTTTTCTGCTTCATGGGGCACTTAATGCGATCGCATTGAAAAGAATAAAACACCCCAAACACGTAAATAAAGAAATCGCATTTCTCGTCCGCCAAGTGCTGTCACGTGATCGTATGGCAGTCCTTTAGGCGCATCGAGCAGCTTCGTGCCTCCGTCCCTTCTCCTTGGCTGCACGTAACTGTGAGAGATATCAACATTTAACTCGAAACATCCCAGCAATTAGTATAGAGAACAAACTAGAAATTCATATTCTCTTATCTTGCACAATATCTTCAAGCGCAAAATAAATATAAAATATAGCTTACATACAGAATCGCTGCTCACTGTCACAATTTGGTGCATTTTTTTTAGCACCACACACATGAACGCAAGTACCATGTAAAAAACTAATTACATGCTTTACTTCATCACGAATCAAAAAGCAATACATCATTTACTAACTTAATAAATTATTCAATACTATCAGAATTAACCACAATCTCTGGTAGCCTGTTCCAATACAGAAATGACAAAAGGAAAAAGGAAGAACTGGTTTGCAACAATGTTGCTGAAGGATTATTTTATAGTTTCATTATGAAGTTTTCTGAGAAAAAGCAGGAATGACTACTTTAGAATATCTTGTATCAGTAACCGATAAACCTGGAGAAATCAAAAAAAGCTCTGGTCGAGACACTGTTCTGCGCTGTGGACGTGTTCGTAAGCTTTCTCTGTTACTGGGAACAGAATATCTCAAGATACGTGACGAAACGCCTGGAGGAGGCAAAAAATACTAATCACATTTAAAAGCCCGCAGATTCACCTGCAACGAATCGCAGTATTACACATAATTCTCGCGCTAAGCATAGAAAAAATTCAGGAGGCAAAATTCAGGGAACCCCTACCATGAACGCTCAAGAAGTCGCACAATTATTTTCCTGCAAAGCCATCGGAACTAGTGCACAATATTGTTTACCTATGCGTGGCAGCAACGAATGTTTAACGTTGGTAACTAGTTTATTTGTTACGGTGTTTATGTTCAGGTATGTTCGTATGTATATGGAGCACATGACTGCAATGTTTGGGCACTATATACATAGCTACTGTTCACACAAATGTTCAAGTCCGCGTGTTGTATGTTATGCAGTGAAACTTATGCCAAGAAATAAAACTAACCCAGCCACATATAAACAAACCGTCTGTTGCATTGTCTGTTGGGTTCGTGTGAATAGTTGAATGCGAAAAACTGTCCGTAATTTGCTGTATTCATCTGTATTGATGCACTACTGCATCTCTCGTTTCAGTCTACACTCCTCAGTTTGGAGAAGCAGGCCAGAACCACTCTCCAGCTGCCATCCTCTCCGCTTTTCTTCTCACTAATGTTCTGTTTTATATATATCACTCTCTTTTGGTATCCAAACATTGAATGATTTACTTAATAAAAAATCAAGTTATCAATAAATAATTGATTTATTTATTACCCATTCCATAATAAATACATAACATTTATTCAGCCTATCCGTGTCAATCCAATTATTGTAGACCATCACAGTGAATAGTGAACGAACCGCTGACGGCTCAAGCAATTCAACCACACCGAGCTATTGATCACTTCTTTTGAGTAGCCCACCTGACATTTAATCTGGTTAACCTCTCTGCATTTCACCTCTTGTTTTGCCTGCTCCTCCTCCTTTAATGCATACATGCTTAGGGAGGATGGGCTCATTATACGGCGAACGAATATCCAGTCAAATAATAGTTATACATATAAATGATAGGCAAGCCTTACGCTAAAAAAAAAAAAAGACGGTGGGGTTTCGATCAGTCTTTTCAAAAAGTTCGCTATTTGGCCCCTTTTCGAAGATTTCCTTCCGGAAATGGGTTTATTGGCGGCTGACAAGCTGTGGAATTGGTCATTGCCAATTGAGGAGTGACATATCAGCGTCGCACAATAGACGTCCAGGGTCTTCAGCCAAGTTTATTGTCCTCTTCTCCCTGCTTATCCCTTCCATCGCTCTGGTCTGCTCCTTGTTATTAGCAGTTGTGCAATCGCAGAATGTCGCCGAGGCCAAGGTTTTGACAAGGGTACTCGCATTCGCCAATGCAGAAACTGCGTCCCTCTGCGACGCGTTTATGTACGCTTAGCTCTATCTCTCTCTCCCGCCCTCAATGACTGAGGAGGAAGAGGGGAATGTGCCGGTACGCAACTAATTTAAGCAAAGTCAATCTCTAAAAAATGCGAAGGGTCAAAACCGTAAAGGAAATAAAATATGAAAATAAAGATATAGAAAAAGATATAGGAAATGAAAAAAAATATACACCTTAAGAAAAGAGCAACTAACATGGAACCCAAACCAACGATTGCACGTACGGCTTTCAAGACAACCAAGTAAAAGGCCGTCCGCCACCTACGAAGTTCTTCATCAGAACTTTCTAGATAGATATTTTGAGCGTTTTCTGGTTAATATATTATTGGCATTTAAGGTAAAACACTCGGAAAGCTAGGCGGCATGTGTATAATGACAGCAATGGAGCTCATTGAAGCTTTCGGCTCCATAAGCGTGCTGGGCCGCTCCTCTTCTATTTCTACCATACATTATATACAAAGAGCCAACCTCCGTTCCTGCTTGCCATGAATGCGTTATTATTCGAGAGCCCAACCCCGGTTGCTATCGAAGAAATCCTTTTGTATGCTTCGGGAAGCGGTTTGTGCCACTGCGTTGCACTAGGCGTAGGGGGTGGCGCTCCTCTTACCGCCGAGCGTACGCATACGCGGGATCCAACCGATGCTTCGAGCGCCACTTCCTCAAGGACCAGTTCGTAACCCCGTGCAGCCTCCGCGACCGCCTCTGGTCACCAGCGGGGTAAGAGGTTCAAACGACAGCATCGCAAAACGCTAGCTGTCGCGAGAGAAAAATGCGCATACGCTGTCCTCATAACGGGTAACATCGGACGCTGGTACCGCACGGTGTTACCGCACTGGTACCCCACTGTGTTAAGCGAGAGACACGCGATGCGAATTTGCGTGAGATCCCTCGCACGGCGTGTCGGGGTGCGAGTTTGCTGCTTACGATGATTTGGGACACGTGGCAAGAACGAACGTCTTAAAACAAGGCCAGAACATAGCACCGCTCACTTCTAATGCGATAAATAAAAACCGTATACCTCTAATGCGTTGATTCTGGCATGTCGACAACAGGGCACACACGCGTCACCTGTGGTCTTGCACAGTCAGACTTGTCAAAGTGACATTTTTAGACCTCGTATCTCTCACAAACTTGAGATTTCTTGCACGCACTCGCTTGCACCCAATACTACAATATATAAGGTATTGCATACGTAACTTACGTAAAACATAGGCTATTTACTGCCACAGCCTCATGTATCCATCTACTTTGAATATTGCCTACACATCGGGCATTGATTTCTTCGTGACCTCCAGCCGTTTGAGAACTGGCCTTATACTGCACTATCATCAATATGGCACCATATTAACGCGAAACCATTATATCTCCCATAGACAGCCGAGTCGGCGTTGGCCACAACGAATAGTAACAGCAAGAGGGCGTCATCTCTAGAAGTTGCGAGATCCTTTCTTTGATCCACACTTGAGCTCATTGTGAGAGAGCTCAAGATTTGCGTTTGCGCACTTCACATTTGCGCACCAAATGTGAACGTAACACTTGACGCGATGCGGCACGACACGACGTGCTACGACATGGCACGATGCGGCATGCGAGACAGCTGCTTACGCAAAGTGGTAACTGCGCTCTGGTAGAATGTAGGCGTGTATGGAGCAAGGCAGGGGTGCGCGAGCAGGAAGGTTGTGTCGCAACTGGCGTCTCGCGAGATAAGACGAGACGGACAGAAAAATATTGGCTGATGTTTAACTCTTGTAAACCTAGTTATAAGAAGCGAAAGGTCTCTTTGACGTGTTTTTGTAAACACTATGGACACAGTATTTCACTAAAGTTAGGCCACTTGTGTTCCACACACGTTACACACTCTGCCGAATGGGTTGTCCGTGAAGTGACGGTGAAACCTGGCCGTTGTAGTCGACCTTCCCGTCAGCCTAAGGGTGTGGTTCGTCAAATGTTCGTTGTGGGTGCTATCGCTTATGTCCACGCCTTCGTCTCCTTCTCATTGTTGTTGTTCGTGTTGCTGAGCGACGGCGACGGTTGCAGCAGCTTCGACCTTGGCACGCTTCCACGCTTGTTAAGCCTCTCTATAGCGCGCTAATCTGGCCTCCCTTTGTTGCGGTGTTTCAGCAAGCAACTTTGCCTTTCCTGGAGATTTCGCATTCAGACGTCTAGCTTTATCTACTCGATGAGTGGATTCAGCCTGTCGCTTGCTCTGAACCGCACGCACAGATGGCCCAGCGCGCGCGCCATCCATGGGGAGACGGAGCCAGCAAGATCCAACGAAGCAGCCGTTTATAAAAGGCGCGTTTATAGTCCGACGTTATCGGCGCGCGGACGAGCGTCGCTCGACGCCGGGCGCGTCGGGACGCCTTGGCAGAGTCCGATTACGTTGGCAGCGCCTGTGCTTCGAACGATCCTTCGAAGTATAGAGGCCGTTGTTCTCGCCAACGTGACGTAACGTGCGCGCGCGCTCATGCTACGTCACACTACGTTTAGCTCTTTAATCCTCGCCTATAGTGACGAGGTACCGCAGTGGCGAGGCTCCGCAAGACCGCTGCGGCGACGCCTGTCCGCGGCGGATCACGTGATGTGACGTCACATCTTCCACAATTGCGCTCTGGAGGTTGAAGGTCATCGCGACGCGATGAATGACCTTGAGAAACATGGCGTGGCAGAGGTTTCACGCTAAAACTATCGGCGATTGTCAGCGCCCATTGGAACGGTTAGACAGGTTTAGCTTGACGCTAACGGTTCGAGACGATTGCGTGCACCAAGATATGGTGTGCGCACAGGATTTCGTCAGCAACGCTAATGGTGGGCTTGCCCACCACAGGCGTATCTGCCGGAGGAGGGGGGAGGGTAACGGACCACTTGTCCCTCGGCCCCACTGTCAGAAGTGGAGGGGCAAAGTACGCCACTTCACGCCATTTCACCAAGTTTTGGAAGGGGGCGCTTTTTGCTGAATAAAATTTCTTTGTGAATGCAATTTTCTCGTATGTAATGCTTTTGGTTATTACGCATCCATTCTTTGGGTTGCGCCATACACGTTGGAGTTGCTGAGAAAGCCGGCGTTGGGCTATAACAGATTTCACGGTGCGCTTCGTGCGTCATGCCCAGTTTTGGGGGATCGCAAAATCACATCTGAAAACACTAAGTTACATTGTATCTAACCTAAGGGCGATGCATAAAAAATAATTATATTAACCCGCCCCCAATTGAGCCGTGCTTTACAGCATGTGTTTGATCGATTAGCTAATACCCAGACTATTGAAGGTATGTACGGTGCGGTCATTTTTCAATGTTATGGAATTTTAAAAAGGCCGCCTGTGCCAGATGGCGCAATGCTTTTGCTTCAGATGGACAATTCAAAGAGTTGGGCGTTGCCAGCACAAGTAATCGAAACACATATTTAAATAATTAGCGCTAAGAAGACAACAAACAATGACACCAAGGAGAGCTCAGGCGAAATTACATGTACTCATGATTTGAAATAAAAAAAAGATTAATAATGGTAAATGAAAGTGCATCAAAAGAGAAGCGTGCTGCATCTGAGCCATGAACCACCTCTTCTCATTACGCGTGCGATGCATTTACCGGCACCATTTTCCTATGTACTTTCTGTTTATGTTTATGTCTACCTATTGGAAGCAAACCTAAGAGTGTTAGCCCGCGCCACAAATCACACACTTGACGGCAGAGGTGGAAAATATTTTTTGTCGCAACCGTGACGTCTACCTGATCTTTTGGGCGAAGGCAATTGGTTAATAAACCAACACGTGCTACCCGAAGGCATGAATGCTGCTGGATTCGAGGCCTCCCTATGCAACGAACGAGAGTGAAGGAAACCCAGGGCCTCATTTTTGTTAGTAATATCACAAGAAGCGGAATTTCCGACCAGCTGATACCCGACATCTGGGAACCACCATGCTCTGGAAAACGGGCACAGCATAATCTCTCAGTGGATCGCCGCTTACTGCGGTTGGACGGTCTGCCCACTTAGACACCCAGACGCGTCCAATACCTTTGGCGGGGCCGGACACTGCCGGGGAACTTCGCGTGTTTGCACGCAAATAGTCCCGATTTTCCTGGAGTTCAAGTGCCTTCAATTGCCGATGGCATATGCATGGTCCCTTGCTACGGCTACAGCTGTCATCTCGCATTTCCTGCGGCGAAACAACCTTGCTGTCCCGTTTGTGGCTGGGAGTGGCGTTCACTAACGCTCACTCCTATCGTATGGGAATGTCCGAGAGCGCCATGTGCGACTCCTGCAGGTGTGAGGAAACCATCGAGCACCTATTGTGCACCTGTGCTCGCTACGACGCACAAAACCTCTCTCTCAGGACGACGCTAAACCGACTGGACGTGGCACCGCTCTCTGAGTGAGAGATACTCAGACCGTGGGCACACCTGTCAGAAATTATTTGATAAGAAGCCAACAAAGACACCAAGCACAACATGGGGTAAATTATTTGTACTTGCTATCTGAAATAAAGAAATTATAGATAAATGGAAATGAAGTGGAAATGAAGTGGACCAAATGTAGATGAGCTGTGAGCGGAATTCCGGCCCGCTTTCCGAGCAGGAGCGTAAACCAGCTTTTTCTTCACCTGCGCTGGTAAGAAAAAGCGAGGAGCGCTCAATCGAGGCCTCAACTGAGAGCTCTCGTGGCATTGTCTTGTGCGCGTTGCAGTGGGCTCTGTGCAGTCTCTTATCAGGGTGATAGATTGGGCCAGTTGGTTTTGCATCAAGGACAGCACGAACAGAAACATATCTGCAAAGACACAGATGCGGACAATCGCTAACTTCTATCTATGGGCTTTAGTTTATTGGTTGGATTCATATACAGTGTGGAAAGGCGGCGGCGTGAGAAGCAAAGACAGCAACAAAACATGAGAACAAACCCAGGAGATTCAGAAAAACTTATACGGGAAACAAAACCCCGAAACCATCTATGTGCGAATGGTGGTGATTTGTCCACATATTTTTTTTTTACTCTTAACGACTTGTCTTCTATGTCTATAAATCCGGCTAATAAAGAAAAGCCGATAGTTGGCAGTTAGCGCTGGTGCCTGTGTGTGTCTGTCTTTGTCTATATGTTTTATGTCTATAGGGCAAATATACATATATATATATATATATATATATATATATATATATATATATATATATATATATATATATATATATTTACAATGAATTCGTTCTCTCTGCTATAACCTTGTCTGCGCAGTGATTCTGGTATAGTAGCTTCGGTGTGACTGTGATACTCGAGAAAAAGGTGTTTAGCCAAACATACTTAATGCCCCGGATACCAACTTCAATCAATAAAGGTTCACTTGCTCTTTCGCCTTCTTTTCTGTAAAAATAATTTCCGTTTCCTTTCAATCTGACCAACCAATAACGAATGAAAGAAATGGTGGTAAGTAGTGGTTACCGCCGCTTCACGCATTCATTCTTGGTTGGTCAGTCAGTCATTCAGTCGGTGTCTATTCAATCTATTAATCGATGGACTGATCAGACCATTAATGAGCAGACTGTTTCGTTCGTTGTAATAAGCTGTCACATGGACGGGCAATGAGCTTTCAGCTTATGCAATGCGTAGTTGATTATACCCCGTTTTGTGGTTATCATACCTTGTGTGGATAACGGTTCGAATCTCTACATGTTAAAAAAAAACGTAAGCGGCGACAACTCCTCCACGGTGGCCGTGTGCTGCTTTCTTTTCCTTAAGCGGCGTACCAAATGCCTTTTTCACGGAAGGCAACAAAGATATTGACTTCGCAAGAGTTGAATTTTTGGGCCAGGTGGTGATGCATATTGCACCACAATGAAGCATTACAGACGGAATCCAGAGAAAGTCGAATGTTTTGGGGTTGCAACCCACATTTTGTTCGGCGCTTCGCCACTTCTTAAAGGCTGTCTTCGTCAGAGGCGGTATATTGACGGCAGACGAGAGATAGCATCGTCACTGCGAATCCAGAAGTTCGAAAATAGAGACGTACAATAGAAGCCCACGGTCTTAATCCACGTTTACCGCTCTCCTCTCCTTATTTAAGCCTCTCATCGCTCTGTTCTGCTGCTTGCAAAGACCGATTGCGGAATCACATGATGTCGCCGAAGCCAACGTTTTGACAAGGATACTCGCCTACGCCAGCGCAGTAACTGCGTCCGCCTTGTGGGGAGAGTGAACTATTCATTTATGTTTGCTTAGTTCTCTTTCCCCACCGTCAACGGGCGAGGAGGAGGAGAACATGCCGGACCGCCGAGTAATGTAACCAAAGTGCTAGTCTCAACAAAGAAAGGGGGGGGGGGTCGACTACGAAAGAAAAGACAGATCAACTAAAGAATGAAGACATTACGCATAAAAAAAAACTATAGCATAACCCCCCCAATAAAGGCTTACAATTAATAACCTACACCCTTTAAACAAATTGAAACACCTAAAATGACTACCTTAAAGATAATCAAATAAAAGACCTCCGCCGCCTACGAAGTTCTTTATCAAAACTTCTTACGCATTTTGCTAGCCCCAATATCTCCTAATATATTAATGAAGGCTTAGTTAAAACGCCTGGAAAGTTAAGGGGAATTTGCACAATGACAACTATGGTGCTGTTTGAAGCATTTGGCTCCATTGAAGGTAGGTGGCCTCCGTTAACTGTGTTCGCACCAACCCGATAGCTCCTTCTATGAATAAGTTAAAATATTTTTGAACAACCAATCCCGCTCGCTATAGAGGAAATTATTTTGCATGCTTCAACACGTGATCTGTGGCAATGCTTCGTACCATCCGATCGTAGTTGCGCTCGCCTTTCCGCCAAGCTTACGCTCACGTGGGAGACAACCGGTACTTTGAGCGCCTCTTCATCTGGTTCCAGTTCCTAACGCTGTGCAACCTCCACGACCGCCTCGGATCACAGCGGAGCAGATTCCGAAACGACAAGCAGCGCAAAATGCTAGCTGTCGCGTGAGGAGAATGCGGATTCACTGTCCTTACCACGGGTATGATCGCCACGGTGTTACCGCACCACTGTCGGGATTTGACCGCTTCGTTAAGCGCCAGAGACGTGGTGCGATTCTGCGTGCGATCACTCGTTAACCACGGCGGGGTCCGAATTGCAGCAAGCCACGATTTCGGAGGCATGGCACGAACGTTTTAAAAGTATACCAGAACTTAGCACCGCTAACTATGTGACGGCAAACATATAAGGTGATGATTGTGAGATTTTGACAACTGCTGGAACGCACGTGACGGTTGACCTTGAACAACCAAATTTATCAACGTGACCTTTCTATACTTCGCGTCTCTTGCAAACCTGCGATTTCGTGGATGCCGAACTTATGCACGCACTTCGGGAGGTCCAATGCTGTAACCGTTAGCTCACGATCGCACGTATGCTTCTTTCCCGCCAAAGTCGCTCCTTGAAGCATCTGGCTCGTCTGTGACGTGCCAGCTTCTCCCGTCCTTAATTACTCCGAGACAGCTAGAGCTTTGAGACACTGCACTGTCTTCAACGTCGGCACATAATAATGCGAAAGCATCATACGTCCCATGAGGCAAATGAGCCCGCGTTGTTGTCCGCAACGAGTGGTAACAAACGTCATCATCAGCGTCTTGTAATTTGGAACAAGTAGGAATTAGCTTACTTAAGGTGGAGTAAAGTTAATTAAGATGAAGTAAAGAAAATGAGGGTAAAATAAGTTGACTTTAGGTGGATTAAGGTGAATTAAAGTGGATTAAGGTCGTTACAATTTAGGGCACGGTGGATTAAAATTGGTACGAATTAGAGCAAAATGGAATAAGATGGATTAAAGTGGATTAAGGTGGATTAAGGTGAATGAGGGTAGTTCTAGTTGGAGCGAGTTATCTTACTACCTTTAAACAGGAACAACCCCTTAAAGTGACTGCGTTCAAAAGAATCAAATAAAAGGCATATGCCGTCTGAGTTCTTTATTACAACTTCCTTCATATAAGGTTACGCACTTTTTTCCTAATATATTAATGACATTTTAGCTGCAGCACTTCGAAAGCTTGGCGGATAGTGTATGCATGCTATAAAGCTGTTTGAAGTATTTGGCGACATGGAGAAGGCGAGCCTGCATTCAGGGTGTGCACGCTACATTAATAATTCGAAAACCTTAAATCTCTTTGTTTCAAGGTCGCTTTTTGAAGTGTAGAAAATATCACGTGACCCAAGGAAGACCACAAGTGAACCAAAGCTTGTGTAGGCGTGTATGAGGTATGATGAATGATTTGAAAAAGTAACAATTGAATAGTGACGGGATTAAGGTAGATTAGGGTGGATGAAGGTTGAGAAAGGGGGATTAGAAAAAGTAGTAAGGGATTACGGATTATATTAAGGTAGATTAGGGTTGATAAAGGTTGATTAAGGGGGATAACGGTGGATAATGATCGATTATAGTAGATTAAAGTCGATTGAGGAGGAATAAGGTCGGTTAAAGTGGGATAAGATGGATGTAGAAAGATTAGGATGGATTAAGGAAGGCCAAGGCCAATTATTCTGTATTAAGGTGGATTATATTGTATTAGTATCGAAGAAAGTGGATCAGGGAGGCTTAAGGTTCATTAGGGTGGATAAGATGGATTAGGGTGGATGAAGATGGAATTAGGCTTAATTAGGCTTAAGATGAATTACAGAACGCTTTACAAAGCTTTCGCGTTCGCCTCTCTTATGCGATAGCTCAGTCTAAATCAGCTCAAATCTGTTTGAACACCTCGGTTTCATCATGTCAACAAACTTAATATGGAATCAGCACATAGAATACATCTCGAGCAAGGCGAGCAAAAAACTAGGACTAATACGTAAAACACTCTACATGGCTACGCCTGACACGAAGCTGCAGGTGCTCAAATGCAACCGTTGCTGACACCCTGGGAAATTTTATTATTCTGATAAAATGGGGTAGGTTACCAAAAATAAACGATGCGTAAATTCGTCCACGCGGACCCAAATGAAGGAGAACCTGAAGTACGCACCGTTCACCCTGCGGGTATTTTTGGTGCATTTCACAACGCGGCCGGAAAAGCGGGCTTATCAGATGGAAGAGCGCTAACTTTCAAATGTCATACATCAGCTTATGGAGACACGTGTTCAGTCATGCTACATCGTATTATATATTTTAACACTCACACTGGCGAACATATGACGATTTGGGAACAAGCGGCTTACCAAGTTCGCGCAACGTCCTCATCATCTTCTTTCTTTGAGCTGATACAGGGAAAAGAAGTAGACGTTGCTGGGCCAGTCCCTAGTGAGGAAGAAGTGGTGCTGCTCAGCGGTGTGGAAGGAAAAAAAATTAATGCCGGACCTGTAGCAATACGCCTTCTAGGACGGCGATATGTAGGTTCGAAAGAGTTTGCGGTGGTGTGTGTGCTTACCGATTCATTGTAGAAATGAGCCAGTTTAAGACGTCCAATAGATACGGTGCCTTCGCGCCCGCTGATCACCACTGTAAAGTGTGTGTGCGGTCGGTTGAGCACCCTAATGGGGCCGTCCTGTGGTGGTTATAAAGCAGCACGGACTTCCGTCTCGGCGTATGAAGACGTGTGTGCAGTCGCTGAGGTGCGGGCTGACAAACGTGTTCTGACGAGTGGGGCGAACAGGCGGCCAAACAATGGCGTCCATCATTTCTCGGAGCCGGCTTGCGTAGGTGGTGATTTCAAAGGGTACAACGTTATGGTGCCGTTAGTTTGCTGGACAACAAATTGCGCATTCACATAAACGATGACGTATCCCTATATGCGATAGGATAAATAAATACTGTACGCTTTTACCGTATCCGTGTACATGCGGCTGGCGGCACAGTCGCTATGGCCGTCCACTGGAGAGCGATAGGTTGTGGGCTCGATTCCCGACCACGACTGCCGCGTGCATGGACCCCCGAGTCTTGAGATTAGGCTGCGCGTCAATTAGGCTGCGCTCACGGACATGGTAAAGTGACAAGCTCAAAAGTGTGCCACACATTATAAAAGCTGTCATGCTTACAAACATGCCCGAATCTACATATACGCATAGCCATTCCCCGTGCTAGATGCACAACAATATGTCGTCCTCGATGACGTCACTGGAAACTCCGCTTATCTCGTCTGTTTTCTTTATCTCACCACTTTTGATCATCGCGGCATCCTGTTGTGCAGATTCCGTGATCATACCTCCACTATCATGCAGATCACAAATTTCTCTACCGTTTTTGACGTTGCCCAATAGAAGTATGACTCAAAATGAAGACCTAACAAAAGATTCATGACCTTTAAACGTAGTTTTTTAGTTGGCTTTTCTCTTTGTCATGTGCCTTCTTTTAGCTATGGCTTGGAAAGTTTAGTTTGTTCCCGAATTTTCAGGCTCTCGAAAATTGATTTGTTCACTGTATTTTTAAAATTCGCGGCACATCTTTCGTTGAAATATTATCCTTTCGTCGAAGTTTGTTTTTTTTTCTTTCTTTTTGCCACTGGTCTTCTCCTTAGTTTTTTGTTTGATGTTTAAAAAAATTATTTCCACATGACCAGACGAAAAGCGATCAGTTGCTTGATACTCTACCGTTTTTGTAGAGGGGCCGTGTGATAGCAATAGTTAGAAGGTCGGGCGCTGCGATTTAAATGCATGCAAACAAGGAAATATTTTTTCTTTGTTTATGCGCTGCGACGAGTTTGATTAGTTCGGTGGAATTGTGAAAAATGTTCATATCTGTCAAGTACGACAAGTAGTTTTTTAATATATATGACACTGTTGAAAAGTTGTTGAAAAATTGTTGCAACGAGACTACTTTAAAAAGAAAAAATTAAAGCTAAAGGGACAAGCTCAAAAGTGTGCTAGACATTTAAAAAAGCGTATAACAGTTTTTTTTAACTTCGCCACTTGTCACCCATAAACCGAATTCATCTGCTACACAGTGTTCTCAAATAAGCCTCCAATTTGAGGGCAGAACTTTTGGAAAGCCATCGTAAATGCTGTAGCAACTTCCCCAAATCTCTACACTAATATTTATCTATTTCGCGTGCTCTTTATGAAGCTGCTAACAGAACCCCGATTTCTTTTTGATGCACCGTTGCGGCCGGACTTTCGAATTTCTTTTTTTCAATTTGCTTGAAGCTTTTCGATTTTCGACAATTTGCATAGAAACCAAGTGGCCAGCTATAAATGTTCAACTTCTTATAGCCAGTAGAATTCCGCTGCTTCGTTTAATGCAACATATCTCTTCCAAATGCATTGAGCAGTCTTGTTGAATGTATATCTGTGCATTTCACGCGTATAAGAGACAGAAAATATGACTTGGCCTGGTGTAGCAGCATGCTTTTAAAATTTGCGACGCACTTGAGCAACCTTTGAGATATAATATATATAGAGAGATAAAACTTTTTTGTGTGCTTGATGGGGTTAAGGGGTGGCGGGGGTCGGGAGACTAACCCCCAATCCCCCCCTTCCTCAGACGGCGGCCAGTTCTTGCTTTCTGGCGGCGTCTTCGGCCATCCGGACGGCCCAGAGCTGCTCCTCTGGGTCCAAGCTGAGCAGCAATGTCTCCCACTGCTCGGCCGTACTAATGATGCGTGTGTTAGTGCGGGAGGTGTTGGTGGGTGAGGCTTTGGGGCATTGCCAAATAATATGATTGAGGTCGGCGCGGGCTTTGCACGCTTTGCAGAGTGGTGAGTATGCATCGGGGTACATGCGGTTGTAAAGCACGGGGTTCGGAAAAGTTCGTGTTTGAAGAAGTCGCCAAGTGGTGGATTGAGACTAAGTGTTTTGTATAGAAAGGCAGTGTATGTAACGAAGTATATCAATCAAATCCACTAAATTCGCTGGAGTTGTCTCCATTTACCGATTCCTTTACTACGGAATGAAAACGAACGCCAACATAAAGAAAGAAGGCACAACTGGAACTAGAGACGCTTCTAAGCATTCAATCTTTAAAGCACCTCTTCAATGTAAAAATTCCGAGGACACGTATGCATTTATTACGAGTTGTGAATGCGAAAGCATTGATGCCCACTTGAACGCCGCTGAGCGGTTCTTCGTTTTATGAACTCCTCGCGGGCAAGCGAGGACGTTGCGTCGCTTGGTCGACGCCTCCTGTATTCTGTTCCATACATATCATTTAACGCTATGGAAGCTACGGGAGAAGTTCGGTCAAGAATAGTTATCACTCCGCACGCTCCGTCGATGTTTCGCTGCGCGCCAACAGCTTTCTTTCGCGCGACCATGCTCGTGAGGCTCCTCGGGACGGGTTGCAAATAACCCGAAAACAACAACACATCTTAAAAGGATTTAAAACAACGAATTAGCAGTCGCGCACTACAGTGTGTTTGTTTATAAATAACTGTGGCGCACAGTTGGGGTGAAAAACGAGCTACATGCGAGTGCGAACGAAGCCACTGCAAGAAGTGCGTCTAGCCTCCATAGCGCTGACTGCTATGAATGGAACGGTGTATAGATAGCTCAAGGGCCGTCCACGCAAGCCGGTCTATCTTCGAGGCGCTGCTTCAGCCCAGAGTGCAAGACGCACGGCCTCTGAGCGTAAGGTCATGCGCTCTAAATGAACTTACGCCGACGATTTTTCACTCGGAATTGTTGTGTTTCTTTATACATTACTTTCTTACCGAGGGGCGATGTCAGAACGCAGGCGAGAGCTTGGAGGAACAAGGAAAGCGCGGATAGCTCAGGCTACCATGAGCGAGAGAGAGAGAGAGAGAGAGAGAGAAACACCCTGTGATAGTTCGTGTTGACACAAGGTGGTGGTGGTGGTGGTGATGTTGAAGCAGGCGGGGTTAGCCTGGCCTACACAGCCGGCAATTGTTCCGCCTGATCCTCCTTCCAGTTGAGATCAGGGGTGTGTCACCAGGTGTCGGTTAGCCCCGTGTCTCGCAGGAAGGCTATCAGCAGTCATTGCGCTCTCTTCCTGAATGCCGCAGGCCCTCCGGGGAAAACAACGTCTTCAAAGATCCTGTGCGTAAGACCGCTCTTTGTAGCTTGTCGACCATCGTTTTTCTTTCTGTGTCAAACTGGGCGCATAGCCAAATGAAATGTTCGATGTCGCCAGTGTCACCACAGAAAACACAGAGTGGGGAAGCGCGAAGCCCAGTCTCGAATAACCAAGCTGAGGTGCACGCCGAGTCGGTCCTGATGCTGTATAAAAGCGTCGCTTGTTCGCGTGTAAATCCATGAGTCACACAGGATTCTTGGGGATTCTTGTGCATCTCTATAAAGTGAAGGCGGATTGCACCCTTAGGGTATTGGAAAGCTTTTGGAGCTTTCACTTTTGGGACAAATGTCAGCGCTAGGCGTGCAAGCGCGTCAGCTTCCTCGTTTCCATCAATTCCTATGTGTGATGGAATCCACTGAAACCTTATGTTAAATCCTTTGCTCGTTAGGTCGTCAATCAGCGCCAGAGACTGCCAATAGAAGCAAGTCTCCGGCCCTCGCCATGGGCGAGCGACAACTCCCGGCCGCCGCCGGTCGCTCCGCGGCTCGCGGGAGCTCTAGATCCAGGAGCCCCTCTCCGCCTTCCGGACGCCGTTCCAGGTCCAGGGGAAGATCCCGGTCCAGGGGCAGATCTATGTCCAGGGGCAGATCCGGAAGCCGCTCCAGGAGCCGCTCTGTCTCGAGGGCCCGGTATGAGTCCAGTGCCGGCCAGCAGAGGAAGAGTAAGTCGACGCTATCGTGGGCAGATATGGTTGCTGGCGGCGCCCACGCGAGATCCTACCGGGGCCCACGCGACCCGCTTCCAGAGCAATCCAGGGACGCCGAGGTAGCGCGCCTTATGCAGGAAAACGCGGACTTAAAAGAAATGATCAGAAATATGGCTAGTGAAATGATAGAGATAAAGAAATTGGTAATCAGTCAGAGTGCTACATCCAACGCGTCGGCGCCGACCGCCACAGAAGCACCAGTTCCGGCCTGCGACTCGGCCGGCGCCGCCAAGCGTAGGGCAGTTTCCAGTAAGGACGATTCAGACTCGCAGATATATGAGATCAAAGGCATGCTGGCTACGCTCACTAAGAGTGTGCAGCAGTTACAACAAGGCTTAGCACAGGTGCAAGTCGCCCTTGGAGACCCGCGGAGAGGCCTAGGCGCGCTGGCCGATCGCATGGACGCCCTCGAGCGTCTGGTGATCCCGAATAATAATACGTCCGTAACTCCGATGCAGGTTGTTGTTCCGAACGCGTCGGGGACTCAGATCAGGGCTACGAGCACATCGGCACGTCAGAGTGGGGGGAACTTCTTGCGTGCACCTGTGCTTACAGCGGGTACCCCGGACACTTTATCTAATCATGGATAGTTCCAAAGAGGAGTTCAAAATTTGGCAGTGGAACTGCAGGGGGTACTCCAATAAGAGGGCTCCTTTGCAGCAATGTTTAAGATCGCTACCTAACAAACCGCAAGTAATAGCATTACAGGAAACCCTCGTCTCTGCCGCATCCCTCTCTGGTTATCGTGCCGTCTCCGTGCAGGGCGAAGGTCGTGGAGTGTGCACGTTAATTGACAGGAGGCTTACACACTTTTCTCACGACCTGAAGCTGGCGAGTTGCAAGGTCGAATACGTCATGTTGGAGGTTCTGCTCAACACGAGACAACGCAACCAGCGAAGAAACAGCGTGTTTATTCTCAACATCTACAGCAATCCCAGGCACTCGCAACAGCAGTTCAAAACGATACTCAAGAAGTCCGTCGACCTGGCCGGCACCCATCCCTTGGTCGTCGTCGGAGATTTCAACGCACCGTACGGCGTGTGGGGGTACGTCTACGACACGAGCAAGGGCCGGGGTCTGTGGCAGAACGCCAACGAAATGGACCTCACGCTCATCACGGACAAGGCGTTCCCCACCCGAATCGAAGGGAGCCGAGTGGAGCAACACCGCAATAAATTTTGGCAGCGACCATTATGTGCTCGAGACCCGCTTCGAAGCCACGCGAAGTAAATCCAGGGAATTCACTGTCACGGACTGGGACCTTTTTCGCAAGCTCCGCGGCAACGACAGCGCACCCATCCCAAAAGACCTGGAAGATTGGTGCGAGCGAATCAAGAGTGACGCCGAGTCATCCACTAAGAAGATCGTCAGCGACCTGGAGGTAGAAAAGATGGACAGTAGCCTGGCCCATCTGATCGAGGCCAAGCAGGCGCTGCTTCTAAGATGGAAGGGACAAAGGTTTAACCGAAGATTGAGGAAAAAGATCTCCGAGCTTAACAAGGCCATCGAAGATCACTGTCGGACCCTCGGCAAGCAGCAATGGGACGAGGTCTGTGACTCGATAGACGGGCAGATGCGTAACGGCAAGTCCTGGGGCATGCTTAAACATCTCCTCGACGAGGGCAGCACCAGATCCAGTCAGAGACACACGCTCGCCAGAGCCCTGCACGAAGCTACCACATCCTGTTCCGGGGACGAGCTGGTTGCCAAGCTCATGGAGAAATACCTTCCCATAAAGCGTGGAAACGAGGAAGACCGGTTTCCTTACTACCTCGGCCCAAGCCGTCCGGAATTGGACGAAGACTTTACCGTGGGGGAAATTAGGCAAGCCATTTTCGCGCTCAAGGGGAAGTGTGCGCCAGGTGCCGACAGAATCACCAACAAGATGCTGCGCAATCTTGACGACGGTTCGATCGCATACCTCACCGAGAAGATCAACGAGACCTGGAAAAACGGCAACGTCCCAGAGCAATGGAAGACCGCCAACGTCGTCCTGATCCCCAAACCCGGCAAGGCTCCGAACGTGGACAACCTCCGACCGATCTCTCTCACCTCCTGCGTTGGGAAAGTGGCGGAGCATGTCGTCCTCAACAGACTAAACAGATATCTCGAAGAGAACAACATCTATACTCACAACATGATTGGCTTTCGTGCCGGCCTCTCGTCGCAGGACGCCATGAAGATGATAAAACATCAAATCATCGACGGCAGTACCAGAGACACCAGGGCCCTGCTCGGACTCGACCTCGAGAAAGCCTTTGACAACGTTCTCCACGAATACATTCTGGCCTGCGTGGCAGACCTCGAGCTGGGCCCCAGACTATATAACTACGCCCGTTCGTTCCTGACGGGGAGGAAAGCGAAGCTGCGGATCGGCGACTTTGTCTCCGACGAGTTGCTCCTGGGCCCACGGGGCACACCGCAAGGCTCAGTCATTTCTCCTGCACTCTTCAACATCTGCATGATCGGCCTCTCGAGGAATCTGGCCCAAGTTGAAGGTATCAAACACACCATCTACGCAGACGACATCACCATCTGGTGCACCGGCGGTAGCGAAGGGCAAGTGGAAAGCGCCATGCAAGAGGCGGTAGACGTCACGGAGCAGTACCTGCTACCCACCGGACTCAGATGCTCCCCGACTAAATCTGAGCTTCTCCTTTATAGAAAAGAAAAAGGGCGCAGACCCAAGGGCTGGAAACCGGTCTCGGAAAGTGACATTCACCTGTTCACTCGGAGCGGTGACCCGATACCCCGGGTCGACACCATAAGAGTCCTGGGTATGTTTATAGAATCACGCGGTGGCAACGGCACTGCGTTACGCAAGATAATTGCGAAAACCGACAATGCTTTTCGCCTTGTCCGAAGGGTCACGAACAGACATCGTGGCCTCAAGGAGGACAACCTGCTTCGGCTCATCAACGCCTTTGTGCTGTGTCACTTCACCTACACGGTGGCCATGCACAACTGGCTCAGAGCCGAGCGGGAAAAGCTTAATGCCCTCATTAGAAAATTCTTCAAGAGAGCCCTCGGGCTGCCCGTCCGAACGCATACAGAGGACCTGCTTCGGCTCGCCGTACACAACACCATGGAGGAGATAGCCGAGGCTCAGGAACGGGCCCAGCTAACTCGGCTGTCCACCACGCCGGCCGGCAGGCGTATCCTCGAGGAGCTCGGACTCGCACCAACCAAGAACTTGGCTGAAGACACCCAAATCCCCAGAGAAATAGGGGAGAAGATCGTGGTCGCCCCTTTGCCCCGCAACGTTCATCCCGTTCACAACGCAGGTCGTCGCAAGGCAAGAGCATTGAATATGCTAAAGCAAGTAAACAGGGACAAAATCGCAGCAAGCTTCGTGGACGCAGCTGCATACCGAGACGGCAAGGCTTTTGCGGTTTCCGTCGTTGACACGCTGGGTAAAGTTATCAACTGTGCTTCCGTCCGGACGACGAACCCAGAGGTGGCCGAGCAAGTGGCCATTGCACTCGCCATGCAAGATGGTCGGAGAGACAGGTAGTTCAAATTCTGAAAGGCGCCAAACACGGCAACACCTCCATGCACTCGATTTTTTGGTTCCCTGCACACGTGGGGGCGATTGAGGGGGTTCCTCTGAACCTCAACGAGTCTGCCCACGAGGCTGCGCGTGGCTTTACCGACCGCGCTGCCCTCGGGTCGGGCGACTCTCTCCCCGGACACCGAGACGCTCCTCTCACACACAACGAAATAACTAAATTCTTCTACTTAGAGAGAAGGGACTTCCCCCCGCCTCACTCCAAGTTAAGCAGGCCGCAGGCGGTCACACTAAGACTTCTGCAAACGAACTCGTACCCAAATCCGGGGCCCTTAATAGCATATATCCAGAGATTTATACCAATTGTTCTTGCGTGGCCTGTGGTGAGGTAGCTACGTTGCCTCATATGCTCTGGGAGTGCGGGTCGCTGGGCCCGAAGTTCACCAAGGAAGAGTGGGACGCCCTCCTGCGAAGTCCCGTCTTTGAGGATCAAATCCTGGCCGTCCAGCGTGCCCGCGATCGGGCCGGCAGACTAGATCTGTCAGTCCCGTCGTGGGATTAGCCAGGTGCGCGTTTTATCGCGCTTTGCTGAACCAAATAAAAGTTTATTCACTCACTCACTCACTCACTGCCTTGTAAATTTCTCTAGAGGTTTGCCCCGATGTAATCTCTGTAATGCTTACTCGGAATCCGTCAGCACCACGACATCTCGTGCAGAAAAGGCCCGTAGTTTCCGCAAAGCCGCGATGATTGCGGCGCTTTCTACTGTTGTAGAGGAAACTACGCGATCCAGTCGGCCAGACAATGATACATCAAGGGATGGTATGCAGAATGCCGCTGCACAGCTATCCGTTTGGGCGCACACCGAATCGTCTGTGTACACTTGTAGATGGCTTCAAGTCAAAGCGCTCTGGGTTATACATTGATACTTGGACGAAGAAAGAGCACTAACCCGGTTACAAATACACAAACCGCGCGTTGCATTGTTTGTAAGCTTGATGTGATTAGTTGCGATTTGTTTCATACGAAACAGTGTTCGCAATTTGCGGTATTCTTCTGTCATTTTTGACCTTCAATATCTCACGTCTCAGTCTAAACTCTTCAATTCCTTCAGTCAGTTGGGTGAAGCAGGCAAAAATCTCTCTTTTCCAACCATCCTTACCACTTTTTATGTTCATTAAGTATTTTTTCTCTCTCTTACTTGGTACTCGAACAGTGAATTACATAATTATTAAATAATTATCAGATTGTTAATAAATAATTGATTATTCATTAGTATTTCACCAAATTATTATTAAATTTTCAGTAATCAGCCTATACGCGTATACCCTTACGGTAAGCCATCACCTAGAATAGCGAATGTACGGGTGACGGCTCAAGCAATTCAACCGCACCGATATATTGATCACTTCTTTTGAGTAGCCAAACGGACATTTACTCCGGATAACCTACCAGCTCTTGTTTTTGCTCCTCCTACTCCTCTTTTTAAGCATGCATGCTCATGGCGGATGTGCTCGTTATGCGGTGACATAATTTTCAATCAATGTAATATTTATTTCTATAGAAGCGAACCAAGTTTGACGCGGAAAGAATGGAAAGAGATGTGGTACCACTGAGAAAAGACGCACCTGCCCTACTAGCAATTAACTAACTGGCTGTTAACGTTACTGCATTGCAGCGCGGCTTCCCCAGAGTCTCCCACACTAAGTTATGTTTTCACCAAAACGCCGGGTCCGCAATGCTCATGCTCGCTTCGGTACATTTTCGTGAGATCCTTGTGGCTAGCGGAGTGTCCGACTTTGGAAAAAGACCAGCGAACTGTGTGCTATATAACCATCAACACTGCAAACACAACCTATTGTTCGCACCCTAGTTAAAATATTCTCACGAGTCGCTGCTCCCCGCCTCCTCTGCTCTACGCATTCTTTTTCCTTCGCTTTGTCGCTGGATTTCAAGCTGGCTCACTCTAGCTCGCTGAATCTCTGCGGGACGGCTGGCCGCTAAAGCAAAGCCGTTTGCCGCGTTCCTTTCAGGGTTAAAGCTAAGTCAGAGCTCTTGTTCGCATTGTATTGTGCGCAGTGCTTTGGGCTCTGACCAATGAATCCCATAAGGTAGGTTCACTGTGGTACTAAAGAAAGGGCCGTTTAGGAGACAATCCTTCAAGTCTAGCACTTTAATCGATAATCAAGCACCGCTCGGTCTCTCACCTTCCTTTCCATAGCCTTAGTTTTTCTTCCTTACAATCTTCCTATATTTGGTAACCACCGCTTCACTCATTCATCATTAGTCGGTCAGTCAGTCACTCAGCCGATCTAGCTTGACAGCTGCAGTCGTTGATAGCTACAGTCGTTGTATTATAAGGCGATGGATGAACGGGCGATTGATTTTGCCTTCTCCAGTATACGTAGTTGATTATATCCCGTTTTGTTTTCGTATGTTCCGTGGATAACGGACGCTTTCTCCTTCTTAAGTTCCAGAGGCATTCAAAAAACCTAATTGGCGGCAACATCTGCACAATGGCCGTCTGCCATGCTCTTCCTTAAGCGAAGCACGAACTTCCATTTTCTGATAGGAGGGAACGAAGATATCGACTTTAGTTGACGATGTGTCAGTTGTAGTTGCTTATTCGACTACGGTGACGCTGAATAAGACAGGACCAAGGGAAGGCGAGGTATTGACAGTGGGGTCCCAACCCGCTTCTTCAAAACATCACGAGCCATTCCGCTCTATGAAGGTGTTTGACCACCGAAGGTGTTTCGCACACGGGACGGCGAGGGCTCATGATTTTGAACAAAGGTACGAACTCATTTATTCTCCTGATGTTTGGTCATCGTGACGAAGGGAACGCACACTCATTTGTTGTCTTGATCGGTGGTTGTTATTTCACTCGCAGCTGCAATGATATTCTTTGATGATGTCAAATCCATGAACGGACGCCTTTGGGTGGTCGGTTTGGCCGGATCGGTGTGGCTTCGCAAGGGATGTGTCTGCAACATTGAATGCGTAACCCGTTCCCTTTTTCGGCACCGACTCATCCATATTGACATCACCGACAACTACAATACGGGTAGCGTCATCGGAGCTAATACACGCAAAGCCAGTGGCTATGAACCTTACGGTACTATGAATCATTGCAGTTATTACCTTGCTTACGGAGGCGTGAGCCATTGCTTGGGGACGTATGAGCCATTGCACACGCGGATATAAGCCAGAGTAGGGTGAAGCTCAGTAAACAGGACCAAAGGAAGGTCAGGTATTGACAGTGGGGTCATGACCCGCCTCTTCAGAAAGTTCCTGGTTCGCGCTTTTTTTTTAAAGCCGGTATCCATCAAATGCGGTTTGGCAGCTCAGAAGTGCTGGAACTCGTCACTGTGAATGCAGAAATGACAACGTGGCGATGCGCAATAGAGGTGTAGGGTCTTCACCCACGTCTACTCTTCTCTTCTCCTTATTTAAGTCTTTCTTCGCTCTGGTCTGCTTCTCGTGATTACAAGTTAGACTACAAAGAATGTCGCCGAAGCCAACGTTTGGCGCTGGTGATCGCGAGCGCAGCAACTGCGTCCCTGAGCAACGCGCTCATGTACGCGTAGCTCCCTCTCCCTCACCCTGAGTTGGGGAGGAGGAGAACATGCCGGTGCGCTAGGTAAGGAAAGCGATAGTCTAAAGGAAAATGGGGGCCGAGGCCGAAAAGAAAATCATACGATGTCAAGAACGTAGAGATCGGAAAAACAACGTTAAGCCCAAGTAAAGACGGCTTATAACTTACACCCTTTAAACACATACAAACACTAATAGTGGCTGCATTTGAGGTGTTTGAATAAAAGGTTTGCGCCGCCTACGAAGTTCTTTGTCACGTTTTCCTAAATATGAAGGTTTCGCGACTTATTATTATATATATTAAGTTTTCGGTGTAACTCTAGCAAAGCTAGGCGGAATGCGTATGCTGACAGCAATGGAGCTGTTTGAAGCATCTGACTCCATTTAGAGCAGTCTGTTGGCCTTCACATTAGTTCATATCGTCTCTTGTCGGAATAACGTTTTTCTAAATGCATGAACGAACCGCGTTTGCTATTCAACAAAGCATTTCGTATGCTTTGAGAGGAGATTTGTGGCACTATGTTGCACTGTGCGTTGTGGGTGACGCGTACGCTACAGCCTACTATAGCTTTAGCACCACTTCCTCAAGCGCCACAGGAACTCATTTGCTAGAACCAATTTTCGCAGGATCTGAAACATTCAAAAGCGTTTTATCGCGCCGAACGTTTCCGAATGATTCTTCCACTTACTTTTGTGCTCCAATATATAAAAGAGCCTTTCACTAAAAAAAAAAATAAGTTGAACCATGATGTGTTAATACGTCCGGTTTGTGGACACATATCTCCAGACCGGAGCCATTCTGGAAATTCGTTCCAGGTCATTGTGATTCCAAGGCAGCCCTACAGAGTGTACTCTCAGCACTGCGCCATGGATCACATGAGCAGCTCGCCGCAGAGATCAGAGAAGTCCACCATCGACTAATTGACGAAGGACACGATCTAATATCTGACCGTCCTCCACGTCCTCCTGGAGTGTCGGGAAGCCGAATATGAAAGAAAGAAACATTTTCCCTTAGCCTACCGGCAGCGCATCCCCCTTCATCCTGTTATGTTACTCGGCCAAGAACCTTTATTTGACACCAACGCAGTCCTGAGTTTTCTGAAAGATGTTGTCTTGCATGTTTTTAGCCCTACATGTTCATAGCGGGTCCTCTCTTCAGAGGACGCCGCTGTGATAGCTCCTTGGTATAGCACATGCCTCTAGACCCTTGTTTTCAAGGGCTCTGGCGAGGCAGCAGTGCTCCAAGTAATGTTACCATCTTATACATTTTATATTTTGCATCATTCTTGTACGATGGATTTTAATGTTCATAGTATTCATTAGTCATCGCCATAATTTTATAGTACGTAGATTTTACGCACTTTACAGCGAATATTTTTAGGCCACTCTACAGCCAAGTCACATCTTCATAATACACCGTCAACATTACCACTTGTCATGGCGCTCTTTGGCCAAACCTGGCCCTTGCGCCACAAAAAACCACACATCAACGATCTAATATATCAGTGGTTGCCTAGTCACTGTGGCATACATGGCAATGATCGAGCAGAGGCAGCTGCCCGATCTGCCCATGACGGCGTCAACTGCGTTGCCATTCCTCTTTCGAGAGCCGACGCAGCGAAAAAACTTGCCACACTTGCGCGTGACCTGACATTAGCCCAGTGGAATTCATCCGATTTCACAAGTGCACGCCTCCATACTTTAGACCCTAATTTACAGCTCCATATTCCGTCCGAGCTTCCACGACGTGACTGCACCCTTCTTATCCGTCTATGGCTTGGAGTAGAATTTTCAAATGCCTACTCTTTCCTTATCGGAATGGCCAACAGCCCACTGTGTGACTTCTGCGGGTGCAACGAAACGATCGAGCATCTTCTTTGTCAGTGCTCTCGTTTTAACCTACAAAGAACTGTCCTCTCAGCCACCTTAGACAAACTGGACAAGCGTCCAATGACAGAAGACAAGATCCTTGGAACCTGGCCTACGCGAACATCAGCGCGATCCGCTATGAAGGCGCTGCTGCGATACTTGAAAGACACGGGACTTTCTGACAAATTGTGACAGTACACTGTGTGGCGCAGGACTGTACGGTGACACTGCGTAAGACTAGGAATGCCTTTGCGGGTTGCGTGACAGTGCCGACAGAAATAGTTCGTGTGTACGTGCGTGTGTGTGCTTAGGTTTTTTTTTCTTTTTCCTTTTTTTATCCTTCTTTCTTTCTCACCTATTGCATCCCCTTTCCGTTCCCCCAGAACAGGGTAGCCAACCGGAGATAATCTCTGGTTAACCTCCCTGTCTTTCCTTTGCCTTTCTCTCTCTCTCTCTCTCTCGTTCCAGGTCAACACGCCATGCACATTCGACGGCTATAATTCGTGAATTGCCATATATGCCAGCAGATAATGAAACGAGAAGTTAATTTGTGTTTTTTTTTGTAAATATTAGAAATTGTGTTTTGATTTCCTTTGCAAGTAATTTACGCCTTTGTTATTAACCCACCTCCAAGACTAGATTTTGGTTATCTGCCCCTAGGAATCTTTAAAAATTCCATAAAACTTAAACATGATTACCTCTTCTAGGATGTACCAACTAACGCAAGCCAAACTATTCAATGAAAAAAACTTATTAAAGAAGTGCGGTGCAGGATATATTCTTAAGACTTACGTTGTTCGGGCTTCAGATCTGTGACGAGCGAGCAACGTACTGTTTATAACTGTGTCTTGAGGCGTGTTTTATAAATCAGTTTTTTTTTTCCTTGAACAGCTTGGCTAACGCTTCCCTCCCCTTCCAATCCAGTCCGTAACCCTTAATGATGATAGGTTATCTCCCCTCCTCATTACATGTCCTGCCCATGCTCATTTCTTTTTCTTGATTTCAACTAAGATGTCATACACTCGCGTTTGTTCCCTCACCCAATCTGCTTTTTTCTTATCCCTTAACGTTACATCCATCATTCTTCTTTCCGTAGCTCGTTGCGTTGTCCTCAATTTAAGTAGAACCCTTTCCGTAAGCTTCCAGGTTCCTGCCCCGTACGTGAGTACTGGTAAGACACAGCTGTTGCACACTTTTCTTATGAGGGATAACGGCAACCTGCTGTTCCTCATCTGAGAATTCCTGCCGAACGCACCCCAGCCCATTCTTATTCTTCTGATTATTTCAGTCTCATGATCCTGATCCGTGGTCACTACCTGCGCTAAGAAGATGTATTCCCTTACCACTTCCAGTGCCTCGCTACCTATCGTAAACTGCTGTTCTCTTCCGAGACTGTTAAACATTACTTTAGTTTTCTGCAGATTAATTTCTAGACCCACCCTTCTGCTTTGCCTCCCCAGGTCAGTAAGCATGTATTGAAATTGGTGAGCATGCATCGCGTGAGCATACATTGCAATTGGTCCCCTGAGTTACTAAGCAAGGCAATATCATCAGCGAATCGCAAGTTACTAAGGTATTCTCCACTAACTCTTATCCCCAATTCTTCCCAATCCAGTTCTGTGAATAACTCATGTAAACACGCTGTGAATAGCATTGGAGATATCCTATATATGTTGGTCAAAACGACGTTCACAAATGTCGAGAGTTGGGTCAGTTGGTGACAAGTCATTGTGGCAGCGGTAGTCCTGTGAGGTCTTTCCGCATTTCTGTGTCGTGTTTTTGTTTTGTGCTTCATGCTTCCAGAAGAAAACGACAGTGTTGAATGTGCCCAGCCACACCAGTACCATTGCAAGACTGAGTTCCAGTTTTTTTTATTGGCATGTGTCACTTCTGACGCAGTCTGTCCGTATTATTTTATGACTATTTCAACATAACGATTTCACTCGCACACATTCCCTAGCACAACCACAAAAAGAAAGACAATGTATTCAGGAAATAAAAGCGCCTTTCTTGGCGATGTATATACCGAAAGGTTGAACTCTATAGGTTAGTTACGTACACTCGAAAGTTTGCACGGTGACACGAGGAGAAACGGGGAAAAAACAAGGACGAGCTCAAACTCGCAACTGAAGTTTATTACAAACATATGCACAAAAAGTATGCATTTCAACCAACTAGCCAAGTATCTGTTCTCCTGAGTAAATTATGTGGTTCGAAAACGCTTACTAAATATCTGCTTTCTGCCTTCTTTTGCATGTTGTACAATTATTCTGGTTACTTTTCCAAGTTTGTTCGGTAAGCTATGCGAGGCAAGATGTTTACATTTTGTTGAAGTAGGAATCGTGTTTTCAGGCAGGAGTGATAAATGTGTAATCTAGGTGGGTTCATTGCAGTGATTGTGAAAAGTTACCTATTCAAACGTGGCAAGGTGTTATAATGTCGTTATTTTAAATGTTTCATAGACTCCTAAAAAACTGCAGCACGCACGAACTTCTTATTCCGTGAAAATACTTATGATTTCTTTGTACAACGGCGCTGCGCAAGTTTCAAATACTTAAGTACCTGCTTTAAATGTAACGCTGTTAAAAAATAGTGAACCGTTCTTCTTCCCCTACATTTTTCGTCCTTCCAGGCTCACAGTTTGTTTCTCCACTGTCTTGGTGAAGTAAACAAGGGACCTTGTTCTTATATGCGAAACGTTAAGATCATGGTTATTGTAATGTGTAGGCAACGTTCCATTTAGGTGGGATAAATGTACCTTTTTAAAACAGATTACATGTGCACGCGGACCTGAGTGTTATGAGTGTGTTTTGCCAGCGCTGTAAATCTTATACTGCCTCCCTAGCATTATCACAAATACAACCTGGGTCAAAGTTTACAAGCATAATGGAAACGCTGCGCCAAGTTTGTGTTCTGTGTTAAAGGAGTGTTGACCAAGCGCATCTGTTAGAAAATAAAAATAGAAATAAGATATTTAAGCAGATCTTAAGTAAGCATTCGAATGTGTCCCGCTGCCCTAATCAGCTCTGTTTCCCATATCTTCAAGAAAACTCTACATTTCCCAATCTTTTTATTAAGGAGGAAGGGACACAGCTGCAGGGGAACGTGTTGCGAATTTGTAAAGTTTCAAGCTTACTAGAAGCACTAGGAATAACTATCGAACGCTTGTTTTGGAGGCATTCTTAAGGCATGATACGTACACCGGTGAGCAAAAGTATACCGACCAGGGATTGCGCGATAAAACTCATTTTCTGCTTCGTCAGGTAATGGAACTTGAAAAAAAGACTACAGTCCAAACTTGGCGCTAAGAATTTTCCATTGCACTCATCTGATTGCGTTTATGCATGCTAATGAGCAAGCAATTCTTTTTTTTTTTTTCGGGGACCCTGTGGTCCGTATACTTTTTATCACGGGCATACGTGTATTGAATGGCCTGGTTTCCTCAGTGAACTAACCGAGGCATCTTCTTGATGTATGGTAACAGTAAGAACGAGGCAAAGGTTGATGTGTAGGCAAAGTTCAAAGTGGAGGGAGGGGGGTATGTGACGCTGTGAAAGCCAGTGACGCATGTTTGTGCTTTAGAGCATCACGAGGGTGTCTAATAAACAGAGCAGAATTTCATCCGTAGTCCTGGCAAAACTACAAATGCCACCAATTAGCGCACCCTATTTTCATGCGTGATAAGACACTTGTAGTTGCTTTCTGCAACGTCCTCGGTTAACTAATCAAGGCACCTTGGTTATATTTGGCAAAAGAAAGGGGTATATTATGCGTAGCGTGTAGGCTAAGTTACAGTGAGGGGAAAAATTCCGACATTTGCAGTGAATTACGCATGAAAGCGATAAGAGCTTTATCGATGTGTGTTGCGAAAAAAGCAGAAATTATCTCACTGCTCTGGGAGAACCGGGAACGAAACCGAGATCAAGTCCAGGAAACGTACGGGTGATGCTTGATTGATGTTCTGGGATAGCTTTTAAAAAGAGTGTTCATGAATTACTCGCTTTCAAAAATTGCCGACATTCAATGCTCGAAAGCGTTGTCAGGCAGTAATTCATCTGTCGGGCAGTAACTGCCTATTGTATCGCCTTGCGGTTGTATCTCATTTCGAGGAATACATTCGAATAATTTTTTCGCTCCGCCATTGTTCACCATGTTGTTATTCGTAATCGCTATCTGGGTGGTAATTATCAAATGAACGGACATACGCGTTAGCTGGCTCTTTCGCGTAATGCACTACTACCATCGCAATTATCAAGCCACACACACACACACACACACACACACACACACACACACATATATATATATATATATATATATATATATATATATATATATATATATATATATGCGGAGAGAGAGCGAGAGAGATTGTATAGTTCGTGGTTTGCCCCCTGCCACCCTCTCGAGAAACAGTTGGAGCGCTGCTGGTCCAAGGTAACATTTTGACTAGAAACGATCACCTTTTATTTCCCAATTAGTGTCGCATTTACAATAAGTGACCAAAAAAGAAGTGAGCTGTGAGCGGATTTCAGTGGTGTTTCAGTGTGAAACACCACTGAAACCACCAGTTTCAGTGTGAGAGGATTTCAGCTTTCAGAGCAGAAGCATGCGCAAACTCTGGCTTCGCCTGTGCTGTAAGAAATAACAGGGGCGGCCACTCCAGGCTTAGTGAGAGCTCTTCTAGCATTGTCTTGTCTGCTATGCACTTGGCATTGCGCAGTGTCTAAGTGAGGCGAAAGATTGGTCCAGTTGGTTTTGCATCAATTTCATAGCAACGCGAACTAAATCATATGTCCAAAGAAGAAGACAAGTTGGCTTGTCTAAACGTTGGCTCCTGCTTTGAACTTGTTCTCGTTTTGCTCATCGATACAAAGAAAGGGGCGCACTAGGTCAAGCGGTGAATTCCATCCATTTGGTTTTCGGAAAAGTCGGATATCCGTATTCGGAAAAATCGTGTCGCGGCAAGCAACAGGAAGGCGAAAAATTCCGTCTGCCATGTTTTTCCTTAAGCAACGTTCCAAATGCAATATCTTGATACATAGGAATGAAGATACTGATTTTGGAAGAGTGCAATTTTTTGGACAGCTGGTGACGCATATTTGGTTACGGTTAAGATCAGTAGACGGGACTGAAGGAAGGCGAGGTTGTGACTATGAAGACGCCACCCGCCTTATTGCTCACTAATTCGTCATTTTTTGAAGACTCTCTTCGTCAAATGCGATTTATTGACGGCTGACACGCGGAGGGATTCGTTACTACCAGCTGAGAAATGTATAAGTAGCGGCGCGAAATAGAGGTCCAGCTTCTTTGCCCACGTTTACTGCCTTCTTCTCCTTTTTTAAGTCGTTCATTACTCTGGTATGCTTCTTCTGATGACTATTTGTAGAATAAAAGAACGTCGGCAAAGCGAACGTTTGGTCCAGGGTACTCGTCTTCACTAGCGCAGCAACTTCGTCCCATTGCGACGCGTTTATGTACGCGTGGTTCCCTCTCCTTCACCTTCAATGCGGGAGGAGAAGGAGAATATGCCGGTGCGCAGAGTAAAGCAAGCAAATTGAATCTCAAAAAAAAAAGATTGGGTGAGGCGTAAAGAAAAAAAAAGTACATATGAATGAAGGAATTCCTTTACTGTAAAAAACACGTGTAATAAATAGAGACACAAACTATACCTTACAAGCTTTAAAAATAAAGAAAACGTTACAGTGACTGCGTTGAACTTAATCAAGTAGAAGGCGGGGGCTTTCTTTGAAGTTCCTTAGTATAATTTCCTACTCATCATGTTTGTGCGACGTCTTAATAATATCATAATGAAATTCTTGAGGCAGCACCTGGAAAGGTAGGAGGAATATGTATAATGACCACTATGATTTTGTTTGAGACATACGGCTCCATTGACTGCACGGAACTCTTCATTATATGAGACATACCAACTTCGGTTCCTGCTTGCCAAGAATTCGTCGATTTGTGAAAAAGCCACATCGCTAGCTATCCCACAAAGAGTTGTCTATGCTTTGAAATGAGGCTGGTGACACTATGGTGTGGGTGCCGTTGGGTACTATGGGTACTATGGGCCAATGGGTACTACGAGCGACCCTTCCTCGAGGACCAGCTGGTACCCCGCACAGCTTTCGCGACCGCCTCTGGTCACCAGCGTTACAGTGCCTCAAACGACGGCATCGATGACTTTCTCTAGAGGCTTAAACGACAGTGTCGCAAAACGCTAGCTGCCACAAGACAAGAATGCGAAGACGCTGTCCTTCCGACCGGTAACATCACACGGTGGTACCGCACCACTGTAGTAAGCACAAGACACGTGGTGCTATTTTGCTTGCGATCCCTCGTACGGCGTGTCCGGGTCCGACTTGCTGCATACGGCTATTTGGGGAAATGTCACGAACGAACGTTTTAAATTTTGCTTGAAGTAGTAAAGGCAAGGCGCAGAAGACCAGCACTTAGGAAGAAGAACACAAACGACAGGACAGGCGCCGGTCCTGTCGCTTGTGTTCGTCTTCCTAAGTCCTTGTCTTCTGCGCCTTGCCTTTACTACTTCAAGCATGAACCAACTAGCCCAAGCAAGAGTTTTACTTTAAAGCTTGCATGCGACGACTTACGTGTGAGTAAGCAAGCGACAGCGTACTTTTACTGCGATGATTGTGACATATCGACAACTGCGCGCACGGTCGCCGCAGATGACCTTGCACACTCAGAGTTGTCAAAGTGACGTTTCTACACCTCGTATCTCTCAAGAAACCTGTGATTGCGTGCACACAGTCATGTCCCCGAAAGCTGTCACCATCAGATCACACCCGCACGCATGCTTGTTTCACGCCGAAGTCGTTCTTTAAAACATCTGGCGCTACCGTCACGTGCCAGCTCCTCACATTCTTAATTTATTCGTGACAGATATGTCTTGGAGACGCGACGTTATACTGCACTGTCTTCAAGATAGGTCCGTATGTTTTTTTATCGTGCCCCACTGGAGTGTAGTAGAGCTCTGGAGTTGCGGTGCTGAGGTTCAGGTCGCAGGTTCAATCCAGGCCATGGCAGTCGAATTTCAATGGCGGTGAAATGGAAGAACGCTCGTGCATTTAGATTTGAGTGCAAGGTAAAGAACACCAGGAGGTGAACATTAATTCCGAGTCTCCCACTGCGTCGTACACGGCTGATAATCAGATTATGGTGTCGAGACGTATAGGCCCACAATTTAATTTTAATCTGATGTTTTTTTGACAGACACATGACTACAAATTGAACGAGGCCCGCCTATAAGGCTGTTACACTATTAACAAAAAATGGTAGGGGGAAGGGGGAGCGTCATCTATAGCAGTCACAAGATGCATCTCCTGATCCACACCCGAGTCACTGCGCTGCGACAAGCCCTTTATTAGGTTGCTATTGAAAAGCGTTCGCTATGCCAAATGCAAACGCGTCCCGTACATAAAGAACTCACGTCGTCCTCTATGCGTGTTCTTCGCACGCTGTGGGATTTCCTTGGTTTAGGTGCACTATGCGAACGTACGCTATTTGTACAGTTTATAGTAGGTAATGTTTACGTGTGCCAAAAAATAACGTTGTTGAACGTGGCGGCTCCAACAGGCCCTGCTGCAGCGTTCATTTTAGCGATGGCTACGCCAAATCCTCCTACGTAGCACAAAACCGATGCATTTCGATCCAAGACGGCCTGCTACCTTGCCCGACTACCATAGAATCTAATTGGGATGCTCCAGAGCAAGCTGCGGTGATTTTGACGTCACCGCTTTGTGGCTACGCTCGCTAGCAGTTGTTGCTAGTAGCTATTGAAATGAGCTTTCACTTCCTGTACGCTCAACCAAAAGGGCGTCCAATTTGTAATATCTTTCGGCGATTGAGGCATCCATATATCTGTAAAGAGACGCGTAGGCATAGAAATAATAGGACGGTTGCTAACGAG